>NC_084836.1:40456155-40772309 GCF_033115175.1 Lepus europaeus | reverse complement strand
TTTTTTTTTTTTGAAAGGCAGAGTTACAGAGAGGCAGATGCAGAGGCAGATGCAGAGAAGTCTTCCACCTGCTGGTTCACTCCCCAAATGGCCACAAGGGCTGGAGCTGTGATGATCCAAAACCAGGAACCAGGAGCTTCTTCTGGGTCTGCCACATGGGCGCAGGGGCCCAAGCACTTGGGCCATCTTCTACTGCTTTCTCAGGCCTTAGCAGAGAGCTGGAACAGAAGTGAAGCACCTGGAACTCAAACTGGTGCCCATATGGGATGCTGGCACTTCAGGTGGTGGCTTTACCCACTATGCCTTCGCTGGCCCCTGCAGTTATTTCTTGAGATAATTTCATTTACTTTGGATATATTCTCAGAAGTGGGATTTTTAGGTAAATGGTAGTTCCATTTTTAATTTTTTGGGGAAACTTCATGCTATTTTTCATAATGGTTGTACCAATTTATCTTCCCACCAATAATGTACAAGGGTTCTTTATTTCTCCCTATCCTTGCCGACATATTACTTTTGTCTTTCTAATACTAATCATCCTCATGGTACCTTATTGTGGTTTTGATTTTCATGTCTTTGATAAGTAGTGATGCTGAGCACCCTTCCCTATATCTGTTGGCCATTGGTATGTCCTCTTTTGAGAAATGTCTATTTGAATACTTATCCTTGTTTTAATTGGGTAATTTTTTTTCTGTTGAGTTATTTGTGTTTCTTATATATTTTGGATAGTATATATTTTGGGTATTAACTCCTTATCAGATATTTTCTTTGAAGATATTTTATTATTTTTGTTGCCATTATAAAGATATTATGTTCTTAATTTACTTTTCCATAGTTAATTATTTTGTATAGAAATGCCACTGATTTTTGTATGTTAATTGTATATCCTGTGACTTCATTATAGTTGTTTACTCTAAAATATTTTCAAGTCTTTAATTTTTTGTTTATGTAATCATATCATATGCAAACAGAGATAATTTTTATTCTTCCTTTCTGATTTGAATGCCTTTTATTTCTTTGTCTTTCCTAATTGCTCTGTCTGGGATTTCTATTATGTTCAATGGAAATGGTGAGAGTGGGCATACTAACCTTGGATCTTAGAGGGAAAGTTTTCAGTTTTCCTTATTCATTATGGTATTACCTCTGAAATTTTCATATACAATCATTTTTATGTAGAGGTAAATTTCATCTATCCCTAATTTTTAAAAAGTTTTTTAAGAAAGAGAGAGAGAGCAAGCAAGTACACACTTTCATTTGCTGGTTTGCTCAATAAATGGCTGCTACAGCCACAATTGGGTTGGTGTGCTGAAGTCAGGAACCTGAAAATCCACAATACTGACTCCCTTCTTTATGTATTTTATTTAGAGATTTTATCATAAATCTATGTTGAACTTTGTCAAAAGCTTTTTCTGCGTCTATTGAGATGATAATATTTTTATCCTTCATTCCGTTGATGTGGTGATTCACATTGGTTATCTTCCATGTGTTAAACCATCCTTGCATCAAAGGGATAAATTCTTCTTTATCATGAATTAAATTATAATCCATTTAATAGCTCTTCAATTGAGTCTGGTAATATTTTGTTGAGAATTTTTTAATCTGTGTTCATCAGGGACATCAGCCTATAATTTTCCTGTGGAGCTTTTGGTTTTAATATAAAGATGAAGCTGGCCTCTTAGATTGTATGCTTCTAGGAATTTATTAATTTCTTCTAGATTAGCCAACTTGTTTGCATGTAATTTTTCATTCTGATACTTTGTGATCCTTTTTATTCCTGAACTATCTGTTATAATGTCTCTTGCTTCATTTGTTTTATTTACTTGAGTCTTTCTCTTTTTTTTCTTGATTAATCTAACTAAAGGTTTGTCTTTCTGCTAACTTTGGACTTAATTTGCTTTTATTTTGTTTCTTTTCTTTCAGATCTTTTTCTTTTAAAATGTAGGCTTTAATGCTGTAAAATTACCTCTATGTACTTTTGCTGTATCCCTCAAGTTTTGGTATGTTGTGTTTTTGTTTTCATTTGTCTCAAGATACTTCTTTTTTTTCCGCCACTTTTTTTTATTATTGATATAAAGAGAACAGATTTCATGTAGCTTATAGATACAGTTCTTTTTTTAAAGATTTATTTATTTATTTGAAAGTCAGAGTTACACACACACACACACACACAGAGAGAGAGAAAGAGGTCTTCCATCTGCTGGTTCACTCCCCAAATGGCTGCAATGGCTGGAGCTGCGCTAATCCAAAGCCAGGAACCAGGAGCTTTTTCTGAGTCTCCCACGCTGGTGCAGGGACACAAGCACTTGGGCCATCTTCCACTACTCTCCCAGGACATAGCAGAGAGCTGTATTGGAAGGGAACCCGAACTGGCACCCACATGGGATGCCAGCAACACAGGCAGCAGGTTTACCTAATAAGCCAAAGCGCCGGCCCAAGATACAGTTTTAAGAAAATAATGATACTCCCCTCCTTCCTTCTCTTTTTTCCCTCCCTCTGCTTTTCTTTTTCTTTTTTGTTTTTTTTTTCTATCAAGATAGCTTTTTTTTTTTTTTTTTCAGACTCAAAGGTTGATACAACACAACCTGGAGCTTTTTTTTTCTTTCTTTCTTTCTTTCTTTTTTTTTTTTTTTTTTTTTTTTTTTTGACAGGCAGAGTTAGACAGTGAGAGAGAGAGAGAGAGAGAGAAAGGTCTTCCTTTTCCGTTGGTTCACCCCCAATGGCCGCTATGGCCGGCGTGCTGTGCTGATCCGAAGGCAGGAGCCAGGTGCTTCCTCCTGGTCTCCCATGCGGGTGCAGGGCCCAAGGACTTGGGCCATCCTCCACTGCCTTCCCGGGCCACAGCAGAGAGCTGGACTGGAAGAGGAGCAACTGGGACAGAATCCAGCGCCCCAACTGGGACTAGAACCCCCATGTGCAGGCGCCACAGGCGGAGGATTAGCCTAGTGAGCCATGGTGTCAGCCAAGATAATTCTTAAATTCCCTTTTGATTACTTCTTTGAACCTATGGTTGTTCTAGAGTGTGTTGTTTAGTTTCTATCATCATGAATTTTTCTGTTTTTATTCTGTTATTGATTTCTAGTTTTATTCCATTTTGTTTGGAAAACATACTTGAAATGATTTCAGTCTTCCTAAATTTGTTAAGAATGATTTTGCAGTCTAACATTCGATATATTGTAGAAAATTTTTTGTATAATTGAGAAGAATGTATATTTTTCTGCTATTGCATAGAAAATTTATGTATATTCTAAATTTATTTGGTCTGTATTGGTAATAATGGTCTTTACTATGTTTTTATGAGAATTTGTTGGTCTATACTGTATGTATTTATGTTTATGTTTATCAGTGAAGTTACTTGTTTTAAAAATTGAAGTTGAATGACCTTCGTTAGCGCTTTTTTAAAAAAAGGAATGAATGAATTATTTTTTTAAGGAATACAAATTTCATATGTACAACTTTAGGAATATAGTTATTCTTTCCACCATACTTGCCCTCCCACTCCCACTCCCACTCCACCTCCTCCTCCCTCTCCCCTTCCCAGCCCCATTCTCCATTAAGATTCATTTTCAATTAATTTTGTATGCAGAAGACCAACTATATAGCAACTCTATAAGTAAAGATTTCAGCAGTTGGCATACACATGCACACACACACACAAAACTGTTTGAAAACAAGTACCACAACTGACTCTCATAATACAACTCATTGAGGACAGAGATCCTGCTTGGGGAGTTAGTGAATGGTGACTCCTATTGTTATTTAACAGTTGACACTCATGTATGATGTCAGTGACCACCCGAGGCTCTTGACATGAGCTGCCTAGGCTATGGAAGCCTTTTGAATCCACAAACTCTGTCAGTATTTAGACAAGGCCATAAGTAAAGTGGAAGTTCTCTCATCCCTTTAGAGAAAAGTACATCCTTCTTTGATGGCCACTTGTTTCCATTGGGATCTCACTCACAGAGATCCTTCATGTAGAATATTTTTTTACCATGGTGTTCTGGCTTTCCATGCCTGAAATGCTCTCATGTGCTTTTCAGCCAGACTAGGAAGCCTTAAAGGCTCATTGTGAGGTCAGAGTATTACTTAAATGAATTGTCATTCTATGAGTCTGCTGTGTGGACTCCTTCCCATGTTGGAACATTCTCTCCATTTTAATTCCATCTACTATAATTACCTCACACTTGATCCTATTTGTATGGTCATTTTAACACTTGGTCCTGTCTATATGTTCACTTTAACAATATGATCACCTTAACATAGGATGACTTTTTTATCACCCAGCATAATGGGATTTGGGGTCCCATGGCAAGTTTTTCAACTGTACTCTTAGAAGTTAGTCCTGGGACTGGCACAGTGGCACAGTAGGTTAATCCTCCGCCTGCAGCATTGGCATCCCATATGGGTGCTGGTTCTAGTCCTGGCTGCTCCTCTTCCCATCCAGCTCTCTGCTATGGTCTGGGAAAGCAGTAGAAGATGGCCCAAGTCCTTGGGCCCTTGCACCTGTGTGGGAGACTGTAAGAGGTTCCTGGCTCCTGGCTTTGGATTGGCACAGCTCCAGCTTTTAGGGCCATTTGGGGAGTGAACCAACATAAGGAAAACCTTTCTCTCTGTCTCTCCCTTCACTGTTGTAACTCTCTCTCTCTCTCAAATAAATAAATAAAATCTAAAAAAAAAAGTCCTTAGGAATGCATTTTAGCACTTCTTGTAAGGCAAGTCTAGTAGTGAAATCTCCTTCATTTTTACTTGTCTGAGAGTCATTATCTATCTTTCAGCTGGAGTGAGTCATTGCAGAGGGATCTGTGCTCACACTGTGGACTGTGCAGATCCTTTGTGCAGTTCATGTGGAAGCAGGGATGAGTATTGCACCCACTGAGGGTTAACACCTGGTCATTGATCACTTAGGAAGAAAGGAGGTGAGGGGGTGATTATGCCAACAGAGGTGACCATACACCCCCTTTCTGTTAATAAGAGGAGGTCTATCACACCTGAGTGCCACCCTGGATACTCGCCCCACCCTAGAGCACTCCACTAATCCACAGAGGTATAGTTCAAAGATAAAAGCCATCAGAAGTAAACCAACAAGTATCTTCACAAATGCCTAAAAATAAACACAGAAATTCAAGAAACAAGAATAAAGAAGAAAACATGACCCCCCCCCAAAAAAAGAACAAAACAACACTTCAATATTAGAATGTGGAAATGAAGAGATTATTGAAATGCCTAAAATGGAATTCAAGAGGTTAATCATAGGATTACTCAGAAGCAATGAGAAGCAAATTCACAAATTAAAGAAATCCATACATGACATGAATGAAAAATTCCCCATGAAACTGAAATTTTTGAAGATAAATTAAAATGAAATATTAGAAATTAAAATTTAAAATATGGTGGAAAGCCTTAACAACAGACTTGGTGAACAGAATAAAGAATATATCCAAGCTAGAAGACAAATCTTTGGAAATTTTTCAGTCAGAGCAAAAAAATTAAAAAAAGAATAAGAAATTAGAAAACTTAAAAACAATGTTGGAGATTTATAGGATACTATCAACATACAGGTTGTAGAAGTTCCTGAAGGTATGGAAAAAGAGAATGGATTAGAAGGCCTATTTAGTGAAATAATCACAGAAAACTTCCCTAACTTGGAGAAAGAAAGGGACATTCAAAGACAGGAAGCACATAGACCTCCTAATAGACATGACCAGAAAAGATCTTCATCATGACGCATTGTACTCAAACTTTCAATAGTAAAACATAAAGAAAAGATTATAAAATGCACACAAGAAAAACACTAGATTACTTTCAGAGGATCTCCAATTAGACTCACAGCTAACTTCTCATCAGAAACTCTATAGTCTAGGAGAAAAAGAGGAGACATAGTCCAAGTTTTAAAAGAAAACAACTGTCAGCCTAGAGTACTGTACCCTGCAAAGCTCTCATTCATGGATGAAGGTGAAATAAAAACTTTCCATAACAAACAGAAATTGAAAGAATTTGTCACCATTTGTCCAGCCTTACAAATGAAGCTTAAGGATGTACTATACACAGAAACACAGAAAGATAGTCATCACTGTGAAAGAATGCAAAGGCAAAGTACAAAGAAATCCAAAGTAAACAATAGGAATATTTATGGAAAAATGGCAGGGCCAAGTTGTTACTTATCAATCGTAATTTTAAATGTAAATGTCCTAAATTCTCCAATTAAAATATGCAGGCTGGCTGAGTGGATTAAAAAACAAGAACCCACTATTTACTGCCTACAAGAAACACATATCACCGACAAAGATACAAGCAGACTGAAAGTAAAGGGATGGAAAGAGATATATCATGCTAACAGAAAACAGAAATAAGCAGATGTAGCCATCCTAATATCAGACAAAACAGATTTTAACACAAAAACAGTTAAAAGACACAAGGAAGGGTACTATGTAAGGATTAATGGATCAATTCAACAGGAAAATGTGACTACAATAAATGATATGCACCCAATGCCAGGGTGCCTGACTTAAAAGGAATGTTGAGGAATCTAAAGGGAGATGTAGACTCCAATACAATAGTACTGGGGGACTTATATAACCCACTTTCATCAGTGAAGATTAACTAGATAGAAAACAAACAACAGAACTAATTGATTGTATGGACCAAATGGACCTATATTGAGATCTACAGAATTTTTTATCCCACAGTTGCAGAATACAAATTCTTTTCATCACTGCATGGAACCTTCTCTAGGATAGACCATATGCTAGGCCATAAAGCAAGTCTCAGCAAATTTAAAAAAATTGAAATCATACCATACATCTTCTCTAACCACAATTCAAGAATCTCTAGAGGGGCTGATGCTGTGGCATAGTGGACTAAGTCTCTGCTTGTGGTGCTGGGCATCCCATATGGGTGCTGTTTTGGGTTCCTACTGCTCCACTTCTTACCCAGCTCTCTGCTATGGCCTGGGAAAGCAGTGGAAGATAGTCCAAGTGCTTGAGCCTCTGCACCCACATGGGGGACCCAGAGGAAGCTCCTGGTTCCTGGTTTTGGATCAGTTCTGGCCATTGTGGTCATTTGTAGAGACCAGCAGATGGAGGGCCTCTCTCTCTCTCTCTCCCTCTCTTTGTAACTCAGCCTCTCAAATAAATAAATAAGTTTAAAAAAAAAAGAATCTCTAGAACATATGAAATACATGGAGACTGAATGAACAGTGAGTTATAGAAGAAATCAAAAGGGAAATTTAAAAAAATTGGAAACAAATTAAGATGACAAAATAACACATAAAAGCTTATACAATCAAAGCAGTGTTAAGAGGGAAGATTATAGAAATCAAGAAATTGGAAATGTACAAAATAAATGAGCTATCATTGCATCTGAAGGACCTAGAGAAACAACAAACCAAACTCAAAATTAGCAGGAGGAAAGAAATAATTAAAATTAGAGAAGAAATCAACAAAACTGAAACAAATAATAATACAAAATATCAGTGAAATGAAGAGCTGTTTTTTTTTAAAGTAAGCAAAATTGATACACTATTGGCCAAACTAACAAAAAAAGAGGGAGAAGACTCAAATCAATAAAATCAGGGGTGAAAAGGAAATGTTAAACAGATACCACAGAAATAAAAAGAATCAACAGGAATTAATACAAAGAGCTGTATGTTAACAAATTGTGAAACCTAGAAGAAATGGATAGATTCCTGGACACATACAACCTACCTAAATTGAGCCATGAAGACATAGAAAACATAAACAGACCCATTACCAAGATGGAGACTGAATCAGTAATAAAGAGCCTTCCAACAAAGAAAAGCCCAGGACTGGATGGCTTCACTGCTGAATTCTACTAGACATTTAAAGAACTAATTCCAATTCTTGTGAAGCTATTCAAAACAATTGAAAGGTGAGAGAATCGTCCAAATTCCCTTTTTCTTTCATTATGAAGGACAAGTTTTGCCAAGTAAATTATTCTTTGTTGGTAGTGGTTTTTAGTTTACTATATAATAACAGTATGTCTTGGCCTAAAAGATTTCTGAAGAAAATTCTTGTGATAGTTTTAAACAGACTCTTGTATTTGACAAATCTCTTTTCTTTTGCTATTTTAAAAACTCTTTTTCTTTGCATTTTAACCAAAACTTTTATTTCTATGTATTTCAAAGGCAGAGTAACAAAGAAAGGGAGAAATATTCCACCTGCTGATTTACTTCCCAAATGCCTTCTAAAGCTAGGACTGGGCAAGGTTGAAGCCAGAGCAAGGATCTCCATCTGTGTCTCCCATGTGGGTAGCTAAGACACAAATACTTGGACCTCATCTGTTGCCTTCCACGTGCACATTAGCAGGAAGCTGGATTGAAAATAAAGTTACCAGAACTTTATCTCAGGCATTCATTAGGGATACAAGCATCCCAAGTGGCAGCTTAACTTGTTGCACCACACCACCCATCATTGTTTGACTTTTGATGATTTAATTATAATGTTGTCTCAGTGTAGACCCGTTTGGTTTCAGTCTATCTGAGGACAATTGGGCTTCATGAATCAGGAGCTCCTTTTCATTCCTTAGATTTGATAAGTTTTCAGCAAGTATTTCTTTATGGTTTCTGCTTTATCGCTCTTTCTAATACTTCCTTAACATGCATAATGATTTTCTTGATGGTGTTCCATACATTCCATATGCTTTTTTAAAAATTCTTTTTTCCAGCAATTTTGGAGAATACAATACATTGTTAATAACCATAGTCACCATGTTTCACATTTTCTTCATGTTCCAGCTCAATCATCTTCTATCTTTTGATATTCACCCACATTTTTTTTAACTTTTATTTAATGAATATAAATTTCCAGTGTACAGCTTATGGATTACAATGGCTTCCCCCTCCCATAACTTCCCTCCCACCCGCAACCCTCCCCTCTCCCGCTCCCTCTCCCCTTCCATTCACATCAAGATTCATTTTCAATTCTCTTTATATACAGAAGATCAATTTAGTATAAAGATTTCAACAGTTTGCACCCACATAGAAACACAAAGTGAAACATACTGTTTGAGTACTAGTTATAGCATTAAATCAAAATGTACAGTACATTAAGGACAGAGATCCCACATGAGGAGCAAGTGCACAGTAGCTCCTGTTGTTGACCCAACAAATTGACACTCTAGTTTATGGCGCCAGTAACCACCCTAGGCTGTCGTCTCCTCTTAAATATGTACAAGATGATATATGTATTAATTTACTTTGGCCATTCTACAAAGTGTACATCTTTTAGAACAATGTAGCCAATGATACTTCAAATAGTTCATGTAAAAAATAATTGAGATTATTTTTGTTGAAAAATACTTGAATCCATGTATAGATTTTTATAATAAACATGTCCTATTACTTTTTAAAGACCATATGTAAACATAGATTTCAAAATTTCTTCCACTAAAATAAATTTAGCTTTGAGTTCTTTTTCCCTCAAACTTTTTGAAACATCCATTGTCCATAATTAATGAATATATATTGTACATATTTTTGTTTTTAATTGAAATGCAATTTTAGCTTTTTAAAAATGAATAAATAATTAATAAAAATAAAATGAGAATCTAAAAAAATTCTTTTTTCCCTTTGTTTTTCTAACTGGTTAATTTCTTTTCTTTTTTAAGATTTATTTATTTATGTGAAAGGCAGAGTTACAGAGAGAGAGAGAGAGGAAGAGACAGGGAGAGAGCTCTTCCATTGGCTGGTTCACTCCCTAAATGGCTGCAATAGCAGAGTTGGGCTGGTCTCAAGCCAGGAGCCAGCAGCTTCTTCTGGGTCTCCCACATGGGTGCAGGGGCCCAAGTACTTGGGCCGTCTTCCACTTCTTCCTAGGTGTATTAGCAGGGAGCTGAATCAGAAGTGGAGCAGTCAGGAATTGAACCGGCACCAATGGAACCAGTGCCCATATGGAATGCTGCCATGCAGGCAGGGGCTTTATCTGCTATGCCATGGTGCCAGCTCTATAACTGGTTAATTTGAAATAAGGTATTGGGGGCCAGTACTGTGGTGCAGCGGGTAAAGCCGCTGCATGCAACGCCGGCATCCTATATGGGGCGCCGGTTCAAGTCCTGGCTGCTCCACTTCCAAATATGCTCTCTGCTATGGCCTGGGAAGGCAGTAGAAGATGGCTCAAGTCCTTGGGACCCTGCACCCATGTGGGAGACCTGGAAGAAGCTCCTGTCTCCTGGCTTCAGATTGGCATAGACCTGGCCTTTGCGGCCAATTGGGGTGTGAACCATCGGATGGAAGATCTCTCTCTCTCTCTTTTTCTCGCTCTCTCTCCTCCTCCCCTTCTCTCTGTGTAACTCTGACTTTCAAACAAATAAATAAATCTTAAAAAAAAAAAAAGGTATCTGTGGTTTGTGGATTCTTTCTTTCTATATGCTTAGCTGTTTTGTTCTTCTTTTAGGCTTTCTATTTTTTCATTAGACCTCTCAATTTATTCATACACTGTTATCCTGATTTCTTTAATTGTCTGTATTTGATTATAGCCCATTGAGCTTCTTGAAGACAATTATTTTGAATTATCTAGCAGTTCACAAATTTCCATTTCTTTGGGAGTCAGTTTTATGCAAGTTTCCTTTGTTAGTGTCTTGTTTGCTTGATTATTCATAATCTGAATGCTTTGGATTGGAATCTGTGAGACTTGGGTTGGAATCTGTAGTTGGAGGTATTTACTCTTATAGACTTTACAAGCTGCTTTGGAAGGTAGAGGACAATTTGGGCTGGGTAACTTCAGTGATGGGACTGCCTCTGTGACTGTGATTAGGAAGAGCTGGATCCAAGTCATGGGGCTACTTCTGGGGTCCTAATTGGGCCCATAAGTGCAGAGGTTACATCAGGGGCATGGATTGGTATGGTTCCTGCCACATTCTAGTATAGGCTCCTTCCAGGTCCCTGGATAGGTCCCTGAGTAGGCAGGACTGCTTCTGGGAATGCAATACAGTAGAATTGGTGCTGGGTCACAGAGCTGCTTCATAGTTTTCCATTGGGTTTGTGGTTTTCTGGCTTGTTACTGTGAGCATAAACAGGCATTCTCTTCCATTTAGCAGATGGGGCTGGTGGCAGGACTATAGTAGCCAAGGTGGGCTGGGACCAAATCCACAGGATCAAGGATCCTTCTGGTTTGAAGTTTAAATCATGGTAAGCAAGTCTGCCACTGGGGTGTGGGTCAGCCTTCTCAAAGCAGCCCTCCTTGGTCTTGGGCGCCACTAGAATTTTGCTGTGTCCTACTTGGGTCCTGAAATTTCTAAAAAGGCAGTTTTCTCCTAGATGCTTTCCAAATAATTGTTTCTGTAGCAGTGTGACTATCTGTGAGTCTTCTTTTTCTGTCATCTTGCTGCAGGTTTACTTTTTTGAAAGACAAAAAAGGGGATCACTTTATACTTAGTTTCATAATGCCTTTTTCATTTGGTCAAGGATCATGGACATTTTTCCATATCAGAGTGTGAGGGTACTTTAAAATGTTCATGGAAAAGTGGAAAAAAATTGAAAAAATTGAAATCTATGCATAATTTCTTCACAATACACATTTCTGTAAACTTTTAGGAAGCCCTCTGTGTAAACTGATAGTACATGAGTATCATTCCATGGTTTTTTTTTTTTTTTTTTTTTGACAGGCAGAGGAGAGAGAGAGAAAGGTCTTCCTTTGCCACTGGTTCACCCTCCAATGGCCGCCGTGGCTGGTGCGCTGCGGCTTGCGCACCGCACTGATCCGAAGGCAGGAGCCAGGTGCTTCTCCTGGTCTCCCATGGCGTGCAGGGCCCAAGGACCTGGGCCATCCTCCACTGCACTCCTGGGCCACAGCAGAGAGCTGGCCTGGAAGAGGGGCAACTGGGACAGAATCCGGCACCCTGACTGGGACTAGAACCTGGTGTGCTGGCGCCGCAAGGTGGAGGATTAGCCTATTGAGCCACGGCGCCGGCCCATTCCGTGTATTTTATTTTACTTAATGAATTCTCTTTTTTTGTTTTCGAAGACTTTTTCAAATTTTCTTAAATAATTGATGCATAGTTGAATGCCTTTGAATCATGTTGGTTTGATAAAAATGCTTAAAAATGGAATTATATAATGGAAGTTCAAGATCTAAGCATGAAATCAGTTAATATTCATTGAATATCTGATGTTACTGATAATAGGGACACAATTATTTTTTACCTAATTTGGAATGACCAATACTTTAGTCATATGGAAGTATAAAGGAATCTCTTTGAAGTCTTCTCACTGATGAGTATTTAGAAGTGGTTATTCAGTGAAGAAATTTCTAAGAATCTTTGTGGTATAAAGTTCTAGATAAACTAAAATACACTATTAACTATCAAAGTCTTGCTCTCAATATCTGCCATAAGGAAATATCAACCCACATGATTTTTGCAGTTGATATGAACAGCAATGTTAAACATTAGTAATATTTCTTACCAATGATAGGATGAAAATCTATAACCATAGTTTGGTTATAATAAACCAGAAGAAGTGGTAAATTCATACTAGAGACATAAAAACTTTTTTTTGGAACTCAAGGACCTTAGGCAGCCTTTAAGTAGCTGTCTAGTTTGCTGAGTTTCAGAAAAACATTTTGATAAAATTATGGTCAAATTCATGAATTCTAGGAATTATTATGTGAGGCATTTAATATAACAAAGTGCACTATGGTGGTTTGGAATATACATGGTCTTTATAATTAACGTGTTGGAATGGGATTCCACTCTTTTCTCTGGGGTTAAGTAATAACTTTTTCTTTATTTCTTTTCTCCTTCCTTTCTTCCTTCCTTCCTTCCGTCCTTCCTTTGCTATGGAGATGATAAGGGGGTTGGTGTTGTGGTATAGCAAGTTAGGCTACCACCTGTGACATCACTTATGGGTGCTGGTTTGTATCCCAGCTGGTCCTCTTCTGATCCAGCTCCTTGCTAATGGTCTGAGAAAAACAACAGAAGATGGCCCATATACTTAGGCCCCTGCCACCCGCATGTGAGAACTGGATGAAGCTCCTGGCTCAGCCCTGGCCATTATGGCCATCTGGGGAGTGAACCAATGGCTGGATGATTTCTTTCTCTGTCTCTCCCTCTCTCTGTAACTATGACTTTCATATAAGTAAATAAATACTTTTTTTTTAAACAGTGGAGATGATAATAATCTTAGCATTATTAAGAAGGTCAAACAAGTCAATGAAAGGTATCTGTCAATGATAAACAGTCAAAAATATTTGTACTTCCTAGTAATCATAATAGTGCTCTGCTTTTAGTAGGTACTCATTAATATTATAAAAATACTAGAGTGTTCAACCTAAACATGTCAACAATGATTATTAAACTTGATTCCTTAATTGGCTCCAGTGTTATTTTTACATGTAATTATATAAATATTTAAAACCATGCTGATTTTACTGGTTGTTAGGAGAAAGACTGAATTATTGAAAAATATGAATTATAGGGTTTTTAATAGAAGATATAGTAGTATCATTTAACAATTAATTTAATCACCATAAGTGAACCGAAAAGAAAATTTTCAGTAAGTTCTTTGAGGGAATAAGTTTTGTTATTTAAGTAGCAATGATGTTTTTCCACCTTGTAATCACTACTATGTTCTTGTACATACCAAGTTGTATAGGTCCCTATACAACTTGCAAAAGCAATTTAAAGCATTTTCCCACTGGCATCTCATTTTCTTAAACACTTTACTCACAATTAAAGGCAAAGTTTGTCAAAGCATATTTTTTAGAGAAGAATTTGACTTACGATTTTCTTCTCACTGTGTAAATGTTTTTATATAAGCTGGATAAAGGGAAAATGTAAAAATGTCTTTTCCCTGAGATCACTTAAATTTTAATTTTAAACTTAACACTGAATGCAACATTAGGCTTGAATTAAAACACTATAAAACAATATTTTAGAGACTCCAGGACAACTTCAATCTACTTTAGCTGATAAATATTAAGCACTTATTATGAGTCCAGTATTGTGTTGAGAATACCAAGATGAATTTCATGTGGATGTTCATGCTGAGAGGGAATTTAGGGATAATTTAAACCCCTGAATGAACAGAGAAGGAAATTAAAACTCCTGAGAAAGGAAGTGGCTTTCCCACAGTTAGTGGATAAGTAGTAGAGTCAGAACACTTCCAATTTGATATTCCTTGCATAGCTTCACACTCACTGCTCCAAGGTTTTACAAAAGATACAGTTTTTACATTGGCTAGAGCTCTTGTGGCTGGCCTATACCAACAAAGCAGGTCGGGAAAATTTCCGTTGATAGTCAGCATCTCAAAATAGCAGCCGTTCACTGGAGCTTTGTTGCTAACTCTGGAAGAATAAAAGAAATTCTAATTATACAACTGGCACTGGACAAATGGTCCCTCTCAACAAACACTTGAGTGCTTACTGTGTGCCTGGCTGTGTGTTATACCCCAGGAATATAAAGTAGACCCAAAACAGTCTCTTTCCTTAAGAAACTAACAGTCTAATGGAGGAAATAAACTTGTTAAGAGATAATTTCAGTAAGATTGCTTGGAGCAAACAGATACTTAGAAAAATGAATTCCAATTTTGTGTTCTTTTTTCATCATTATTTGTTGAAAAAAAATTTTTTTTTTTTTTTACATTATGAGTGCTTTGGCCAGAGTACAAATACCCACTTATCTTACTTCAACACCCGTAAAAGAAGTTCCTGCGGTTGGACTATGCAGAAGAGACAATCACAAAGCAAATGAACTTAAGCACTTTTCAGACCTCAGTGCAGAGGTATATGTGATACGGAACTGTAGTTTTAGAGAAGCAGCCATTTCTCCAATCTGGTTGGATTCAGATGACTCTAGACCAAAGCACCATCTAATTAACAATCAAATCTATGTTTTAGATCTTTACATCTGGTCTCATAAAACTAATATAAGAGTAAATGAGAGGGTGAGCTAGCTGATTTGACTTATGCCATTCTGGGTTAACTCCATTCATAATGTTCTCATAGGCTAGAAGGAAATCAGAGAGAATACCTAACTCTGCTTTTTAAAACTTAGTAATCTGACCCACTATGGAAGATGGACCTAATCAATGAATTTAAGTCTAATCGTCCCCTCCTCTCTATTTCAACAGTTTGGTGCCCTTGTATATGATTTAATTTCCTTCCTAGAGGGATATTTTTTTCCTTCATAGTGTCAGATAATGTCTTTGAAAACCCTACACAAGTTTTCTTTATGAAAGTATTTCTTTTTTAAATGTTAGCAGATTTGGACCAATTCTTTTCAGTAATGATATAAATTATTAATTTATACATAAATTCTGTCATCTTTATACACAGCCTAATCATTAGTGAGCAACCTGTGAAACAATGTTGGGGCTGGCACTATAGCTTAGTGGTTAAAGCCTCTGCCTGCAGTGCCAGCATCCCATATGGCACCGGTTCCAGCACTGGTTTGAGCACTGGCTGCTCCGCTTCCAATCCAACTCTCTGCTATGGCCTTGTAAAGCAGTGGAGGATGGCCCAAGTGCTTGGGCCCCTGCACCTACATGGGAGACCCACAGGAAGCTCCTGGCTCCTCACTTCAGACAGGCCCATCTCTGGCTGTTACAGCCATTTGGGGAGTGAACCAGAGGATGGAAGATTTCTCTCTCTCTCTGCCTCTCTGTCACTTTGCCTTTCAAATACATAAATTAATTTTAGAAAGTCAATTCTTTTTTTAAAAGATTGCTTTATTTGGCCGGCGCCGTGGCTTAACAGGCTAATCCTCCGCCTTGCAGCGCCGGCACACCGGGTTCTAGTCCCGGTTGGGGCGCCGGATTCTATCCCAGTTGCCCCTCTTCCAGGCCAGCTCTCTGCTATGGCCCAGGAAGGCAGTGGAGGATGGCCCAAGACCTTGGGCCATGCACCCGCATGGGAGACCAGGAGAAGCACCTGGCTCCTGGCTTCGGATCAGCGCGATGCGCCGGCCGCAGCAGCCATTGGAGGGTGAACCAATGGCAAAAAGGAAGACCTTTCTCTCTGTCTCTCTCTCTCTCACTATCCACTCTGCCTGTCAAAAAAAAAAAAAAAAAAAAAAAGAGATCGCTTCATTTATTTGAAAGACAGAGTTACACACACACACAGAGGAAGAGATAGATCTTCCAAATGCTGGTTCACTCCCCAAATGGCTTCTACAGCCAGAGCTGGGCCTGTCCAAAGTGAGGAGCCAGGACTGGGTCTCCTATGCAGGTGCAGGGGCTCAAGCACTGGACCATCCTCCACTGCCTTCCCAAGCACACTGGAGCTAGATTGGAAGTGGAGCAGCTGGAACTCGAATCAATGCCCATATGGGATGCCAGTGCTGCAGGTGGTGGCTTTACCTACTACGCCAGAGCACTGGCCCCACAATGTCTATTTTTAATTTTCTGAAAATTTTAATAAAGGAGCTGACCTTCCACATAGAGATTTAAGTACTTTTAGATGGGCATGAAAAGTGAAATGAACATTTTGAATGATTATAATGCTACAATTCTAAAATTTTATTTTAAAAATACATTTGCGAGGCTGACGCTGTGGCATAGCAGGTGAAGCTGCCACCTGTAGTGCCAGCATCCCATATGGGTGTCATCTCGAGACCAGGCTGCTCCAATTTAGATCCAGCTCTCTGCTATGGCCTGGAAAAGCAGTAGAAGATGGCCCAAGTGCTTAGGCCCCTGCACCTATGTGGGAGACCCAGAAGAAGCTTCTAGTTCCTGGCTTCAGATCAGTGCAGCTCCAGCCATTATGGCCATCTTGGGAGTGAACCAGTGGATGGAAGACCTCTCTCTCTCTTTCTCTCTCTGCCTCTGCCTCTCTGTAACTCTGCCTTTCAAATAAATAAATAGGTAAATAAATATTTAAAAAATAAATAAAATAAAAAATACATTTGCCCAGTTTATATTGGTTTTAAACAAGAAATGGACAGTGTGACAGAATTTGATGACATGGTAACTTCATTCTTAAAAGATTGCTTTTAATCTTGTCATTCATAAATATGATCTAAGAAGTACATAATACAAGGTGTTTGTTTTCTTAAACTTGTCACTTTTAATGACTTTGTGCTCATCAGTGTTGGCATGTTAAATCTCAATGTTTCTAAAACACCCTATATATTCATTCTCTTATGAAAGTATACAATTAATTCTCTTGTTTTTCAGATTATGACCTACAAGAATTTTCATCATTTAATTTAGGTACTCAGTTCAATTCAAAATACACTATTTTTATTCCTACTAAATGCCATATGCCAGGGATTGGGAATATAAAGATGTAGAAGTCACGTGTACTACTCTCCAGAAATTCCCAGTGTGGAAGTATAGCTAGACTAACTATCTAATAAAATATTAAACAAACACTGTAGGTACAATATAAATATAGTGCTGGAGGAAATGAATTTTCTTTTTGCTGTGCTGTAATTCCAATCTGTGCCTTTGGCATCTGCACTCAGTTATCCTTATTTGTCTCTTGTCTTAAAGAAGAACCAAAATAACTTACCCATTTTTTTCAGTCATCCTGTTTTCTCCTCTCTATCAGACTATGACAGAAGAATCTGTACTACCATTTATTTCCATTATGACTACTATTTGGATACTACTTTCATCCTCCACTGAAACTTCTTTGACCAAGTTCATCAGTGATTTCCATGCTCTCTAAAATGCTCATTCTCTCATTCAATGCTCTCTTTCAGTATTGCTCCTACTTATCCTCCCTATACCTTTTTATTACAGAATACCCTTTTTTTCTTGAAATTGTCTTTTCCTTTAACTTTCAAGACTTTTTTTTTCTTTTTTTTTTTTACAGGCAGAGTGGACAGTGAGAGAGAGAGATAGAGAGAAAGGTCTTCCTTTACCGTTGGTTCACCCTCCAATGGCCACTGCAGCCGGCACACTGCGCTGATCCGAAGCCAGGAGCCAGGTGCTTCTCCTGGTCTCCCATGCGGGTGCAGGGTCCAAGGACTTGGGCCATCCTCCACTGCCTTCCTGGGCCACAGCAGAGAGCTGGCCTGGAAGAGGAGCAACTGGGACAGAACCCAGTGCCCCGACCAGGACTAGAACCCGGGGTGCCGGTGCCGCAGGCAGAGGATTAGCCTAGTAAGCCGCCACACCGGCCCAACTTCCAAGGTTTCTTTCTGTCTAGATTTTCCTTTTCCTTTTTTTGTTTTATCTCCTTTGTTGTTTCCTTTGACTTCTCCACACGTTTTAATGAGTGATCATAAACTCAAATAATGAAGATAGATGTATAGGTTGTCTTTTTATACCCACCTAACCACACTGACCAGGTAGAAGAGCAATATTATCAAAATTGGTTTGCCCCAGAATTGTGATCTCAGGTTTTTTTTTAAAAAAATATTTATTTATTTGAAGGGGGGAGAGAGAGAGAGATCATCCCTGTGCTGGTTCACCCCCAAAATGGCCACAATGGTTGGGCCAGGCTGAAGCCAGGAGCCAGGAGATTCTTCTGGATCTCCCACATGGTTGCAGGGGCCCAAGTACTTGGGCTAACCTCCACTGCTTTCCCAGGCACTTTAGTAGGAAGCTGGATCTAAAGTGGAGCAGCTGAGACTCAAACTGGCACCCATGTGGGATGCTGGCACTGCAGGTAGAGACTTAACCTGCTATGCCACAGTGCGAGCCCCTCAGCTCTTTTCTTCACTACAATCCTAGTCTAGGCAATTTAATCTAGGCCTGTAACTTTTATCATTTATATGGCAAACATTTGTTGATCATCTATCATATATTAGTGCCTGGAGCTATATCTGGCATATATTGGTGCTTGATACATGTTTTTATTTAGGTAAATGTATGTGTGCATGAATATGCCAAGCACTATTTATGGTAGATGCTGGAAATACATAAGCTAATAAGATTTATTCCTCCTACCTTCATGCTAGCCACTGTGAAGTGGAGCAACACTTGTTGCTTCAAATTCATGAGCTCTAAACCTGCACATTCTTCTGCTTCTTTGATATTTTCATCTTTTTGTTGTCCCCATACTTGTGTCATATTGTATGAACTTATTCTCACATTTGTTCTTCCTCTTATTTTATCTGACTTGGAAAAGTAACAGCATCATTTATCTAATGACCTAAGCCATAAATCTGGAATTCTAATTAGTCAGCAACACCTATCTGAAATTTTCTTAATGTATCTTATTCTCTTTTCTCCTCCTCCTTTGCTGGTGTTTTAGGACAGTTTTCATTGTCATTTGCTTGAATTTTCGCAGTTACCAACATGAAGGCAACTATTTAAAATTCTTTCAGCTAATTCCTTGGGCTTCAGAGCTTCAAAGTAGCAACTTATGTTGTTACTCCCTGATTTTTCAGGGAAACGAAGCCAGCGGTTGGCAGAGTTGAGGAAGCATCAAGGTCACTTTTAAAGATGAAAATTTGGCTAGTTTTTTAATCTTGCCTACATTTAATATACATAGAGATCCCTTCTGAATTATCAGTCTGGCAACATCTCTATCATTCATTCTGATTAGATATTCAGGTTTTACTTTTTATGACAAAATATGAATCCTAACTGAGCCATACTATATCTATATATAAATCTATCTATATATATACATACATAATAGTATCTATTATTATAATTCCTTTTGTGCACAATTTTTTTCTGTGAAGATGAATTTTTATGATTTTTTCTATTATTTGATTAATATATTAGAAAATATAAAATAGATACTTTTGTAGGACAGAATTATTGAATATTGGCATTATGTGATACAAACTTGCATGTTTTATTTACTAATTCAAAACACTATCTCCCAGTTACCTAAGTATCTCAGTACTTCTGAATGAATGTTCTATCATTCTCAACTGCGTTTTTAAAAAAAATTATTTATTTATTTGAAAGGCAGAGTTACAGAAAGAGAAGGAGAAAGACAGAGACAGAAAGAGATGTCTTCCATCAGCTGGTTCACTCCCCAAATGGCCACAATGGCTACGGCTGGGCAAAGCCAAAGCCAGGAGCCAGGAGCTTGATTCAGGTCTCCCTTGTGGGTACAGGGCCCTCAGGACTGGGGTCATCTTCCACTGCTTTCTCAGACACTTTAGCACGGAGCTGGATCAGAAGTGAGCAGCTGGGATTCAAACTGATGAGTCGCTGGCAATGCAGGAGGTGGCCTAACCTGCTATGCCACACCAGCCCTATTTTCATCTTCTTGATACCAGTTTGCTGTGGTGAAGTCCAATCCTTTGTGTTTGCTGATAATTTGTTTCTGATGAGATACTTTTCTCTTTATAAACTTTTCATTTTTCTACTGTTCTAGAATTTGATGGTGCTGTGCCTTGATGAGTGTCTATTTTCATTAATTTTTTTAAAAAGATTTAATTATTTACTTGAGAGTCAGAGTTACACAGAGAGAGGAGAGGCAGAGAGAGAGAAAGAGAGAGAGGTCTTCCATGTGCTGGCTCACTGCCCAATGACGTATTGGCCAGAGCTGGACTAATCCGAAGCCAGGAGCCAGGAGCTTCTTCTGGGTCTCCCACAAGGGTGCAGGGGCCCAAAGGCTTGGGCCATCTTCCATTGCTTTCCCCGGCCATAGCAGAGAGCTGGATTGGAAGTGGAGCAGCTGGCACTTGAACTGGCACCATGTGGGATGCTGGCACTTCAGGTGGTGGCTTTACCTGCTATGCCACAGCGCTGGGCCCCATCTATTTTCATTCATTAAACTGAGTACTTAATGGATGCTTTCAGTCTCACTGGTCTGAGTCGGGGCATGAGCTCACTGAAAAACAGATCATGGAATTGGAGGATGCCATGTTCTGGCCAATTCTAGGTCATTTGTCTGTCCCTGAAACTGATAGCTGCACAGAGCTATATGGACTGAAAGCAGGAAAAGTGATTTCCTAAGGATAGTTAAAGCACCATTACTAAAACACAAAAGATTGGGTGGATAAAACTAGGATGTTCATTATATAATGTAAACAAAGCCTATATATATAGTTTGATGGAAGCCTGACCTGTACTCAGGATGATACTGAGTTTTAAATTTGCTGTTTTCCAAATTATCTGAATGACATCCAGTGATTCACATTTATTATGCCAAGTATGGAATTCATCATAAAGAGTGAAGTAGTATTTTACATTTAATAGAGAGCATATTAAATTTTATTCAATTTCTAGGAAATATGTGAAAATGTCTAATTCTGTGAATTCTCTAATATGATTACAAATCTCTCTCTCTCTTTTTTTTAAACAAATACATCCCTTTCTCAAAAGGCTGAGTACCCATTTACACAGTGCTACTTTATGAAGCAGATAGGAACCAAGTCATTTGGATGAAAAAGATGGGATTGTGTTTCTGGATTAGGACAGGAGCATGTTACCACTGTCACCTGCCCTTTCTTGTTCTACTGAAGGTTTGAGGCTCTTGATCTGATTGATCTTATTTGACGCTCTTAATATAGTATTGTATCATACAGTAGAATTCTCTCTATATAAATAGGAATTGAAATCCTACATTAAAAAAATACAGGGTACTGACTGAGAACAATAACTTTCACAGTCAATGAACAATCTTTATGAGAAAGGCTGAGGCAAAACAAATTGCTAAAGTGCTTGTAAATTTCCTATAAATACAAAAGACTAGACTATAAGGATTTATTAACTCCATTTTTATAGATATAGTTAATTCTGCTTAGATAGTATGTAAGTCAAAGAAGAACGCCTGGTGATTATCACTAGAAAAGACATTTATTGAAACTTTCTGTAGACAGACACTTAAAAAAATAGTGAACATGTACAGGTGACATAAATTGGTAAACAATAAGTGTAAGCAGAGACAAAGCACCTCTTGTGGAGGGTTCCCAGATGTAATACAGGATGCTCCATAAAACTGAATTTCAGACAAAAATAAATAACATTTTTAGTGTAAATATTTCCAAAGTATTTTATGGGGCATAGTTTTACTAAAAATATTTGTTATTTATCTGAAATTCTAATTTAACTGAATGTCCTGTGTTTTTATTTGCTATATCTGGGAACTCAGCTATGATTGTATGGTAACTTAAGTTCTCACAGGGAGACAAGGAAAATGGTCATAAGTTCTATATTTGTGGAAGCTGAGATTGGAAAGAATTTGCTACCAAATTCCAGTTAGCTAAGTTAATTTCCTATAAATCAATTTAATTTGTGCAGCATTTATAAAGTACCTCCTAAGTCCAGAGACCTTGGTGCTGGATACAGAGATGAACAATGCTTCTCAAGATTCTTAGAACTGAAATGAAGAAGGTTTCAGGTCTATTGGAGGAGAAATTTCATGTGACAAATAGAAAGCATAAATGTGCTCATTGAACAAGTGGAGATTTAAGCAAATGTGACTATGAGGGAAGAGCTGGGTAGACAAAATGATGTAAGAAACGATGGGGCTGGTGTTATGGTGCAGCAGGTTAAGTCTCATGCAACACTGGCATCCCATATTGGAGTGCCAGTTTGAATACTAGTTGCTCTGCTTATGATTCAGCTTCCTGCTAATACACCTGGGAAGGCAGCAGAAGATGGCCTAAATAACTATGCTCTTAATACCCACATGGGAGACCCGGATATAATTTCTGGCTCCTGTTTTTTTATTTTTATTTTTTAAAAAACATTTGTATTGGTTTATTTGAAAGTTTACAGAGAGGGGAAGAGATAGAAAGGTCTTCCATCTGCTGGTTCACTCCCCAAATGGCTGCCACAGCTGGAGCTGGGCCATCTGAAGCCAGGTGCCAGGAGCTACTTCTGGTTCTTCCATATGAGTGCAGGTGCCCAGGCACTCGAGTCATCCTTCACTGTTTTTCCAGGCCATAAGCAGAGAGCTGGATCAAAAGAGGAGTAGCTGAGACATGAAGCGCTGCCCATATGGGATGCCGGCACCACAGGCAGAGTCTTAGCCTACTATGCCACAGCACCAGCCCCTGGCTCCTGGTTTTTGCCAGGTGTAGTCCTAGCGGTTGCAGTCATTTGTGAGTGAAATAGTGATAGATGACCTCTCTCTCTCTCTCCCTCCATTTGCCCCTCATTTCTTTCTTTGTCACTGTGTCATTCAAATAAATAAATAACTTTTTTTTTAAATGATGTAAAACATGTAAACAGGTAGGCATACCACTTTTTAAATATGTAGCAGCAGATATTAATAATTTTCTACATAAGATCTCTAGGTTGTTTTATGGGTAGTTTTCAGGATTACATGTGAAAAAGACCCTCCCAGGTAATTATACAGCTTAAGTTTGACTCTGTATTCAACTTTAGAGTCTCATTATGTCAGTCTAAGAACCTCTGCCTAAATTATCAATTTTGGAGATTCAATATGGTTTGCAACCAAACTCCAGTAAGAAGGAATAATATTAACGGAGGCAATATTTTAAATCCTATACATGCATTAAATCATTTATGTCTTACAACAATTCTACAAGATGAGTATAGCATTGTTTCCATTTTATAGCTGTGGCAAATCAGGAGTGGTAAACCCAAATTCCTATCATGTCACATAGATAATATAAATGAGGGAAAAAGACCAAGAGCAAGACAATACATGTGGGTAACAGCCTTCAACTTGGGAAGAAAAGGTGACTGTGACAAACTGGGAAGCCTATGACCTGTCTTTGGCACTTTCTGGATGGTTCAGAATTGCCAGATAATCCTTTGTGTTTTTTTTTTTTTTCCCAAGAGGAGCTAGAAATCCAAAACTTTAAGCAGAATTTATTCATTCTTGAGTGTTAGAAACTGTATTTAAAGTACCGTAGTGGCTAAATAAAATAAAGATAAAAATATTTTTTCTCAGTTTGTTATTTCCGCTTTAAGTCCATGTTATTATTACAAGCTAAAAAGAGGAAATTTTAAAATTGAAACCAAAAAACACTGAGCAAATCCCATTATGTAATACCAGATCCAAATAAACATAATTTTAGAACTTAAGACTAAATCATAGTCATCTATAATGACATATGGCTAACATGAAAATCTAATAGTGGTACTCAGAGAAAACAGCTATTCCTTCCCTAGTATCTCTCAAACTTTTTCATTAATCTGTCTTAAGAAAATAATCGTATATCAAATGTAACCATTCTCAGAAATGTGTGTGTTTATATATAAAAGTATTTCCAAGAAATAAGTGACTATCTGTGATACTTTTTATTCAACCTGATACTTTTTATTTAATTGATTTCCTTTTGTTCACTACACACCAAACTGATTATACCACCTACTAATGGTCATGTTCACATTGAAAACTTGTTGTAGAAAATCTTTTTTCCTCCATAAGGACAGGGTGATTTCAGGATCATAAGTGCATTGCAACTCTTAGTACTTCTGTTTATATAAACTATAAAAACAATCAAGTACTGCAAGTCCAATACCTATTATGAAAACTTTGCTAGTAAGAGAAATGTCTACACTTAAGTGTGATCTGCTTTCTTTGCAGGTTACTCTTGTTCCCCTAAGAAGGTTAAGGCAAGAGAACTTTTTAGAACACATTGAGGACAGAAAGAGAATACAAACGTTTTGTATTCTCCTGTAATTCCTAGCTCAACCTACTGGTTTAATTAAAACTTGTTGCTTTGCTTAAAACAGTATACTATGGCTATTGAAATGTAGGTGCATTGTTGTCAAACCTTGCTGATCATTAGAATTCTATTTTCTGGGAAACTTAAAAAAATACAAAATCTCATTTAGGAAAAATATATTTGTCCTTTCTGGGAGTCAGATTTGGGTACTGATTGGATAAATTGTGTGATATTGGCTCACAGTTGTAAAGAGAATGAGGAAGATTGTGACATATGGGCTACATGAAAAAGAAGCTGAAGTGCATATATTCTGCTTTTGAAAAAGAAACACTGGGAGGATAAACAAGAAATCATAAAAAATTGTTATCTATGGAATGATTTTGGAAGGGGATGGAAGGGAAAGGGAGTGATGTGAGACTTAAAGATCTAAGTATGCATTTTATAGTTTTAGTTTTGATTCATGTAATTATTTCACATATGCAACAACACAAACTAGTTAAAAAGAAGTAACTAAAATTGAAGAAATGTAAACTAAAATTGAAAAAAGTAACAAAGAGCTTACTGTGTATGAAATTACAAACATAACCACACAGAGAAAAAGCTTATTGGCAGAGAATTAAAAAAAAATGTTAACATTTTACTAGAGAGAGAGAGAGAGAGAGAGAGATCTTTCATTCACTGGTTCACTCCCCAAATGCCCCCAAAGCTGGGAGTTGGGAACTCAGTCTGGATCTTCCAAATGGATGGCAGCTATGGAGCCATCACCTGCAGCTTTCCAGGGTGGACATGAACAGGAAAGTGGAACCACGAGCAGAGCAGGGACTCACACCTAGGCACTCTGATAAGGAATGTGGCTGTCCTAAGCACTGTCAAAACTGCTAGGCCAACCACTGCCCCAACAGTGAATTTCAAAAAAACTACAAAGAAAACCAACACTCAGTGATTTTTATTATTAATAGTAATGTTGGTATTCTAATTTTAAACCACTATTACATTTTTTGGGAAAATAAGTAAATGTTTTAGGAGTCAACTCTTTCAGCTTAAGAAAAAAGGATGAACGAATAGTAAATTGAAGAATTCAAGAAAAAAATCTATGTAATATTAAATTTGAGTAGGAAATACCTATATGAACTCATGATATACATAAATATCTGACTCTATTGAACAAGTATAGAAATAGGGACACTCCTTTAGTGCCCAGATCTTGATTACATTATTCTCCAAAGGAGCCAAGTTTTCTTATAAAAATGACTGATTCAAAGTCTGAGGCAGTTAGGTAAAAATACAACCTGTAATATCTTTGCCAGAAAGCAAGAAAGTCCTCAAACACAGGAACCAGCTTCAAGCAGCTTCCACTGATTGACCAAAATTGAAACAAATTAACTATCTCAAAAGAACAACTAAATGATCATAAACTACTGAATCAACAAAATCTGTTAGTTCTGAGGTGTATGGGGGGGAGTCATTTGCTACCAGTAGATGTGACATTTATATTAATATCTTATCCTGGAAGTGGGTAAGAAAGTGTTTTTCACAGCATTTTTGCAAAAAACTGTGGAAACTAGTTAATATGTTAATTTTTACATTTAATATGTTAATTTTTACATTTTAATATGTTTATTTTTACAAAGGAGTGTCAACCCATTAATAAACAAGAAAGAATAGAGTTAGCAAAATCATCATTTTGAAACCTATAATGAAATAATTGATGTAGGCAAAAACAATAGAAGACAAAATCTTTAGATGAGAAGTTGATGCAGAGAATATTCACATAGTGTGTCTGAGTATCAGCCCACAGGTGATTAGTTGCAAAAGGGAAAAAAATCCTTATATTTACAATGGAGACAAGTTTAAAGTATTTGGCTCTTGGTATAATTTCTCAAGTGTAGTGTTAAAATGAAGTAAAAACAGTCAAAATTTGTGCCCACCGATTTTAAACTAAATCTAATCAAGCCCTTAAACCCAATTTCAAGTTCACAGGAAAAAGGAGAATATGAAAGTACAGATTAGAGGCCGGTGCTGTGGCTCAGTGTGTTAAAGCCTTGGCTTGCAGTGCCGGCGTCCCTTATGGTTCTGGCTACTCCACTTGTGATCCTGCTCCCTACCAACTCTTCTGGGAAAGCAGCAGAACACAGCCCAAGTGCTTAGACCCCTTCACCCACATTGGAGACCCAGAGGAAGCTTGAGACTCCTGGCTTCAGCCTGGCCATTTTGAGAAGTGAATCAGTCGATGGAGGATTCTCTCTCTCTCTCTCTCTCTCTCTCTCTCTCTCTCTCTCCCCCCCTCCCCCTCTACCCACCCCAATCTCTCTTTCCCTCTCTCCTTTTCTCCTTCTCTCTGTCACTCTGCCTTTCAAATAAATACATATTTTAAAAAATAATAGGTTAATTGATACCAGGAAGAGATAGGTCAAATTGCCAAAATGCAGGAGGTATTTTTTGTTTTGTTTTGCTTTTTTGTTTTTAAGGAATAGTCTTAGGTTAGAAGACGAATTCCAATTTCAACACGGAAAAGTAATTTAAATTTGAGCAATGTAGAGCTCTACCTAGGATTAGAGACCTTCTAGATTAAAGAGGAAACAGTTCTTGCCTAAATACGGGCATTTTTTATTGCTTGATTCCACTGATCCCTTTTGCTGCTCGCTACATTAAATTCGCATTGAATGTGCACTTGCCTTCTTCACAGTGAAAGTAGATTAATCTCTCACATGGACTTTTAACATGTCCTTCTTTAGATTTCTAACTAAGTCATTTCTTATTGATATCATTACATTGCTAGGATATTTTGGACTTCCCAAATGGCATTACAATCAACTTTCTTAAATTATATTTAAGTTACGGTGAAATGGCAGAGATGTTTAGGATTTATTCCTTCCCCCCACAGAATGGAGAGAGCTTAAACTGAGGACTTCTTCGGTTTGGAGGAAAACTAGAGAGACGGCAGAGCACCCGTGTCCTATTTTTGAGAGGGGAGAAAGTTGAGGCTCATAATTTAGGAGCTGCCAGGCAGTGTAGCTTCTTAGCAGATCTGCCATTTTTGCCACAGGAAATTCCACCCTTGCTACTCCCAGAAACAACCTCCAGTTTCTTCTCTTTTAAGACTACATCAGTTTCTTTTTTTCATTTACTGTTAGCACAGTCATTACTTTTAAATAATAATTAAGTACATTTTCTTGTATAGTTTGAAGCAATCAATTTATTTTAGTCTTGTTGCATCTATGCTGCATATAGTTCAGATAGCATTTCTATATTTTATGTGTATAACAAATAGGTTAAAGTTAGATAAAAATGATTACTTTATACATGAATAGAGGGCTTTATAGTTCTACAATAATTCACCCTTTTGGTCTAAAACTAGTAGTTCTCAGAGTGTAGTTCCTAGATTTGTAGCATCACAATCTCCTGGGAACTGGTTAAAATGCATGTTTTTGGGCAGCAGTTAACTTTCTGAATTTGAGACTAGGAAGCAGAACCCAGAAATCTGTTCAAAATACACTCTGGGGCCGGCGCCATGGCTCAACAGGCTAATCCTCCGCCTTGCGGCGCCGGCACACCGGGTTCTAGTCCCGGTTGGGGCACCAGATTCTGTCCTGGTTGCCCCTCTTCCAGGCCAGCTCTCTGCTGTGGCCCGGGAAGTCAGTGGAGGATGGCCCAAGTGCTTGGGCCCTGCACCCGCATGGGAGACCAGGAGAAGCACCTGGCTCCTGCCTTCGGATCAGCGCGGTGCGCACTGGCTACGGTGGCCATTGGAGGGTGAACCAACGGCGAAGGAAGACCTTTCTCTCTGTCTCTCTCTCACTGTCCACTCTGCCTGTCAAAAAAAAAAAATACACTCTGGGTGATTTCTTTCACTAAAATTGGGAAACCACTCTAAGCCACAAGATTCCCTTTAAGTTCCTTTAAGTCAGCAAGCATGTTTAAGTGCCCTCTGTGTACTATGATCCATAGAAAATAATATATCATTTTCTATTTTTAGGGAGGTAATATAGCACACAGGGAGAATAGTTTACAGAATAAGTTATAACTGGTGTTTCTTATAATCTGGGTAATTTCTTTATGTGTGGGTCTCCCTCCAGGTGAGGGTCTGTAGGAGAGAGCAGGTGAACCATGTTAACCAATGATGAAGAGGCTAATTTGACATTTATATGTACTTGCATATATTTGTCTACCATTTGTAGAAAAGAACAAGTTCTGATGTGGCTTAAGACAATGAGTTTTCAGACTCTGAATGTATATAAAGAAGACCTCATTCAATTTTATATTAAGAATAAATAGCTAATAAAATGAGTATTGAAAATGGTGGGAGGGATAGTGGAATTGGGATGGTTTAGTTTGGAGGGAAAATTTGAATTATACACAGTCTAAACAGCATTATCTGTTCCTAGCCTGTTGACTCACCTGTTTAGAGTTCTACATCACAGATATAGTTCCCTACAGAGAAGGGATAAGCTATTCCTCTTCTCTAGGTACAGTCTACGTCCCACCTCACAGTCTTGGGTGAATGACTGAAGGCTACAAAAGGTTGGTGCTAATACCAGCTCAGTAAGAGTTAGTAGGTAAGTTTCTCAAATTCTTTCCCAAAGCATTCACTGGTAGGTACAAGAAGTTTTTTTTAATAATAAAGCAAATTTATCTTTTGAAGAAGTTAGTGAAATATAACGTTCACATATATGATAATTTTGTGGTATACTAAGTAAAATATATTCTATGGTAAGATAAGTTTATTTAGATATTTGTACCAGCATATAAACATGTAGTTTTCCTTCTATCCACATGAAATAGATTTTGAAAATACTTAAAAGATTGGAGGTTAATCTCTTGCATCCTTATAAGGAGACAAAAATTAAAAGCCTTGCTTTTAAATATAGCAGGCTACATCCACTAGCAAAGCTTGCCTCAATGTTTCCATGCAAAATTTTTTTCCTTACTCAGCCTTAGAGAATTGCCTGGAGTAAAAATTGAACAAGGTATCTGCCTTTCAGTAGATTTTTAAATATAAAGTTTCTGAATGTTAAATTACCAATGAAGATGGGTCCTTAGGGGGAATTTTTATATACCTGGTTTTCACCTGCATCTAATGTTTGACTAAACAGGGAAAGCTTATGGTGGATGTAAAAATGGTACTGTCAGTGACCAAAAATAAAGTTTTCTTTGTATTTCCCCAAAACTTAAAATCTAGAATTTCTCTTACAAGTTTTAAGGAAGAATCCCAAAGACTGCTTAAAATACTTTTGAAGAAATAAAAGGTAGGCTATCCATACACATATAAATACTTATGTAGTTTGATGGCTGAGTACTTTGATATTAACGCTTTCTCTGTGGAAATATATCATGCTTTGTATGTATGTATATTTGTCATCTATTATCAAGATTGTTTTTATAGTATAGGCGTAAATAATTACATGGAAATCTGAATTTACAAAGAATATATTTTTTAAAAAGTTGGTAACCCATTGAATAGAAAACCTTGATTTTATAATTCTAAAAACAGTCAATGAGAAGGACTTTGTTTTCTTTTTGTTTAAGAAATCATAAGGCACATAGTAAGAATTTGTTTGAAAGCAATAAACAGCATTCCTTAGCTAATGTGTCAATATCCTCCACAATTATCAGGGAAGAAAGCATTGAAAATAAAATTTCTAAGGCCGGCGCCCTGGCTCAACAGGCTAATCCTCCGCCTAGCGGTGCCAGCACACCAGGTTCTAGTCCCAGTCGGGGCGCCGGATTCTGTCCGGGTTGCCCCTCTTCCAGGCCAGCTCTCTGCTATGGCCCGGGAGTGCAGTGGAGGATGGCCCAAGTGCTTGGGCCCTGCACCCCATGGGAGACAAGGAGAAGCACCTGGCTCCTGCCTTTGGATCAGCGCGATGTGCTGGCCGCAGCGCACTGGCCGCGATGGCCATTGGAGGGTGAACCAACGGCAAAGGAAGACCTTTCTCTCTGTCTCTCTCTCTCTCTCACTGTCCACTCTGCCTGTCAAAAAAAAAAAAAAAAAAAAGAAAATTTCTATTAATCAATTTACCAGAGAATTAAATTACACTTACCATTAAAACTAGTGATTGCAGGCTGAAATTTATAAGGAACCAGGTAGATAATGCAAATGATGAAGCACACTGTGTATGGAGACAATTCTTGGACTTAAAAATTCACACCAGTACTCAGTGTAGATGTGTGGACATGAGTTGGGTAGCTCCAGGCCATCTGGTTGTGAAGAGAAACTCTAAATCAAATTTCTTTTCACAAAACCTTTAGATAATCTAATGCTGAGATTCAAGTACAGTTAACATTCTGTTTGTCAAATAGAATAAACCTGCTGTATGTGATTTACCTTCTGAACAACCAGTTTGTGACCCTTTATTTTTAATCCCAGATTGCAATGTTTTAGTGTATCTTTTTCTGACACATAAAACACCAAGTGTTAGAGATAATCACATTATTGTAAAACACAAAAGAGAAAAAAGACTCACCATCATTCAATATTTGTTGAATATTTATTGAGAAAACTAATAAAATTTGTATTTTTGGGGTAAGTCTTTGCAGGTATCAGCACCCATACCCATTGGTATGTGAACTTGTTTGCACAGAATGAAATAGGAAATAGGAATGTTAATTTTACTGACTCAACACCAAACACCACTGATTCACTAGGGTAAAAAAGCTGGTCTCTTTGTGTCTCTGTTTCTTTCTGTCTCTCTCTGTCTCTCTCACACACATACACAGGCACACATGCACACACACAGGCATACTGTGTAATGTTATATTCAACACTGCAAAATTGAATATCTGAAAGGCAAAGCCTGACTGTCTTTATAGTCCTTTCCTTTTTTTTGACAAAAAACTGAAGTTGTTTAGCATTTATACTTTCTGTATATGGACAAGATACACAAGAAAATCAGAAATCTCCAAGAGTAAATAATTTTAAATCTCCAGAATAAATATCAAAGAGTTGTATTTCTCTTAAAGCTTCAATACCATCCTCCTTGAAACAAAGAAAGAAGGAGCTGAGGGAAAAAATAGAGTAAATTTCTTATGTATCATCAGCCTAGTGCTGTATGTTGTCTAACAAAGTATGTGTAACCACTATATACTTAGTGTCCAGGACTTAATAGAACATGCTGTTTGGAGGTAACAGTGATCTTTATGATTCTTTTTTTAAAAATATTTATTTATTTACTTGGAAGTCAGAGTTACACAGAGAGAGAGAGGAGAGACAGACAGAGAGAGAGAGAGAGAGAGAGAGAGAGAGATATCCTCCGTCTGGTGGTTCACTACTACCCAGTTGGCTGCAACGGCTGGAGCCAGGAGCCAGGAGCTTCTTCCATGTGCCCCATGTGTATGCAGGGGCCCAAGGGCTTGGGCCATCTTCCACTGCTTTCCCAGGCCATAGCAGAGAGCAGGACCAGAAGTAGAGTGGCCAGGACTCGAACCAGCACCCATATGGGATGTCAGCACTGCAGGGGGTGGCTTTACCTGCTATACAACAGCACTGGCCCCTATCTTTATGACTCTAATCTTTATTTAACTTCAAATGCATAAAGATATAGTTTAGGTCACCAATAGAAATGGGTCATCCTTACTGTGTATGAATGAATTTGTTTTATGAAATATCAAGATACATGTTGGGGCTGGCACCGTGGCTCACTTGGTTAATCCTCTGCCTGCAGCACGGGCATCCGTATGGGCACCAGGTTCTAGTCCCGGTTGCTCCTCTTCCAGTCTAGCTCTCTGCTGTGGCCCAGGAGGGCAGTGGAGGATGGCCCAAGTGCTTGGGCCCCTGCACCCACAGGGGAGACCAGGAAGAAGCTCCTGGCTTCAGATAGGCGTAGCTCCGACCGTAGCGGCCATTTGAGGGGTGAACCAGTGGAAGGAAGACCTTTCTCTCTCTCTCTCACACTGACTCTGTCAAATAAATAAATAAATAAATAAGATGCATGTTGAGGAAAAGATAAAGAATGGTGAGCTTTCCTTTTCTTCTCCCTCCCTCCCTCCCTTCCTCCCTCTCTCTCTTTCTTTCTTTCTGGATAGTTTAGAATTGTCGTTGTCTCAGGTGCCTATTTAATGGATATATATTTTTCAAGTAAGCTTTAAAAATTAAGTATAGTGTACATACAGAACAGTGCATACATCATTATATAGCTTAGTGATTTTTACAAAGTAAACACAAGACTATGCTATTTTCAAAAAAACAAAGCTTTAAATCTTTTGTAGTTACGTGAGAGTGCATTTTTGTATAGTTGGTTGTTTGCAAAATATACTGTTGAAAATAACATTATCTCTAACATGATTTTGTTTCTTTATCATTTTTCTCTTGATTTTGATAAAACTCAAGATCACTTGTTTTTGTAAAATGTCTGTCACCTAGAGTCTTTTCATCACACAGCACCAAGTTGTGTCTTGAGCAAATTCATTAGTCTCACTTCTAAGTTATTCAGTGCAGTAACGTGATAAACATTCTCTAATAAGTCACTTATTTTTTCAAAAGAAGTACAAAAATACCACTTTAAAAGGGGTATTATCATGGTATGTAAAAATGTGTATGTAATACTGGTACTTTGGCCCTTTTAAGATGACAAATTTTCTGTTTTAAAATTAACTTTCTTTCAGAGAAGAATAAGAAGGTGGCACATTCAAAAAAATATCACTATAGTATTAAAATTAGAGCCCATCATAATTCATCTAAGCACTTTCACCATAAGGCCCATACCTATAAATATATTATGTAATGGCTCTTGTCTGAATAGCTAAAGTAGATCACATATTACAATCAAAACAACGATAAACACAAGTGGTAGCCTAGAAACATGATTAAAAATTTCATTATCTTACATAATCAAAGCAACATTTAAGTAGGTGAGCCAAAATGATTGCATATAAGTAGGCCTATTAACCCATAAATTCAGAAGGTGGTTCATTGCTCATGGTAAGAATGCCACTGTGTCTACTTGGAATTTTTGACTTGTGAGAGGATAGACTATTTGGGCCAGTTTTCAAACTGACTGGACTTCTACAGAATGATGGTGTCAAACGAACTATCTATAATTATAATTAAGGGAGACAGCCCAAGTTTGGAATTTTTTCTTTCACCTTCACAAATATAATATGCATATTACAGAACCTTAGGCCATTGCAGCTATAAACTGCTGATGAAAGCACAAACATGTAGTGTCAGCAGAAAATTCCAATAATGTCAAGTTTTTCTGGTTTATTCTAATTTATTTATATATTTTCTTTTTTTTAAGGTACTGAATTTATTTCTTATTCACAAAAAGTCTTACCTATTGTATAGTAAATGCCAAGGCAAAATTCAATACAATGATTTCAGAACAAGACACTGATAAATGATACTATGTGTATGATCATGTGATTCAAAGAGAGTTGGAAGTATTTGTTAATCTAGTCTTGCCAATAGACACTGTGTTATGGTATTAAGGATTGAAAAAGGAATTGTCACTTTGAGAAACTTAATATATAATAAATGGGAGAGTCACATAAACCCATAATTGTAATGTGATATTATTAATATTAAGTAGAAAGTAGGCACAAAATTACATAGGAATACAGAACAGTGTGGACTGTGACTTTGAGGTATGGGAGCAATTGAAGTTAGGGAATGGTTGAAGTTCCCTATGCAAAAGATGATGAGAGCCTGAATCAGGACAACTATTTGAGGGTAGAGAGTGAAGTTAAGCAATATGTAGGAGGCCAGAGAGGTATAGTTTGATGATTGATTAGATGATTAGATGAGAAAGAGAGCAGGGTGGAGGAGACTGGGCAGTATGACAGTTCAGGTTTCTGGCTTAGATGAAGGCATCCCATTAACTGAGATGGAAAATACAGAAAAAAAAACAACCCAAATTTGGAGCAAGTATTGTATGGTTTGGGACAAGGTGAGGTGAGAGATCAAGTGGGAAATTAAAGTTGGAGTTCCTAGGGAATATCTTTGTAGATATGCTTAAAGCACAGTTTAAAATGAGTCTGAAGTTTGATTCAAGGAAAAGTGCTAGGCTTGGAGGGGATGTTGAAGACCTAGGAGAGTAATGGTATAATAAATGGGCCACCACGGTGACACTCTAAACTTTATTATTCAATTTTTCTACATCTAGCATCAGAAGTACTCCTGTTTCCTCTAATTCATCTCCAAATGCTGCTACATCCTTGATTTCACCAAAGCCCAACTTAAGGAAACATTTAAGAAAATATTTGGGAGCTTAATAACATATCGGCCTTCATGTTCCAGGAAAAATGTTGTCTCTGGGTCAATCAGACTAGACAGGTACAAATCCAATTCGTACTTTTCCTGGACAAAGCCAAACAGCTCCAGGACCAGGCCAAGCAAGGCTGGGACTTCTGGCCTGACATCTGGTCATGGAAATCCTGGCTATTTCCTCTCATTGACCCAATAACTTCTGTAATCTTGATGCTTCTCTTTGGACTGTGTGTTTTTAATGTCCTGTCGAACTCCAAATGGTTGTCAGACAAGCTTCCAGCCCATTCCACTGAGCAACCCACTGGACCAAGCAGGACAGTCTTTCCAAGGCCACTGTCTCACACCATAAGACAGATAGCAAGAGGAAATACCCCAATCCCCCTCGATGCCCACATGCCAGCTTTGAAGAAGTTACAGAAAATGAATCTCCATCCATAATCCCCAAGAAGAATTTTTGGTATTGCCTCTTGAGGGGGGAATGTTAGGTAGGAAGTCAGTTATGAGCTTATGTGTGTGAGACATAAAGGCCTAAAGAGAAGACATCTATGTCCAGCAAATGCTGCATCTCAAGGTCATCCCAATGGTGTTTCAGGGGCAGCCCAGTATTCACATCCTGCCCTGCCCTGCCCCCTTCCACCTGATAACCTGCCAGGTGGGGGGTCCCCACCTCTTCTGCCTGACAAATCTTCCACAGTCTCCCAGGTACAGCCCAGTATCTGCATCTCAAACACTCTGCTCGCTTCCTCCTACCTGATAACATTTGCATCCGTAAAGTCCTTTGTTTCAGACTTTCCAGAGAGAAAATTCAGGGAGAAGCTTCTTAACATTTGCAAAACTCAGGAAGAAGCTTCTTAACATTTGCATCCATAAAGTCCTTTGTTTCAGCCATAAAGTCATTTGTTTCAGTAGGAAGTGTGTGAAGACAAAGACCCAATTAATACCCCCTGAGCCTCAACCGGACTGTGCACTCAGCCCTCTGCCTCTATGCTGAGTCGCCCACCTGGTCTGGCCAGGTGTAATCTCTCCACCCAACCATGTAACCTCACTCCTTCTCCCCCACCCCCCAGTCCGAGCCACTGGGCACCCTCTCAGGTCCTTTCTGGAGAGGTGCCCATCCATCCTTATGGATATCCCTTCCCTAATAAACCTTGCTATTTTACCTCCCCCCCCCAAAAAAAAATAACATATCGGCCTTGAGACTGGTGCCAATTTAACATCTCCTATGATCTGCTTCTCTTTTTAGTTTTAGTAACAGTTCCTAATCATGTTGGGCTCATAACTGAATCACACTTCTGTGGTTATCCCAATCAGCACTCCAAGTCTTCCAGCATTGTCTTGTTTTCATCAGCATTCCTAAAGTCTGGAGTCATCTCTAGACTTTATACCTGGGTTCCTGCTGCATGGCTATCTGATTCAGGGTGGCACCTTTATGCCTAAGCTTCCTGCCTCTTTGTAGTGAGCACTTAACTATTTATGGAGTCCAACCCTCATTCACTCTCCATCTAAGAAAGCACATTAACAGATTTCCCATTGGTGGATTCCTCTCTTCCCACTCTGCATAGTTGGTTGCTGTGAAGTTGACTTCATGACATTGTCCAAGAGGCTTCAGATAATTGCCACTTTACATGGCCTTAACTACAGCGACTGCTCAAAAACTATGACATTGCCTTAACTACAGTGACTGCTCATTTTTCAAGCAAAGGTGATGTAATATGTCCTCCCTACCTTCCAGTTTATATGTGTGCAAGATTTGTCCCTTTTCCTCCTGGGTGTGACTGAGAAAGCGTGTAGCCCTGAGAGGTGCTGGTGATCTGTGAATTAAATCATCCAAAGCAAAATCTGGAGGAGCCATATCCTGACCACCATTGTATTTGGGTCCTGCATTTTTCTGCTTCTGAACCCAGATCTAAACCTGGACTACTCCGTTATGTTAGTTTGGCTTAAGAATATTTTGTTGGATTTTTTTAACCCCTCAATTGAAAACATCTTCACTGATTCATAGTTTATTCCCTCAAAATAAATATTGAGGGTGTCTAACATGTTCTGAATTGGCTACATGTTGTGGATCTGAAAGAGACTATATTAGAGAAGGTGCTTACCCTTATAGAGCTGACAATTGACTGAAAGTCCACTGCTAGATTTTCCTAATGTTGACTTCATGCTTGCCTGTTATCTGTGAACAGGTGCCGCTACTTGTGATCTTTGCTTATGGGCTCTTCCACAAAGTTTCTACCACTGAACAGGTCAAGAGGTCATTCTCTCGTCTGGAGAATTTCATATCTTACGGACATCAGCTATGCGGACCATTTTACTTGGGTAGATCTTGCTAGACTTTGGATCTCAAACTACTGCCTAGACTCTGGTTCTCAAAGTATTACCTGTCTGACCCTATACCACTGCTATCATAGCTCCACTCTATTTTTTTTCAAAGTTTTATTTATTTATTTTTATTATATTTGAAAAGCATAGATACCCCCTACTATACCCCTCCCACACACAGAGACAGAGATCTTCTATCCATTTTTTTATTCCCCAATGTTCACAACAACCAGGAGTGGTCCAGGTGGTAGCCAAGAGCCAGGAACTCCATTCAAGTCACTCTTATGAATGAACCTCTCTCTCTGTCTTTCCTTCTCTGTCTGTAACTCTGCCTTCCAAATAAATAAATAAATAAATAAATCTTTGAAAAAAAAGCTTCATGGAAAATGGAATGAAAAATAGCTATTTTGGTGCAAAAATTTTGAAACTCTTACAGTTTTTTCATAATGTACATTTTCCAAGATCTTTTTGAGGACCCCATTTTTTTTTTTTTTTTTTGACAGGCAGAGTGGATAGTGAGAGAGAGAGAGACAGAGAGAAAGGTCTTCCTTTTTGCCGTTGGTTCACCCTCCAATGGCCGCTGCAGCCGGCGCATCGTGCTGATCCAAAGCCAGGAGCCAGGTGCTTCTCCTGGTCTCCCATGCAGGTGCATGGCCCAAGCACTTGGGCCAACCTCCACTGCCTTCCTGAGCCATAGCAGAGAGCTGGTGAGGACCCCATTGTATACATGGATTCTAGAGTCTTTAGACCAAATGAATCTTGTCTTAATTCCATTTTCCATGAAGCCTTTGAAGTAACCTGACATCTGGTGCTCAGAGGGAGTAGTAGCATGACATTTAGTAGATGATACTTTTATCTAAATATGGGTTAAGCACATTCTGGAATAGAGTGTTAAGAACCATTAAGAGAATCTGGGGTTTGTGAGATGAAGATAAATGATTTTTTTTTTTAACTTGGAGTTTTAATTTAGTTAATATCAAAATGATAGTCTGAAAGAATTTTTTTTAAACCTTTTTTTTTTTAACAAGGTTATTTCATGTCTCCTCTCAAGCAAAGGGTAAAAATGATCCTTTTAAATAATTTTTTTCCATTTTATTTGAAACCTGGAGAGACTCACAGAAAGAAATAGAGCAATCTTTGTTCTACTGGTTCACTCCCCAAATGCCCATGACAGCCAGGACTGACAAGGCCAAAACCAGGAGCCTAGAATTTCCTCTGAGTTTCCAGTATCTGAGTCATCATCTGCTATCTCCTAGGGTGTTCATTAGCTGGAAACTAGATTGGAAGAGGCTGGGACTCTAATCTAGTATTCCAATGAGGGACGTGGACATTCCAAGTGGTTACTTAACCTCTGCACCAAATGCTCACCTCTCAAAATGTACATTACCTACAAACAATCTTTGTAAAATCTAGAATTAATAGCATGGCACTGCTATACATTCCCCTACCTCAGCAAAACCTGGAGTACTGTTTGAAGGCACCAAGCAATTCCTAAACCTAATCTTATCTTCTGTATATAAAGATAATCGAAAATGAATCTTGATGAAGAATAGGATGGGAGAGGGAATGGGAGATGGGATGGTTGTGGGTGGAAGGGAGGTTATGGGGGAGAAAGCCGCTATAATCCAATAGTTGTGCTTTGGAAATTTATATTTATTAAATAAAAGTTGAAAAAAAGAGAAATAAATAAATCTTTTAAAAAAATAAACCTAATCTTAGGGTTCTTGAATTAGAAAACCTAGGGTGGTAGTCTGAGAATCCATGTTCTCAGAGGATATTCTACTAATTTTGATACCTAGCAGTTTGGGAACACTCCTGTGGATACCTGACACTAACTTAACAACTACATTTGAAATAAATCTATCCGTTTTGTTACTGCCTTTCTCAGTCAACCACAGTTTTCTCAGTCCAATCTGGCCTCACAAACTGAATGTATTTGTGTTGAAGTGTCTTAAGCCAGAGGTGAGAAGTCTGCTGGAGCTAAGTCACAACTAGTGCTAAGTTCTGGAATTAGCCTCTTTTGTTTAAATTTCTTAGTTGTTGTTTCTCCATCAACAAGCTCCAGCCACATCCCCCCATCTTTACCATTTGGGGCAAGATGACTTGCACTATTTCTTCTAGCCCTCTACTTATAGCCCACTTTTGCAATTAAGCCTAGACTTCAGCCATGCCAGAGTTTATGCCAACTCTATTTGTCTAGATATCACTGAGAATCTCAAAGTGGTGAAATTTTCTCCATAACGTCTGTCATTATAGCAAACAGATTCTCAAATTATGTTTATAACAGTTGACTGCTAGTATATGTTTCATCTGTATAAATATTGGATTTTTCATTATATGAATCAAGATTCTTTCAGTGGCAACTGAAATTATAAATTTTTTTTTTAATTTAAAAATGTAACCCATTGACTCATATTACTAACAAGTAGAATGATTAAATCTCTAGCATGGTGGCAGCCAGTATGAAAGGACTGTTCTCTTTAGAGAAGCTAATGGTGAGAAAAGGAGGGCAAGGATCAGACCTGCAGGGTCCTGGAAACCTGGACTGACTGAGGTGGGGCCAGGCTATTTGCCAATAGGATCTTAGCACAGAAATAGCTACTAGAGTTGTAGTGGGAACTGCCATGTTCAGGTCTGGCCTCAGCTGAGTCAGGAGGGTAAAGAGAGAGAGTCTGGACTCAAAGCCAAATGAAATAAAAAAGGGGAACTTGAGGAGAAGAGATTCCAAATGCTTACTACAGGGAATTTTCTTATTTTATTTTGTGGCTGTTGGCAAAGAATGCTAACTCACTTAAAGGAGGGACAAAAGAACTGATTCTCAGACTTTTGGTTACCTGATATTTAGGATTTGAATTCTACTCTGCTCCATATGTAGTCATTGGGTGGCTTTTCTTTTCCATTAGATCCAATCATTTAATCAATAAATACCAACTGTCTATTAGGCATTGTGTTGGATATACAATATTAATATATCATAATATAACTTAGCAAAACTAGAATTTCTGTTCTCATGGAACATGCACTCTGCTGGAGGGAGACAGATAATAAGCAAATAGAAATAACCTTGGAAATAATGATAAATGTTATGAAATAGCATATGCATAGGACAGGGTGTATAAGATACAGAGTGGTGGAACAGGAAAGTTTTAGGTCTAGAGGTAGAACAAGGATCTGAATTAGGCTATGTAGAAACCCCAGTTAGGCTGGTGCCCTGGCTCACTAGGCTAATCCTCCGCCTGCAGCCCCGGCACCCCAGGTTCTAGTCTCCGTTGGGGCGCTGGATTCTTTCCTGGTTGCTCCTCTTCCAGTCCAGCTCTCTGCTGTGGCCCAGGAGGGCAATGGAGGATGGCCCAAGTGCTTGGGCCCTGCACCTGCATGGGAGACCAGGAGGAAGCACCTGGCTCCTGGCTTCGGATTGGCACAGCACGCTGGCCTTAGCGACCATTTGGGGGATGAACCAACGGAAAAGGAAGACCTTTCTCTCTGTTTCTCTCTCTCTCAGTCTAACTCTGCCTGTAAAAAAAAAAAAAAAAAAAAAAAAGAAACCCCAGTTAATCTTTGCAGAGAGAAGGAACAGCTTGTGCTACAGGAGTATAGAACATGGGTTTGAGGCCCACAAGGAAGGCAATGCAAGGAAGGGGAGGAAGGTTTGTAGGAGAGGAAGTCAGAGGAACAGAGGCTTGATGATGAAGGTCCTATGGGCCATAGAAAGGACTCTAGATAGACACCATACTTGTCAGTCTGATCTAGTTCTAAAATGCCAACTCTTTCTGTCAAGGTTCAGTGAGTTTGGAAGGAATGAATCAGAGATAGGACTTTGAGAGCTCAGGGAGTGGGTAAAACAGAGATAACAATGCTCTAGTTCTGGCCAAGCTCACATCCCACAGTGTGACCACACCCTGCTTGGATTTCATTTCTATCTTTAAACTAGAGTTTGAGAAGAATGGGAGTGGAGGGTCAAACTGCCTCCCTGTCAGAATTCTTCTCTGATCTCTTTCCACTCTTTGCCTGGGCAGAGAAAATAGAAGATTGGCACAAGTAGGTGTGAGATCAGAAGGGAATTATGCATCTGATACTCTATTAAAAGGAATTCCAACTTTCACTACCCTCTCCCCAACTCCAAAATGTCAGTATATATTTCTGCCAGCACAAAGACTGATGCTGCAATGTTATGCTGATTGGACCTTTATTTTGACAGGATGTACATTTGTATAATTCAGAAGATATAAAAATGTCAAACAGAAGAACCTACTTAATGGTATTTTGAAACTTGTCCTTATGAGTTAAAGTAAATTTTTCTGAAAGTATTGGATAATTTATCCTGCTTAAAAAAATGTTCACTATTTGCTTTAAATGGTGGGCCTAAGAGTGATTTTGCTTTCATATATATATATATATATATATATATATATATGCATTATATATATATATATATTCACATCCTGTAGCAGAGTATATAATGGAATGAAACATTCTTAAATAAAGACACTGTGAATATTCTGTATGAAAACATCCGATATTAAGATTGAATGAATGTGATTATCCCATATTTGGAGTTGACAGAGCAGAAAGAAAGCATGGAATAGAATAGAGCAGAATCAAGTACTTTGAGAACTTTGAGAGTCCTAAATGATCCCTTTTTTCTAACATAAAAACTAAGCTTGGAGAAATTCAGTTTAAGTTTGAAACTTGTCTTCAAATTTTGCATGAAAATTTAGGCAACTTGCTCTGTGTTGTAGCTTTTAGTTATCCCTTTAAAGGCAGTCATTTCTGTCATGATTTCATTTTTTAGATGCCTATTGAGGGTGTCATCCTGGTGATAGTACTTTGAGGAGATTTAGCTAGCCATTTATTTTGTCTATGGCTATGTATATGAATTATCAGTTTTTTAGACTTTAATCTACAGAAAGAAATATTGAGCTTGGCACACATTCTCTCACACATGCATACACACCACAAAAGATCAAAAGATTTTTTTCTTTTCTTTGCCTATCTTTACTTTTTAGTTCCATTTCATTCTGTCTCATTAAAAATTCCAGTCTCACTTCACTGATGTAATCTTATAACCCATTTATGAACTTTAACTCAGAGTTGGAAAACATGATTTTGAAATAAATTTTCTTGATTGACAACTAAAACTTTGGCTGGGACTTGGGTTGTAGTAGTACAACAGGTTAAGCTGCTGCTTTTTACATTGGCATCCCATATCGGAGTACTAGATTGAGTGCCAAGTCCTGGCAGCTCTGATTCCAATCTAGATCCTTGGTAATGTTCCTAAGAAAGCAGTGGAGGATGGCTCAAGTATCTAGACCCTTGCTACCCATCTGGGAGACACAGAGTTCCGACTCCTGGCATTAGCCATGCAAACCCTGGCTATTGTGATTATTTGGGGAGTGAACCAGCAGATGAAAGATCTCTCTGCCTCTCTGTCTGTCTCTCTCCCTGTCTCTCTGTCATTCTTCCTTTCAAACTACAAATAAATAAATCTCTTTGAACAAAGACAAGTCATTAATTCTCAATAAGAAAATCCAAAATGGCTATGAAGGGAAGCCGTGAATAATTTCAAGGTCAGGTTTCTTGGCTATGCTAGTTGGTATCAGAGAATGAATCCATTCTCTACTCTTGGACTAGATGGCTAATAGTCATATGTTTGACCATAAATAGCATTTATTTTCTCTTTATGTCTTTATCCTTGGTTTTACTAATTAATTAGCTAAATTGACCATGTGGTACTGAAAAAAATCATCATCAGTTCTTGAAGCACTTGCTCTATAATTTGTGCTATAAATATATGATTACAGCTTATAATTAGGTTTCATTGGAGAGAGAGTAGGTGCGGAGTTCATTATGGCATTTACACATGAGATTCAATCATCAGTATAAACTTCACGTGGACATTTCAGCAAATGGTGAAGGATTTAATCCCATCCGATATGTTAAAGTTCATGAGTCCCACAGAAGTTAATGATTTCAAATGGAACTAAAGCATCCCTCAGAATATGTACCATTATTTTCTTATTCTTTATTCATGAGGCAATAGCAATGTATCAAAACTTGCTCCAGTGCGTAGCTTCATTTTTGCAAAGTCAGTATCCACAAAATCTTCCTCTGATAGGACAATAAGTACCATTCCTCTTGAGAAATCATATACATTTTCTCTCCTCTGTATCTTACAGTGTAATTCACAAGGATAGAGACCAATCCTCAGAATCATTTGTTGGATTTTCCAGGACTTCTCACTACTGAGTGTACTTGAACCCTAAAGCATTCTCAACTTCACCCTAGTTTTCACAACTAATGTTGAGGAGAGGCAAGAGTAATCTGAAGAATTCTGTGATATAGCCTTATGAATTTTGCTCCTTTATTGACTTCTTATTTTGTCTCTCTGTTCTAATAACGGGCCTTTCATCTTGATACTTGGGCTTGATAAACTGTTTTTAACTTGTCTATTGGTCCCTGAAAATCTGGTATTTTGCCTTACTCTTTCTGATAGTGGAGACTTAGTCCATGAGTGCATCATTGTCTGATATTGCTGGCACTACTGACCTGATTTACAGTCTCTGATTTCTGTAAGCTCATGGTAGGGGGATTGACTATATTAAGCATCTCATGATTTAGAGTGTTCATATTTTGAGGATCCAAAATGGCAGAATAGGGAAAGAATGTACTGCTTTAGATAGAAGAAAAAAAGTAGCAAAAAAGTGTAGGAAGTGCATTCCCAGGAGGAGATTGCAGAGAAATCTGCAGTGGTAATTCCAAAGAAGAAAGAGGGACACTGGGCCTGGCACCGTGGCTCACTTGGTTGATTCTCCACCTGTGGCGCTGGCATCCTATATGGCCACTGGTTCTAGTCCTGGTTGCTCCTCTTCCAGTCCAGCTCTCTGCTGTGGCCCAGGAGGGCAGTGGAGGATGGCCCAAGTGCTTGGGCCCCTGTACCCGCATGGGAAACCAGGAGGAAGCACCTGGCTCCTGACTTCGGATCAGCACAGCACTGGCTGTAGCGGCCATTTGGGGAGTGAACTAACAGAAGGAAGACCTTTCTCTCTGTCTCTCTCTCTCTCACTGTCTATAACTCTACCTGTAAAATAAAAAAAAAAGGAGGGACACCGTAGATCAGCATGAAAAGTGTGGACGTGCAGCTTTGAGCATGGACACAACAGATGATACCTGCAGCTGAGAGCCAGAGGAACCACCAGCTTTGGAGAACAAGGGGAGAGCATACTGCAGCAGCCTGTGGCATTGGTGATACAGCTTGAGAGATAGCCTGACAAACACACTGTTTTTGAATCCAGCTTGGAGCCCTAAGGGGAATAGTACCCACATAACCCAGCAAAAAAGGGGGGGGGAATCCATGTTCCTCACTGAGTTTGAGGTTGGCTGGGAGGATTGACGGGGGCTAGGCACCCACATATGACTGTACTGTGAGGTACCCCCCAGCCTCTCAACGTATTATAGGCCCCAAGGCTCAAACTGTCAAGGTGGAGCACCTACAGGTAGCTGGCTCTGGAAAAATTTCTGCCTCTCTGTGGATGGGACAGGCTAGCAGGCTGGAATGGATCCTCTTTACCTTATGACTGTGGGAGCCTTGTGTGCTGAGACTGTAGGAAATCTATGGCTGCATGATAGTACACAGGGTGTGGCTGGGTATCTGGGTAATCACTGTGTATGGTGCTCAGAGCTCTTTGATTGCCTGGGATGGATCATTATAGCAGGATCCAGGCTCACACTGAGGACTGCACAGATCCTTTGTGTGGTTTATGTGACAGCAGGGATGAGTGTTGCACCCACTGTGGGATAACCCTGGGAACTGATCACTTTGGAAGAAAGGAGGTGAGAGTATGATTATGCCAACAGAGGTGAATATACCCTCATTCCTGCTGAGGAAGATCTACCACACCCAACTAGGTTGTAAACGTAGATCCTTATTCCACCCTAGTGCACTGACCAGAGTTCCCTGGCCACACCCAGAACAAGCTTCTGGGTATTCACTGAAAGAGCAGACACTCCACTAAGCTACAGTAAATAGTTAAAAGATAAAATCATCACAGGAACAAACCAACAATATCTCCACAAATGACTAAAATACAGAAATTCAAGAAAAAAGAATAAGAAAGCCGATATGACTCCCCCAAAGGAATACAACAACACTTCATTTTTAGAATGTGATGATAATGATATTGATGAAATGCCTGAAAAGGAATTCAAAATATTAATCATAGGATTACTGAGAAGCGATGAGAAATAAATGCACAAATTAAAGAAATCCATACAAGACATGGAAGAAAAATTCTGCCATAAAATTGAGATTTTGAAGAGAAATCAAACAAATATTAGAAATGTAGAATTAAATATGTCAAATAAAAAACAGTGGAAAGCATTAATAATAGACTTGATGAGGCAAAGTATCTAAGCTAGAAGACAAATCTTTGAAAATTTCTCAATCAGAACAAAATAAAAAGAAATTAGAAAACTTAAAAACAGTGTTGGCGATTTATGGGATACTATCAGACAACCCAATATATTGATCTTATGCATTCCTGAGGGTATGGAAACAGAGAATGGATTAGAAGGCCTATTTAATGAAATAATTACAGAAAAGTTCCTTGATTTGGAGAAATAAAGGGACCTCCAAGTACACGAGGCACATATTACTCCTAATAGACATGACCAGAAAAGATCTTCATCATGACACACTGTAGTCAAACTCCACAGTAAAACATAAAGAAAAGATTCTAAAATGTGCATGAGAGAAATACCAGATTACTTTCAGAGGATGTCTGACTAGATTCACAGCTGACTTCTCATCAGAAACCCTACAGGCTAGGAGAGAATGGAGAGACATAGTCCAAGACTTAAGAGAAAAAACTGTTAATCTAGAATACTGTACCCTGCAAAGCTCTCATTTATGAATGAAGGTGAAATAAAGACCTTTCATAACAAACAGAAATTGAAAGAATTTGTCACCACTTGTCTAGCTTTACAAAATATGCTTAAGGTTATACAACACACAGAAACACAGAAAGATAGTCATCATTATGAAAGAATGTGAAGGCAGAGAATCTCCCAGTAAAAGTACAAAGGAAACCCAAAGCAAACAATAGAAATATTTATGGAAAAATGGCAGTGCCAAGTCATTAGTTATTAAGAGGAACCTTGAATGTAAATGTCCTTAATTCTCCAATTAAAATATACAAGATTGCTGAATGGATTAAAAAACAAGACTCACCTATTTGCTGCCTACAAGAAACACACCTTAGTAATCAAGATACATGCAGACTGAAAGTGAAAGGATGGAAAAAGATATTCTATGCTAATGTAAAATAGAAATGAGCAGATGTAGCAATCCGAATATCTGGCAAAATAGACTTTAACACAAAAACAGTTAAAAGACACAAAGAAGGGCACTATCTCATGATTAAGGGATCAATTTGACAGGAAGATGTGGCTACAATAAGTGTATATGCACCCAGTACCAGGGTACCTGGCTATTTAACACAAATATTAATGAAGCTAAAAGGAGACACAGACTCCAATACAATAGTAATGGGGGAATTCAACACCCCACTTTCATCAATGGACAGTTAGCTAGATAGAAAATCAACAAATGAACAACAGAGCTAAATGGTGCTATGGATGAAATGGACCTAACTGGTAGGTACAGAAACTTTCAACCCACAGTTGCAGAAAACACATTCTTTTCATCAGTGCATGGAACTTTCTCTAGGATAGACTATATGCTAAGCCAAAAGCAAGTCTCAGCAAATTCAAAAACATCAAAATCATAGCATGCATCTTCTCTTTTTTTTCTTTTTTAACTTTTATTTAATAAATATAAATTTCCAAAGTACAACTTTTGGGTTATAGTGGCTTTTCCCCCCCATAACCTCCCTCCCACCCACAACCATCCCATCTCCCGCTCCCTCTCCCATTCCATTCACATCAAGATTCATTTTCAATTATCTTTATATACAGAAGATCAATTTATAATATACTAAGTAAAGATTTCATCAGTTTGCACCCACACAGAAACACAAAGTATAAAGTACAGTTGAGTACTAGTTATACCATTAATTCACATAGTCCAACACATTAAGGACAGAGATCCTACATGGGGAGTAAGTGCACAGTGACTCCTGTTGCTGATTTAACAATTGACCCTCTCATTTATGACGTCAGTAACCACCTGAGGCTCTTGTCATGAGTTGCCAAGGCTATGGAAGCCTTTTGAGTTTGCCAACTCCAATCTAATTTAGATAAGGTCACAATCAAAGTGGAAAGAATCTCTCCTCCCTGCCAAAAAAGGTACCTCCTTCTTTGATGGCCTGTTCTTTCCACTGGGATCTCACTCACAGAGATCTTTCATTTAGGTCATTTTTTTTTTTCTTTTTGCCAGAATGTCTTGGCTTCCCAAGCATGCATCTTCTCTGACCACAGTGGAATGAAACTGGAAATTAAGAACTCAAGAATCTCTAGAATATATGTAAAAACATGGAGATTGAACAACATGCTCCTGAATGAACAGTGGGTAATAGAAGAAATCAAAAGGGAAATAAAAAAAGTTTCTAGAAATGAATGAAGATGCTACAACATATCAAAACTTATGGGATACTACCAAAGCAATGTTAAGAAGGAAGTTCATAAAAATTGGTGCTCACATTAAGAAATTGAAAAGGCACAAATAAATGAGCTATCAATCCATTTCAAGGACTTAGAAAAACAACAACAAACCAAACTGCAAATTAGTAGGAGGAAAGAAATAATTAAAATTAGAGAAGAAATAAACAAAACTGAAGCAAAAATATAAAATATCAGTGAAATGAAGAGCTGCTTTTTTGAAAACAAAATTTATACACCGTATTGGTTCAACTAGTCACAAAAAAAGACCCAAATTAATAAAAATCAAACATCAAAGAGGAAATCAAACAATAGGTACCACAGAAATAATAAGAATCATCAGAAATTAATATGAAAAGCTATATGCCAACAAATTGGAAAATCTAGAATAAATGGATAGATTCCTGGACACACCAAAATTGAGTCATGAAGACATAGAAAACCTAAACAGACCAGTAACCAAGGCAGAGATTGAATTAGTAATAAAGGTCTTACCAACAAAGAGAAGTCCAGGACCAGACAAACTGACTTCTACCAGACATTTAAAGAAGTAATTCCAATTCTTGTGAAGCAATTCTAAACACATGAAAGGTGAGAGAATCCTCCAAAACTCTTTTTATGAGGGTAACATCACCTTAATTCCTAAACCAGAAAATATAAAACATAGAAAAGGAACTATAGACCAATATCTCTGATGAATATAGATGTGACAGTCCTCAACAACAGACTAGCTAATCAAATTCAACAATACATCAGAAAGATCATTCACTCAGACTAAGTGGAATTTATCCCTGGTATGCATGGATGGTTCAATATTTGCAAATCATTGATAAAATACACATCCTTTTGTCATGAATATCTTAAGCAAATTAGGGTTAGAAGAACATTCCTCAACACAATCAAGGCAATACATGACAAACCCACAATAAGCATCTTATTGAGTGGAAATAGTTGGAAGCATTCTCCCTAAGATCTGGAACCAGAAAAGGAGGACTACTCTCACTATTGCTATTCAATATAATTCTAGAAGTTTTAACCAGAGCCATTAGGCAAGAAAACAAAGCTGGAGGCATCACAATACCACATTTGAGACATTCTACATGCAATTATAATCAAAACAGCCTGGTACTGGCACAAAAATAGATGTGTAGACCAGTGGAACAAAAGAGAAACTCCAGAAATAAATTCACACATCTCCAACCAGTTAATCTTTGACAAAGGATCTAAAATCAACCTGAGGAGAAAGAATAGTCTCTTCAAAAAATGGTACTGGGAAAATTGGATCTCTTCATGCAGAAGTTAGAAACAAAACCACTGCCTTACACATTATGCAAAAATCAACTAAAATGGATCAAGAATCTGAATCTATGACCTGATACTCAAATTATTAGATGAGCTTATTTGGGGAAACTCTGCAAGACACTGACATTGGCATAGGCAAAGACTTTTTCGAGAAGTCCACAGAAGCACAGGCAATGAGAATCAAACTTGACAAATGCGATTACGTCAAGCTGAGAAACTTCTGCATTGCAAAAGAAACCCTCAGCAAAATGAAGAGGCAATTGACGGAATGGGAAAAAATAGTTGCAAACTATGTAACTGATAAAGGATTAACATCCAGAACCTGCAAAGAGCTCAAGAAATTGGACAATCACAAAACAATCGAGTGAATGGGCAAAGGACTTGAACAGTCATTTTTCTTTTATTTATTTATTTATTTATTGACAGGCAGAGTTAGAGAGAGAGACAGAGACAGAGAGAAAGGTCTTCCCTTCGTTGGTTCACCCCCCAGATGGCTGCTATGGCTGGCGCACTGCACTGATCTGAAGCCAGGTGCCAGGTGCCTCCCCCTGTTCTCCCATGTGGGTGCAGGGCCCAAGAACCTGGGCCATCCTCCACTGCCTTCCTGGGCCACAGCATAGAGCTGGACTGGAAGAGGAGTAACTGGGACAAAATCCGGCACCCCAACTGGGACTAGAACCTGGGGTGCCGGCGCCTCAGGCGGAGGATTAGCCAAGTGAGCTGTGGCACTGGCCTTGAACAGGCATTTTTCAAAAGAGGAAATCCAAATGGCCAAATAGCATCTGTTGACTGTGCAGAATCTGAATGTCTGCCCTTATTTCTATTAATGAGTTTTTCATCAGAGACTAATCTGTCTCCTCCTTTTCTCCCAATGTTAATTGGAAAAATATCTGATAGATTATCAATATCCATGAAATTAACTTTTTGTTATCTTTCTCCACGCCTATCATTTTTGTTGTTTGGGAAACAGTTGTTTAATTTGCATGCCAATTTGAAAATTAGCATCAGTTATTACAGTTGTCATTTCATTTGAGAGGTCAGATTTATTTATGACATTAAAACTTTCATCTTGGCAACTGTTTTAAGTGAGAAAAACTTGAGAATGAGCCTAGTTAAAAAATTTATAATGAAATGAAGTGTCCAAAATTCAAGTTTGGAAGGATATTTTTTTAACTAAAACATTGAAATTGTTTCATTTTACTGCAATAACCTTTGGGTATGTTTCATACAATCATGTATATCTTTTAAAAATTTATTTTTCATTATTCTATAAAACTTTCATAGAAATCATGAGGTAGAGAGGGAGGAAACAAAAGAAGGAAGGAAGGTGGAGAGAGAGAGAGAAATACAGATCGATCAAATTCCATTCCAGTTCCCTGATGAATTCTCTACTCAGAGATACTGAACACTATTGTGTTCACTTGAGAGCTTTATTTAAAGGAACTAGAAATTGATTTTATCTAATTTTATTTTGTATAGTTTCAATTAGCAAAATCACCCTACTAATGGAGGGAAATATTTTTTTTTTATTTGACAGGTAGAGTTATAGACAGTGAGAGAGAGAGAGAGAGAGAGGTCCTCCTTCCATTGGTTCACTCCCCAAATGGCCACTACGGCCGGTGCTAGGCTGATCCAAAGCCAGGAGCCAGGTGTCCCTTCCAGGTTTCCCATGTGGGTGCAGGGGCCCAAGCATTTGGGCCATCCTCCACTGCCACTGCCCTCCTGGGCCACAGCAGAGAGCTGGGCTGGAAGAGGAGCAACCTGGACTAGAACCGGCGCCCAAATGGGATGCCAGTGCTGCAGGCAGAGAATCAACCAAGTGAGCCATGGTGCGGGCCCCAGGGAGAATTTTAAATTGTCTTGTTTTCTAAGGAAATGTATTAGATTTGGAGTGTGATAACTGAAAATATATGATGTTGGTAAGTTAAATGTGAGTTAACTAAAAAACTTATTGGTTACAATTTCCTGAGAATGCTCTTGGGATTGAAAAGATCTTGAAATGGTACTTTGCAGGTGGGGATATGCAATATTAGGGTCTTTCTTACAGAAAAGCCTGTCAACCTTGGTTTGGATGTTTTCTCTTGTGTCTGGGTCATTGAATAACAAACTCGAAAATTTAGCTATGAAAGGATAAATGCAGAAGGAAAATATTAGTGTAGCTAGATAGATTGCAGGACAAAATACTGCTGTAAAGCTTTAAATGCAGCATTGTGTGCCCTTTGTATTTTTGCCAATTCGACTTAGGCCCCAGAATATTAAAAGTAGCCTTCAAGGAGCTTCCCTTGTTTACAGAAATCTTCCTATGTCTGCTCAAATGGAAGCATGCAAACAATTAATTGGAATATAATGTATGGCAAAACACATTGGAATGAGGCACAAACTGTTTCTTGGATAAGTGAGTAATTAAGGCTTGCTTTCTTCTTTCAAGTTATATTTGAACTGAATGTTTCAAAGGATGATAAGAATGTGCTGGATGCATAAGAGAAGGAAGGCATTGTAGCACAGGTAATAGCTAGAGCCAAGTCACAGAGCCTCAAAAGCACAGGGCACATTGATGAGAATAGTGAATAGCCCAGTGTTGCTCTAGAAATAACCTTTTGGGAAAGGAGTTCTTGGAGTGAAGTTGATAGAAAGGTAGACTGGAAGCAAATGGCAAAAGATTTTATATGTAGGGCAAAGGAATTTGGACCTGGTCTTAAGAGTCATCAGAGGTTTTCTTATTTTGTTTTTAATTTCTTCAAAATGCTTATTGTGAAGATTGTGCTTGACCTGACTTTTACATCATTGTGAAATAATTACTTTGAGGAGTGAACATGTGGGAATCATTGAGATTTTTGCCTGCTAAACACAGCCTTTACTTATCTGTTTGTTTATTTATTTTAAGATTTATTTTATTTATTTGAAAGCATTATAGATAGAGGTAGAGCCAGAGAGAGAGAGAGAGATAGGTCTTCCATCTGCTTGTCCACTCCCCAAATGGCTGCAATGGACAGAGCTGAGCTGATCGGAGGCCAGGAGCCAGGAGCCTCCTCTGAGTCTCCCATGTGGGAGACTCCCAGGGGCCCAAAGACTTAGGCCATCTTCCACCACTTTCTCAAGGCCATAGCATAGAGCCAGTCTGGAAGTGGAGCAACCAGAACTCACCTGGCACCCACATAGGATGCCGGCACTGCAGGCTGGGGTTTTAACCTGCTGCACCACAGCATCAGCCACAGCCATTATTTATATATTTTCCAAGGCTTCTAACATGTTATTATTTCTTTGAATTACCACCATGAAAATACTGTTCCACAGATCCAACTAGTTGTAGTATCACAGAGTCATAGGGAGATCAAAATCCCACAATATCCCTTGGACATGTCTGCCACCACTTAATTTCAGTGATAACTTTGTTCATAAATTTTTTGTTATTCAAAGGACTGAGCTTTGCTCATGGTGTTTACTTAGCAGGTTCTGAGATGCATTGAAATGAAATCCACAATTTTTCTCACACTCTCACAGTATCTTCAAAAGTTTTTAAACCGAGGAAACTGTCACCATCTGGGTCATTGCTACTTCTCACTCATGGTCTCTAACCTTAGCTAAGCAACCCATGCTATGCCCTTTTTATCTCTTATTATCCTCCCTTCCAAGTTATCACGGCTTTCTTAAAACCATGCCAATTACCAACACCCTCTTCCTTTCCGCTTTCAAGCAACTGGCAATTAACCTTTGTTTCCCAGATTATATTTGATCCCTGGAACACCCTTTTTTTTTTTTTTTTTTTTTTTTTTTTTTTTTTTTTTTATCTTGCTAACCAGGCAGCTAACACCCTTCTCATAGTCATTCATGGTTGTGGTACTCCTGAACAGATGACCTCCATGTCAACTCATGCAAGATAAGTACTTGTATCTGAAAGTAGACTATTCATCTTTTAACAAAAATTTATGGAGTATGTGTTATGTAAGGGCACTGGGGCAACAAGGGAGAATTAGACAAATGAGACATCTCCCTGGCAGTTTATGGCCTATAACAGGCAAATTATAAACCATAGTCTATGGGTCAACTCTGTCCTGTTATCTGTTTTTGAGTATTAAGTTTTAGTGGGACAGAGCCACAATGATTCATTTATGTATTGTCTATAAATGTTTTTATGCTATGATGGCTGAGTGATATAGTTGTAACAGAGATTATGTGATTTGAAAAGCCCCAAATATTTACTACTTCATTCTGGTCCAGAACCATGCTTGAACTATCTGTAATAAAAATTAATTAAAAATTAATAAAATATTTTCATTGTAGACAGATATTTTTATAGGTTATGATAAAAATGAGTTACTAGGAAAGTAAAATAAAAACAGAAAGCATGCTAAATACAAGCCCAGATTACTATGTCAAATTGATATAAAAGTTTGTATTTATTTAATCTTAGTTTTTGTATTTATCTCCTGGAGGATGAGTAATAGTTTGCATAACAGTAATGGTTAGTGGACTACTTTTGAGTAGTGATAATTTAAAAGAGAAGACAGAAATTAAGCATATAATAACACCAATAATTATCCTAAATCAAATTTTACTGAACTATAATTAAAAATCACAAAATCATGTGAGGCCTGGCTGGCGCCATGGCTCACTTGGTTAATCCTCTGCCTGCGGTGCTGGCACCCCGGGTTCTAGTCCCAGTTGGGGCACCGGGTTCTAGTCCCGGTTGCTTCTCTTCCAGTCTAGCTTTCTGCTGTGGCCCAGGAGGGCAGTGGAGGATGGCCCAAGTGCTTGGGCCCTGCACCCACATGGGAGAATAGGAAGAAGCACCTGGCTCTTGGCTTCGGATTGGCGCAGCGCGCCGGCCACAGCGCACTGGCTGTAGCAGCCATTTGAGGAGTGAACCAACGGAAAAAGGAAGACCTTTCTCTCTCTCTCTCTCACTATCTAACTCTGCCTGTCAAAAAAAAAAAAAAAATCATGTGAAGCCTAGTTGTAGATAAACTTTGTGAATTAATCAGACAAAGGGAACATTTTTGTTGGCATCTGATGAAGTTAAGAGAGCATGCATGGAAATAGTGCTGCATGTGCAAAAGCCCTGAAGTGGGAAGAAGTTTCTATGTGCCTGAATTTGTATCGATCGCTTTATGTGTATTTCTCTTTTAATCCCCTCAACAGTCCCACTAAGTTATTATCATCTTCTAACTCATCTTCTCATCCTAATTTAAGCAGTTTGTTAATATGCTATTTTTGAAATCATTTTTTTGTAGATGAGAAGCCTGAGACAGAGAGATAAAATAATATCCAAAATCACACAGCTACTAAGAAGTAGTTTTGAAATTGGCTTCCAGGAATATTCTTTTGCTATCCTTCCAGGTCTGCTCTTTTACCTAGTGTGCTATACTTTCATTATTTTTAAGCCAAATAACCCATGCTTTCAACCCAAGACACATGTGTCCATTTCTCAGCAATCCTAAAGAACCACCTAATTTCAATGACTTCCTTCACAATACTAAGAAATACATTATCTTTCTTACCTTTCCAATATTTACACTAAGAAAATGAGTTGAGAACTAGAATATTAAATGCAGGCTGGTGTTGAGCACTTGTAGTACTTTGTATAAGGAGAAGTATATGGCTTATAAGAATTAGGTTTACCTGTGAATAATAGAAATTCCAAATATCAGTTACTTCAAGATTCAAACATTTTCTCTCTCAAATAAATCTCCACAGATATGTTAGGAGAAATCATGAAAGCCCTAGGTTCCTTCTGTCTTCTGTTGTTACACCAGCAGCAAAGTCATCTCATGATCCAAGATGGCTATTTGGGGTCTATACTAGTTTCCTAGGTCTGCTTTAATAATGTACACACAGAAATAAAGCATATGGGGGCTAAAGCTGTAGTGTAGTAGGTTAAGCATCTGCCTATGCCACTGGCATCTCATATGGGTGCTGGTGTGAGTCCAAGCTGCTCAACTTCCAATCCAGCTCCCTGGTGGTGGCCTGGGAAAGCAGCAGAAGATGGCCCAAATACTTGAGCCCCTGTACCTGTGTGGGAGACCTGGAAGAAGCTCCTGGCTCCTGGCTATGGATGGGCCCAGCTCTGGCCATTGTGGCCATTTGGGGAGTGAACTGATGGATGGAAGACCTCTCTGTCTGTCTTCCCCTCTCTCTATAACTCCGACTCTCAAGTAAATAAATAAATCTATAAAAAAAATCAAGCACTGGGGCTGGCGCCGTGGCTCACTTGGTTAATCCTCTGCCTGTGGTGCCGGCATCCCATATGGGCTCCGAGTTCTAGTCCTGGTTGCTCCTCTTCCAGTCCAGCTCTCTGCTGTGGCCCAGGAGGATGGCCCAACTGCTTGGGCCCCTGCACCTGCATGGGAGACCAGGAAGAAGCACCTGGCTTCTGGCTTTGGATTGGCGCAACGCTGCCCATAACGGCCATTTGGGGAGTGAACCAACGGAAGGAAGACTTTCTCTGTCTCTCTCTCTCACTGTCTATAACTCTGTCAAATAATAAGAAAAAAAAAATCAAGCACATGATAATACAAATAATTATCCTACAACAGAAATGCTTTGTCTTCCAGTTCTGGAGGCTAAAACTCTAATATCAAGGTTTTGGCATGGTCATGTTCTCTCTAATGGATGTAAAGCAAGAATTCTTTCTTGCCTTTTTCCACTTCTGCTATTTGCTAGCATTCTGTTGTGTTTATTGGTTTGTAGATACTTTGATGTATGCCTGTCTAATTACATGATCTCCCAGTGTGACTCTACAGTATGTCTGCCTCTGTGTCTTCACACAATATTCTCCCTGTGTGAAGTTTTGCATTTTCCTCTCCTCATATTTCCATTCATATTGGATTAAAGCCCACCCTAATGACCTCATTGTAACTTGACTGAATCTATAAAGACCCTTTTTCCAAACAAGGTCATATTTACATGTAGCAGAGGGGTTAGGAATTCAACATAACTTTTAAAGGGGGAGGTTGTAACAGTTTAACACATAATAAGTTCCAACATAATGTTTACATTCCAATCTGCAAAAATAATAAAAAAGGAGGAGATCCTGCCTCTTTCCATTGAGGTTATTTTCTATGTAGTATTCAGAAAAATTCTGCTTATACTAGCCACACCTAGGTGCAAGAGAGGTTGGTCAGCTTGTGCCCAGTCAAACTGGAGAATCTGTTTCTAAAGAACAAGGAATGCATCCATGTTGAGTGATAGCAAGCAGTACCTAACAAACATGTGAACTACAGTTTCTCTTTAAATGGGTTACACTTACTAGTTTTTCGGATCTATTGGACTGTAATGTTTGACAATCTTGCAGAAAGCTAAGCAACTAGGCACAACACCTATTTGAGGCTGGGGCTGAGATACAAGCCTTTTTAGCAGTTTCTAACAAGTGATTAATATGTATAGTGGGGGAGGTTCTATAACTGGAATCAAATTGGGGTTGTCTAACTTATTGCTATGACCTTGAACTACTTGGTAAACTTCCTTAAGTTTGTATTTCCTCATTTCCATATTGGAGACAATAATATCTAGCTCATATGATTGTGGTATGTCTTAAATACAATAGTGTGTGAGAGTTTCTGCACAAATAAGGCACTTTATAGCTGTTTGTTAAAAATGAATTTAGGGAGGCGAGGGAGGGAGAGAAAAATGGCTTTCTAGATGTAACAGTCTAGTTCAAGGAAAAATCTTGAGGAAAATGAGTATTTCTTGTGCCCCTTTAAACAAGTAATAAATCTTTTTAGAAAATATTCATTTTTTAATGTGATATATAATTTGATTTATTACTTGAGAGATGATTCTCAGGCAATCTAATCAGAAAACATTCTTTGAATAGATAATATCACATGACCTAAAGAAGTATCAGCTATTGTTATTGGGTGATGTGGGTGATTCTGCCCCTAGCTGGGGGATTGCCTGCCCAGCCTGTGCTGGAGGTTAGCCTCACTGCTGGCAGGCAGCAGAAGCCGCCAGCAACTTCCCCCCATCCCTGCTCCCTGCTATAGGACCCTGTAACTGCCCATCAGGGAAACTACTCCCAGGTGTGGCCTAGGCACAACAGGAAGGCTCTAGTCTACGTGACCTTCAAGTTGATTGAGGAGCCTAGCAGGGCCAATGTTGGCTCTATCTTATAGAATTAGTGTTGCCCTGAATTAGCCACGCCCCTTCTGTCCACCCTCTAAGAGGTGTGCCTAATCATTAATAAAACTGACATGTTCACTGGGAAAAAAAAAAAAAAAACAAACCTCTACAAAAGCAGGTCAAATAACTCCTTTGGTATTTTGCAGGTAATGCATACAGCTTTTCTGACAGGTGTTGTAGGCAAATTGTCTCCTCTGTCATCTAATATCAAACCTCCCTCTTTTCTTGAATTCTTAGCTTGTGTGCTTGTTGACTTTTCTCAGCTTTCTTGTAGCTAAAGGTGGCTTTATGTCTTCTATTGGTCAAGGGGTACAAGCATAAATAGCATCTGCTAATTCTGGCCATATTTTTAAAAAGAAAAAGTGTTTCTTCCCCTACATCTCTTTTCTCCTTCCAGCTACATGGGATGTGGATACAATGTGAATTCTTTGGTGAAAGTATCTAGTTATGATGGCAGAACAATAAGATAGAAGTAACTGTGATCCCCAGTACTGTAGAGCTATTATACTGGACCAGTTCTGCTTACACTTGGACTGTTACAGAAAAAGAGACTATTTTGTTTAAATCACTATTATTTTGGCTTTTATTATAGTTACTGAGCCTGTATCCTTAAAAAGCACCCACAGATTTTGGTACTTAAAGGTGAGCATTGGTTGAGTGGTCAGGTAGTGTGTACAAGCACACAGTCCTTACCCTCTGGAAAGCAGTCTACATCACTATACAGTGGAGAAGTATTTGAAATCCTGATATCTATGACAACTTGGAAAGTAGATCAAATACTCTTGGAGGACATAGATTTTAAATAAAGGGTTAAAAATTCAAGATGTTGGAAATATATTGGCTGCTTCATTGTTTTTTTCAGTAAGGTTTGCAGGGAAGATAGGCACTGGATTCAGTCTATTTGCAAAGATAAAAGAGAATACAGCTTTCCTAAGAGGCTTTTTCTATCACTTGCCAGCAATATAGTTTCTACTTATCACTTAGTAATACATGACTTTAGTTGATAAGACCCATTTTTTTCTGATAGCCCAACAAAAACAATGCAGATAGGTTGCTACAAGAGGTGGCAAGAAGACAGTGTTTTTTCCCCTACTTAATCTCTACCAAATCCCTCTCAAGCAAGTCCAAACAAAAAAAAAATTGTGTTTTCAAAATAATTTTACTCAGTGTTCAATAAGACCATCTTTAGAAAACCTTAACTTTTTTATTGAAAGATATAATCTAAGTAAAAAAAGTTCTTAGTAAAGAAGTGTAGCCTTAAGTAAATTTGTCTAGATCAAATATCTCAAGCCAAAGTATATACTTTCCAGGGGAAATTTGAACAGACATAACTTTAAGAGAGGGGGGAATCAATATTAAACTTTCATGTCGACTCTTTCTAAAAATCATTCTACCTAAGAATTTCCCCATGGTTAAGAGTCATTGGACTTGTCCTTGATTGGCTTTCCTCTCACAATTGCTATTCTCCCACTTGAATGCTGAAGGTCTACCACTTTTCTCTTATCTGCAATCTTACTATACTGTAAATGTGCAACACTTGATGATGTTTGCAATAGTCTGATAATATACAGATGACTTTTAATAAAACACCTAGATCATTGTGGCTATGAGAAAAAAGCCATTTAATTTACATGTATGTACATATTTTCATTGTAAAGAAACATGGTGGAGGTGATGACTAGGAGGTTAAAAACACAAAATACATCATGTTAACATGTTGTTATCCAAGGGAAGTAAAAAGGAAATATGAATTTGAGGAGCAAAAGGAACAATTGAAGAAACTAATTGTTCACATCTTTTAAGAAAACAGTGATATTGTTAAATCACTATATTATTTACATTCTTGATATATTTAGAATGATATATGAGGATGCTTCAAATGTTCACAGAAAAATGGAATTAAAAGAGAATGTGTATTTCCATTGATTTTTTAAGACCCCTCATAACCATTTTATTTATTTATTTATCTATTTTGAAAGTGACTTTAAGATGTTATTGTCTTCATAGTAAAACAGAAGATGAAGCTTAGAAGTGGATTACTTGGCCCCATTCTCTTCTTCCCCCTGCCCCCCAGTTCAAGATGCTTGAATTTCTTAATAGCCAAAATTCTGTTAGATCTACAGTTGGGCACAACTCACTCAAACCTCAGCACCATCTTCTTTGTAGTTTTAGCCTTTTTCCAGAAAATTGACTTAGCCTGCCCACCATAGACACTCTGCTTCCTCTTATATGTCACTTTTCATGGGCATACAGAGAATCTTTGCCTTTCTTGTACTGTGTTACTTTTAGGGGGTTGGTACTTGCTACATTTCTTACAGAAAGTTTGGTGGATTTTGGGCATATCTACCATGTTTGCAGCAGCAATATTGGCACAGAAAAAGCCAATTTTATTTTTAAATGTCAACATATACAATATGTTGGAATGGTTTTTTTGCTCTTATTTAAACATAAGAGGAGAAAACTTTTATATTTAGATTTAAAAATCTTTAAGTGAATTTGTAGTATTAAAATTGTTCTTTAGCTGCATATTCAAGCAAAAATGTTTAACAACATATCTCTGTTCCCCGTTACTACTAGATTACTTCCCATAACTCCTTCGTATATGCAGCATCATGGACCCTCCTGCTACGGGACAAAGAATGCCCTTTTTTATTTAGAATTGCTGATGACTCTTGGTTAGTTGTATATTGTCTAGGAAGCCAAACAAAATCAGCAGAAGTTTTTTTTTTTTTTTTTTTTTTTTTTTTTTTTTTTTTTTTTTTTTTTTTTTTTTTTAACAGACAGAGTGGACAGTGAGAGAGAGAGAGAGAGACAGAGAGAAAGGTCTTCCTTTGCTGTTGGTTCACCCTCCAATGGCCGCCGCGGCCGGCGCGCTGCAGCCGGTGCACTGTGCTGATCTGAAGGCAGGAGCCAGGTGCTTCTCCTGGTCTCCCATGGGGTGCAGGGACCCAAGCATTTGGGCCATCCTCCACTGCACTCCCTGGCCACAGCAGAGAGCTGGCCTGGAAGAGGGGCAACCAGGACAGAATCCGGTGCCCCGACTGGGACTAGAATCCGGTGTGCCACGCAGCAAGGCGGAGGATTAGCCTATTGAGCCACAGCACTGGTCATCAGCAGAAGTTTTGTCTGCATAAAGTGTAGAGACGGTTAAGCTTTACACTTGGGTATAATGGATGGGCCTTTCAGTTTAAGTGTAAACGGTAACATTAGGTTATTTGAGGTGAAGAAACATACATGGAAACAGTAACAATGTATGCCTTTCTTTTTCTGAAGAGATGTTTCTTTTCTTTCAGAAAAAAGCTGAAAATATACTTTCTCATTCCTTCCATAGTTGATACTTTCACATGGAGATAACCTTGCTGAAACAATGTTACTCTACATGTTTTTCTTGTATCCAAAGCAAATACTAGTTTCCAGTCCTTTTGTATTTTTTCAAATAGTACTGTTAGAGTTCTCAGTTATGAACTGTATTCATTCTGCTATAGCTAGAAGGCTTGGCAAGTGTTTTCTAATGAAACATTGTATACCTTATTAGGTTTGTTACTTAAAACAAAAAAAGACTTGGAAAAACAGATCAATGGAATGCTTTAAAAACACTTTAGCTTTATTTTCTAATGGGGATAAAAGTATTATATCAGTGTGTCATCACACTGTTTACTTATTAAAATACGTGAAGATGGGAAGTGAGTATCATGTTAATGTAGTTTTAATTTGTCCTTAACAAGTAATTCCTCTCTGCAATTCGTATGAATTCAAATGGATTGTTTCTATTAAAGCCAACTATGAAAAGCACCAACAAAGCATGGTATGACTTGTTCTAACTGGAACATATTGATTTTCTATTTTCCCACCAATGTTTCCTATTGAAACAAGAGGAATAAAACTCACATGAATTTTTCCATTGAAGTTATATATTTAGTATGGAATCTACTTAGACAAAAATTCTCTGGGAACTGCCAATAAAAGGGTATCGCCCTTCTTTAACGATCTTACTTCTGTGGAAAGACCCACTCCCAAAGCACTCAGTTGATTGGTCCTGAGATTGGGCCCTTTACTCCTTCTGACATGTCCTGAGCCAATCATACTCTGACCCAGTAATTTAGACTCAGCACTGGGAGACTGGAAATTGTTCTTGACCTGTGATTGGGCCTATTGTTAGCTTGGAGTGGAGTATACAACCTGTCTTTGAGAAAGAAGAGCTAGCTTATTCTAACCTAATGAGACCAGATACAACAGTATAATGGTGGACCTTGCAATACATTTAAATATTTAAAAGATATAAATTAAGAAAAAAACTGCTAAACATTTTTTGTCTTCCTAAGTTGACAAGTATAATTTATAACAACCTTGGAGGTGAGGTAGGAAAGTTTAAAACTTTGGGACTGCTCAGAATTCTACAAACATGACTTCTGGGGGAGAAGTGGTATGTAACCTTTTCCCTATTCCACTAAGTATCTCTAAGGTCCAACATGTTGCATGTATTCACACCTCAGGATCCTATCTCAGCACCACCCACAATCAGGGGAACTTGAAGTTTCCATCACCAGGCTTTCCGAGTACAGAGGCACAGCTGTGAAACAACCTGCCCCAAGGAAGACAGACCTAGGAAAGAGGCTTGGGCAGCCTTGGAGACAAGCTCAGAGGCACTGGGGCCAGAGAATTCTGGGGCCTCAGGTGCCAGATCACTTTCTATAAGGGATTATGTGGACCCTGAAAGGGCACACCTTCTTTACTCTATGGACTACTTCCCTCATAGGGACTCTGAAGGCCTTATTCCAAAGCTCTGCTGTTTTCCCACTCTAGTTGGTTGTTGTTCTTTTTCCTTTTTAAAGACATCATAGCTTTCTTATGATACATTTCTATAACACAGTTTGATGTGACTTGTATTACTTGTGATCAATGAGACCTAAGAAAAACAGGGCAACCAACTAGGAGATTGCGAGTTGCCAGTCCAACTAAAATTTTGTCATATGAGTTGAGATGTTTACAATGCTTTTAGTATACAAAGCAATTTCCCATTTACATTACAATCCCTACAGTACATTGTGAGGTCATAAAATCACAATTCTTATTTTGCAGATGTAAAAATGGCAGCTCAACTAACTTACCCAAACTTCCAAACAAGATTTTGAGTTGTGATGAAAGATGATTTGGGCCTCTTTCCCCTCAGTACTGTCACTGTGGGCCAGAATTGCTCCTCTCCATTGTACTGTACAACCTAAATCTATTTCTCATATTATGCTTTAATGTCACTTGCAGTAGATTCATTGGAAGTGTTTGGTGTCTACCAGAAATCTACTGAATCTTTATTTCTAGGAGTGAAAACTGAGAATCTGCACCTTTATCAAATTGTTCCAAATCATTATTCCATGAAATAAAGATGGAGAACCATCAAGTAGATGTTAAAATTTTCCACATATTACTTATCCTATAGTATTGAGAAGTATGAGTTAGGTACAGGGAGAAGAGAATATAGAGTCTATGTCACATATTTAATATGCATATTTATATACATAAATAAATGCCCAGAATTTATCATATTCTTTTTTATAATACCTTTACTAATTTAGAAGCTAGCTTGAAAATTCAGAAGTAAATTAGAAACCTAACAATCACAAACCAACATATTATACAATTGGGAGGAATGGTATTGTTAATGAGCCCAGATACTTTATATAACTTATTTATTTTATATTTTAAATATATTTATTTATTTATTTGAAAGGAAGAATTACCGAGAGGCAGAGGGAGGGAGGGAGTGAGGGAGAGAGAGAGAGAGAGAAAGGCCATAGCAGGGTGCTGGATCGAAGTGGAGCAGCCAGGACTCAAACCAGTGCCCATATAGGATGCTGGCACTGCAGGTGGTGGCTCTACCTGCTATGCCACAGTGCTGGTCCCATAGATACTTTATTTTTTTTTAACTTTTATTTAGTGAATATAAATTTCCAGTGTACAGCTTATGGATTACAATAGCTTCCCCCTCCCAAAACTTCCCTCCCACCTGCAACCCTCCCCTCTCCCGCTCCCTCTCCCCTTCCATTTGCATCAAGATTCATTTTCAATTATCTTTATATACAGAAGATCAATTTAGTATAAAGATTTCAACAGTTTGCACCCACATAGAAACACAAAGTGAAACATACTGTTTGAGTACTAGTTATAGCATGAAATCAAAATGTACAGCACATTAAGGACAGAGATCCCACATGAGGAGCAAGTGCACAGTGGCTCCTGTTGTTGACCCAACAAATTGACACTCTAGTTTATGGTGTCAGTAACCACCCTAGGCTGTCGTCATGAGTTGCCAAGGCTATGGAAGCCTTCCAAGTTACCCGACTCTGATCATATTTAGACAAGGTCATAAAAGACAGAGTGAGGATAGTAACCAATGATCCTAAGAGTGGCATTTACCAGGTTTGAACAATTATACAGCATTAAGTGGGGAAGAGGACCATCAGTACACACAGGTTGGGAGTAGAGCCATTGGTGGTAGAGTAGAGGTTATGATTACAAAGGAATGAGGCCCAAGTATGCTAGACAGGGTCTAGAACAAAGGACAGAGTCATTATTAGAGGAGCTAAGAAAGGTGCTGTCTAAGCTACAAGTAATTTTTCTGATTGAGAGGCAAATAGAACCTGATAGAAGGGGCTTGATAATAATCTGTTGGGCTTTAGGCCTTGTAAGTTAAGAGGCCCAGACCTATCTATCTCTTCACATGGGGTATATCCTAAGGGAGGTGTGAAGCTCCTAGGGGAAGGCACTCTGTTGACTTTCATTACTTGGCTGGCCTGGGAGGAGAGCTGGCCAGGTAAAGGCAGGGGGCATCTCTAACAAGCAATTTACAGTTCTGCCTGCAATGTTGCTGACCCTACTTGACCATCCCCTCAGCTGCAGTGGTCACTTTGGAAGTTGGGCTGAGTGAAGGGCTTTTCAGCTTAGAGCGAAGCAGAAGAGAGAATATCAGACTTTTCATAGCAAACAGAAACTGAAAGAATTTGTTGCCACTCATCCTGCCCTGCAAAAGATGCTTAAAGATGTGTTACACACAGAAACACAGAAACATGGTCACCAATATGAAAGAAGGTAAAGGAAGGACACCTCACAGCAAAAGATCACAGGAAGCTCAATTTCTCTTTGACATAGATTTAAACTCTGATGCTCTGTTAAAGCAATGTGTTAAAGTAATCTATTATGTTCTCTTGATGTCTGTTAAATTCTAATTGTTCAAAAACAGCTGAATTTTTATTAAGAACTATGGGTTATTTAAATATGTGCTTATTTTCAAAAGATTTGAATAATCACCTTGTAACAATGATCAAATTTGGTCTATGTTATGTCATGATTTTAAGGAATCTTATTTCAATGAGATATTTTGGATTTTGAGCCTTCTTGGCATTCTTGACAGGCATTCAAAAAATCAAAGTTTCAAACAATCTGGTCTCTAAAATTTCCAGTAAATCCTGGACTTTGGTTTTTCCAGTTTGGGCCCAACTGAAAAAATCGAGGGACCTATGTCTCTCATCTTATAGAGACACCAACTAATCAGGCTATTTGGATTATATTAGAAGCACTGTCAAGATGTGATGTGGTACCAAACTTTAAGTTTCTATAATGGAAAATGCTATTAATACAAATGTTTGAGAATTAAAAAGTCTAATGATCTTGTGTTACTAGACATGATAGTTATCTTAATGAGAAAGCCCCAGAGGCCTAAAGGGTTAAATACTTGTAAAATCCTACAGGTGCTTTCAAAAATACTGTGAAGTAAACAAGTGCCTCTTGTTGGTGGATGAGTTTATAATTTTAAACATGGCGATTTAAAGTCTTTTGTCATCCACAGTTATATATGATTTGCTGCTCATAAAACTAAAGCGTTGTTGGTTCTGTGTTTAGCTGTCCTCCTATAGGTTCCTATGGACTTTTTCCAGCCACTCCTATTGTATTCAGTACTTTGGGATGGCTCTGTAAACAGATGAAACCAATAATGTATTAACAGTACCAACTGAGAGAAAGTATGGTTAACTGAGGTTACTAAAAACAAAAAGCAATTCAAATCAATTGGCAATCTACAAAAAGAGTTAAAGATTTTAAAAGCTATTATTAAAATTGCTATATTGGTCTATTATGCTATGTTATATGTGTGTACATATTGTATGTCCACATGGGGAAATTTTATTAAGTTTTATTTTAAATGGCTTATAGATAAGATTGTCCATAAATTTAAGCTGCTAAAATCAATCAAAGATACATTTTAATTTGTGTGACCTGAATCTGTGTATCATATGTTTTAAACTTGTTGGTAGGAAGAAACTAAAAACATTTTAGATGGTTGTGCTTAAGTTTACTGGTTAAACAAACTACAGCATGTTAGATATTTAAGAGGTGTTTTCAAATACATGATTCTTAAAATTTGTAGAAGCCATTGGACCTTCTGGTAAATGTTTTCTTAAGTTGTTATCTAATGGTTGAAACTGTTTGCTAAGTATTCATGTAATATTGCTATTGTCAGCAAGCGATCTAGGACTTGCTCCCTCATTTCTCTATTCTAAGCCCAACTTGTTCTTTCATTTCTCTATTCTCTTCAAGGTAGGAAACTAATTCTATTATGAAGGAATCTGTAGGACGCACAATTTAATCTTTAGACCTTATAAAAGAGATGGCTAACATTTTTCTGTAATAGCATAGCCAAAATAAGAGCTTAAATAATAATCTCATAGCTAGATTCACTTTGCCATCAGCAAAGTATACAGTAAGTAGAAAAAACCTCCCTTTCAGACCAAAGGGAAAGAAAGTTTTAAAGTGAGAATATAATTTTCCTCATGGGCATTGTCTACCTTAGAAAAACTACTACAGAACATGCCTGTGACTATAGACTTGTAGTTCAGGCCACCGAAAATTAGAGATGGGACACGGGCACTCCCTTGACTTGCATCCTTTGGTCTGCTTTAACACAAACCAGGAAGAAAAGAAAGCTAGGCATCAGAAGCAATGGGTGGCAGGCCTATTAATGGCTGATCTGTACAGTGATCTGCCCTCAAGGAGACCCAACAGGCCAGTCCACTGCAGTGGCTTTCAATGTGGTAAGCCTGGGCTTCAGCAGAAGTCAGCTTGTGAAGAGCCCTGGCAGCTCTGCCAAGAGTTGGATCACTGGAAATGGACCTGCCCTGGAGTCGAAGGATGCCCAGGTCAGAGCCACAGATCTTATTGGCTCTAAGCTGAAAAGCCCTTCACTCAGCCCAACTTCCAAAGTGATACGTTATTTTAAACAAGAGTCTGAAGCCATCATAGAACCAGAACCCACCATTTAGAAATTATAATATTTCATTTCTAAAATTTCACTAATATACTACCTAATATTCTTGTTAAATTTTAACTCTTTGTATATTGACAGTGAACCAGATAGGAAGAAAGATGGAACCTGAAGAAGAATCCCTGAGCAGAGAGAGTGGACAGCAGAGGCAAGGTCATCACCAAAGACGATGGTACTTGGGTAAGTAGGGGATAAGAACATACTACACTTCACTCTATGATCACTGAAGGAATAACTGCATGACATATAAAGATAGACTTACAATTATGACCTCAGAGTTGAGCCCACATCTTAAACTCAGAAAGAGAGATGTTTCATTTATAAAGAGAAATAACCAGTTGTTCAGGAGTTAGGAAATACTTAGAGTTTCATAATAAAACAGATAATTATGATTTATAATTACATTACTATATATGTCTTTGTCTTTAAGATTGATTAGTGTATTTGAAAGGCACAGTTACACAGATAGAAATCTTCCGTCCCCTGGTTGCCTCCCCAAATGGCTGCAAAGTCCAGGGCTGGGCCAGATGCTTCCTCTGGGTCTCCCATGGAGGGGTGGGGACCTAAGCACCTTGGCCACCTTTCAGTGCTTTTCCAGGCCATCAACAGAGAGCTGGATCAGAAGAGGAGCAGTGGCTGGCGCTGTGGCTCACTAGGCTAATCCTCCGCCTGAGGCACCGGCACCCCAGGTTCTAGTCCCGGTTGGGGAACTGGATTGTGTCCTGTTTGCTCCTCTTCCATTCCAGCTCTCTGCTGTGGCCTGGGAAGGCAGTGGAGGATGGCCCAAGTGCGTGGGCCCTGCACCTGCATGGGAGACCAGGAGGAGGTGCCTGGCTCCTGGCTTTGGATCGGCGCAGCGTGCAGACTGTAGTGGCCATTGGGGGTGAACCAAGGGAAGGAAGACCTTTCTGCCTCTCTCCCTCACTGTCTAACTCTGCCTGTCAAAGAGAAAAAAAAAAAAAAGAGGAGCAGCCAGGACAAGCACCCTCACCCATATGGGATGCTGGCCTCACAGGCAGTGGCTTAACAAGCTTTGCCACAAAACAGGCCCCTACATATGTCTTATAGTTATGTCCTTTAGCTTTAAGTTTCTAATCTACTTGGATTTTATTTAATTTTGTGTATTGCTGGATTACCAGATAAATTCCTAGTGGTATTTACTGAATAGTTCACTCTTAAACTCCTTCTGTGAAGTCTACTCTGACATATTAAGAATCCATATTTATGAGATTGATTCTATTCCCTTGATTCTGGTGTGCTTGTCTCTCCCTGTGCCAATAACCTGAAGTCTTCACTACTACAGCATTATTCTAATTTCCAAATTTGGTAGATATTATTTTTTAAAATCTGTTTTAGCTCTAGGTGATACTTTGTGCTTCCATTTAAATTTTAGAGTAATCCTGTTAAATATCATCATGAAGCCACTTGAGATTCTGATCACAGTAACTTTGACTTTATAAACCAATTTGTAGAAGTTGACACTTTTATTATACTAGGTCTTTCTTTTTTCATTTTAAGTTTTCATTGTGAAATATTACCCACACCCAACTTTAACAACCCTTAACATTTCGTCACACTTGCTTCATCTATCCTCCAATTATTTTCACTGTACTATTTCAAAGCAAATCTCCAAGTCCCATTATTCTGACCCTTAAAAATATCAGTGTGCATCACAACAAAGTGGGAGATGTTTAGTGCCATCATCACATGATAAAATTATAAAATTTTAAATATTTATATTTCAGAGGGGATGATAGAATCTAATATCTAGTTTATATGCAGATTTCCCCATCTGTCCAAAACTGTTTTTCTGTAATTGGTTTAATCAGGATCCAGAGAAAGGGACTCTCATTGTATTTGATTATGTCTTCTAGGTTACTTTTAATTTATAGCAGTCCTCTCTCCACTTGGGTTTTTAAGCCATTGATTGAAGAAGCTGATCTGAAGTCCTGAGGACTTCTGGATTTGGTAGATTTCTTTTTGTGGTGCCATTTAACTTGTTTCTCTATCTTCAGTATCTTCTATAGTCTGTAATTTAGATGTGGATAATTAGGATTCAATTTAAATTATTTTGGCAAGAATATATCATAGAGGAGGGTGTGTATTCCTCCACAGTGCTATTTCCTATGACATTGTCTCAGGAGATATGTAATGCCAGCTTATCTTATTTTTAGTGTTGTTAAGAGCGCTCTGTGGCTTCCAGTGGTGAGTTAGTTTATTAGGGTTTGAAAATGACAATTTTGTAATTCCATAATTTTATATGCATTTATTAACTGGTTTGTTTTGTAAATATAATGACCTGCTCTCATCAATCAAGGGTGTTTGATCACTCTAAAATAAAGTTCATACAAGAAAAGGAAGCTAAGTGTTTCATTATTTCTCTCTTACTGCTAATTTTGACAGTGTTTCTTTGGGGCCCTAGTGACTTTCCATAGCATCATAAGAGTTGTTTTGTTGTCTCTATGCCCTTCACTTTCTAAAGTTTCATTATTAACTCATTATGGATTTTTATATATTCATGTGTTTTGCTAAATTAATCTTTTTTCCCCCGATGCTTAATTTGTTCTATCTTTGGTTAGGAGAAACCCCTCTAAGCATGTCCTTATGTATTTCAGTCATGACATGATAACTCATTGATAACTTATTTTGCTTTCTGGTATAACAAGATATCACTGACTCATGTTGTGTGTTTTGTGCCTTAAGTATGCAACCAACCATTTCTTGGAGGAATTCTGTTCCTTTTGGTGGGAAATGGTACAAAGAGATCAAGTACTAGGATGTCATTGCTTTTAGGTGTTTTTGATATATAGAAATAGGAAATATATATATATTAAAAATTATATAAAGTCATCACATAATTTTCTGTAATCAATTTGGCTTTCTACTAAAGGCATTTCTCATTTAGTGGTATTAGGTATTAAAATACTCATTTTTTAACAGATAACAGTGAAGATGCCAGAGCTGATTTAATTGAAAGTAAAATACCAGTACACATCTTTTACATACAGTAACAGAAATGTACAAATATATCCTTATCAGAAACCACAAAATAAATCATTTCTAGATTTACACAAAGCAATCAATCATTATATATTTTGTCTACTGCAGCTGATCACTCATGAAGATAGCAATTTTCTTAAACATCAGCTAACCTCTTTATTTTATCCACTGATTTCTTGGAAGTTACTGGGGATATGTACAATGTTGAGGTAGAAAGCAGTGCTTCCCAAACACTCTTTATTCATACACCCACTCTGCTCATGTCAAGGTTTTTAATCTTCTTTTAAAAATACTTTTCGTAAAATTTTATTTAAGGTATACAAATTTCACGTTTTTCCTATATGGAGATTCAGGAACACAGTGATGGCTCCAACCCCACCTGCCCTCCAGCCCATGCTCATACCCTTCTTCCTCCTCCCTCTTCTAGTCCCATTCTTAATTTTTATAAAGATCTGTTTTCAATTTACTTTATACTCGTAAGATTAACCCTATACTAAGTAAAGAGTTTAACAAATAGTATGAAGAAAAAAACACTGTTCCTTAATAGTTGAGACAAGGGCTATAAACAATCGTGGAGTTCCAAATGTCAATTTCACTCCTGTACAGTATCTTTTAGGTACTCTCTTAGTTACCACATATTTTTGGGAATGGCTTATTTTACTAAGCATAATGGTTCCAAGTTGCATCCATTTTGTTGCAAAAGACAGGATTTCATTCTATTTTATGGCTGAATAGCATTCCATAGTGTATATATACACCATAATTTCTTTATCCAGTCATCAATTGATGGATATCTGTGTTGATTCCATATCTTAGCTATTGTGAATTGAGCTGCAATAAACATGGGAGTATGGATAACTATTTCATATATTGATTTCATTTCCCCTGGGGAAATTCCCAGGAGTGGGATGGCTGGGTTATATGGTATATCCATATTCAGGTTTCTGATATATTTCTATATCGTCCTCCGCAAAATCCATACTAGCTTGCATTCCTACCAACAGTGAAAAACCCCCCACATCCTTGCCAGCATTTTTTATTTGTTGATTTCTGTATGAAAGCCATTCTAACTGGGGTGAGGCAAAACCACTTTGTGGTTTTAATTTGCACTTCCATTATGGCTACTCATCCAGAGCATTTCTTCATGTGTCTATTGGCCATTTGGATTTCTTCTTTTCAAGAATGCCTGTTCAAGTCCTTTGGCCATTTCTTAACTGGATTGTTTGTTTTGTTGTTGAATTTCTTGAGCTCTTTGTCAGTTCTGGATATTAATCCTTATCAGTTACATTGATTGCAAATATTTTCTCCCATCTGTCTCTTCATTTTGCTGAGTGTTTCTTTTACAGTGCAAAAACTTCTTAGCTTGATGTAGTCCCATATGTCAATTTTGGCTTTGATTGCCTATGCTTCTGGGGTATTTTTCAAGACATTTTGCCTATGCCAGTGTCTTGCAGAGTTTCCTCCAGGTTCTCCTCTAGTAATTTGATGGTATTGGGTCATAGATTTAGGTCTTTGATCCATTTTGAGTGAATTTTTGTGTAAGGTGTAAGGTAGGGGTCTTGTTTCATACTTCTGCATGTTGAGATCTAGTTTTCTTAGCACCGCTTGTTAAAGAGATTGTCCTTGCTCCATGGATTGATTTTAGCTCCTTTGTCAAAGATTATCTGGCTGGAGATACATGGATTAATTTCTGGAGATTCTATTCTTTTCCATTGGTCTACATTTTTTTTTTTTTTTTTTTGCTAATACCAAGCTGTTTTGATTATAACTGTAGTATGTCTTGAAATCTGGAATTGTGATGTCTCTGGCTTTGTTTTTGTTGTATAAAATTGCTTTAGCTATTCTGGTTCTCTTGTATTTCAATATGAATTTTAACATCATTTTCATTGGATCTGAGAAGACTGTCCTTGATATTTTGATTGGTATTACGTTGAATCTGTAAACTGTATTTGACAATATGGACATTTTGATGATATTAATTCTTCCAATCCATGAACATGGAAAATTTTTCCATTTTTTTGTTGTCTTCATCTATGTGTTTCTTTTTCTTTCTTTCTTTCTTTTTTTTTTTTTTTTTGACAGGCAGAGTGGACAGTGAGAGAGAGACAGAGAGAAAGGTCTTCCTTTTTGCCGTTGGTTCACCCTCCAATGGCCGCCGCGGTAGGCGCGCTGTGGCCGGCGCACCGCGCTGATCCGATGGCAGGAGCCAGGTGCTTCTCCTGGTCTCCCATGCAGGTGCAGGGTCCAAGCACTTGGGCCATCCTCCACTGCACTCCCAGGCCACAGCAGAGAGCTGGCCTGGAAGAGGGGCAACCGGGACAGGATCGGTGCCCCGACCGGGACTAGAACCCGGTGTGCCGGCGCCACAAGGCGGAGGATTAGCCTAGTGAGCCACGGCGCCGGCCCATCTATTTGTTTCTTTAATGCTGTATAGTTTGCAGCATACTGATACACACAGACGTTCTTTCTTTTTTGCTGGAGTTTAAATTTTATCTTCCAAGTATAAGAGATAATGTGGTATTTGTCTGTATGGGTCTGGATTATTTAACTCAATATGGTATACTCCAGTTGTGTCCATTTTGCCACAAATGGTAGAATTTCATTTTTTTAAATAGCTGAATAATATTCAATTGTGTATATATACCATATTTTCTATAACTGTTCATCAGATGATGGACACCTTGGTTGGTTTCAAATTTTGGCTTTTGTGAACAGTCCTGCTATACACATGGTGGTACAGGTATCTTTTTCATATATTGTGTTCATGTTTTTTGTGTATATACCCAGTGATGAGATTGCTAGATCATATGACAAGTCTATTTGTAGAGTTTTAAGAAATATCCACACTATTTTCCACAATGACTGTGCTAATTTGTATTCCCACCAACAGTGTATAATGGTTCCACTTTCTACACATCTTCTAGAACATTTTTATTCTCTGTATTTTAGCCATCCTGACAGTGATGGCATGGTATCTCATTGTGGTTTTTTTTTTTTTTTGGACAGGCAGAGTGGACAGTGCACTCCTGGGCCACAGCAGAGAGCTGGACTGGAAGAGGAGCAACCGGGACAGAATCCGGCACCCCAACCGGGACTTGAACCTGGTGTGTGCCGATGCCGCAGGCAGAGGATTAGCCTATTGAAAATTTTTAAAAAGATTTTGTTTATTTATTTGAGAGTCAGAGCTATAGAGAGAGAGAAGGAGAGTCAGAGAGAAAGGCCCTCAACCATTGACTCACTCCCCAAATGGCCATAATGGCCAGAGCTAAGCCTATCTGAAGCCAAGAGCCAGGAGCTTCTTCTGGGTCTCCCACATGGGTGCAACCTCCCAAGTACTTGGGCCATCCTGTACTGCTTTCCCAGGCCCGTAAGCAGAGAGCTGGATTGGAAGAGGAGCAGCTGGGACCATGAACTTGTGCCCCTATGGGAATCAGTTGCCTCAGGCAGGGCTTAGCCTACTATGTCACAGCACTGGCCCCTAATTGTAGTTTGATTTGCATTTTCTGATGGATAGTGATGCTGAGAATTTTTAAATATATTTGTTGGCTATTTGTATTTCTTCTTTTGAGTACTGTCTGTTGCAGTCCTTTGCCCACTTCTCAACTGAATTTATTGTTTGTTGTTGTAGTTGAGTTTTTCAGTTGCTGATATATTCGAATATTAATCCTTTATCAGATAGGTGGTTTGAAAATATGTTCCCCCATTATGTTGGATGTCTCTTCTCTCTTTGATGTGCAAAAGTTTCTGAGGTTGATATATTCCCATTTGTTTAGTTTTGCTTTTGTTGCCTGTTCTTTGTTGGGGGTCTTTTCAAGAAGTTGTTTCCTACACCAATGTCTTGGAGCATTTCCCCTACATTTTTTTCCAGCAACTTCATAGTCTCAGGTCTATCTTGAGTTGATTTTTGTATATGGTGAGAGATATGGATCTAATTTCATTCTTCTGCATATATTCATCCAGTTTTAACAACACCATTTGTTGAAGAGATTATCATTACTCCACTCTATGGTCTGAGCACTTTTGTCAAAAATCAGTTGGCTGATCAAAGAAGGAGCTACCTTTCTCTGAAGGGAGGAGAGAACTTCCACTTTTCTTATGGCCCTGCCTGAATACTGATGGAGTTTGTGTACTCAATCATATCAGGTGATCACTGACATCATAAATAAGAGTGTCAATTGTTAAATCAATAACAGGCATCCATGTGCACTTGTTCCCCAAGTAGGACCCCTGTCCTTAATGAGTTGTACTATGAGAATTAACAGTAAAACTTGTCTTCAAACAGTACTTTATACTTTGTGTGTTTGTGTGGGTGGGCTTCTGTATATAAAGATAATAAAAAATGAATCTTAACAAAGAATGGAATGGGAGAAGGAGTAGGAGGTGGGGTGGGAGTGGGGGTGGGAAGGTGGATATGGAGAGAAGAATTGCATATTCTCAAAGCTATACCTATGAAATTTATATTTATTAAATAAAAGCTTTCTAAAAACAAACAAAACTATAAAAAATCAGTTGGCTGTCATGTTTGTGGATTAATTTCTGGGCTCCTTATCTTAATCCATTGATCTATGTATTGGTTTTTAAGCCTTTACTATGCTATTTTAATTACTTTATCTTTGTAGTATGCTTTGAAATCAGTTATTATGATGCCTCTGGCTTGATTTTTTTTGCTCAGGATTGCTTTGGCTATTTTGGGTCTTTTATATTTCCATATGAATTTTAGGCTTGTTTTTCTAACTCTGTAAGAATGCCATTTTTTTTTTGGTATTGATTACATTGAATATGTGGATTGCTGTAGGTAGTATAGACATTTTAGTCATATTGATTATTCCAATCCATAAGCGAGGCATATCTTTCCATTTTTTTTTTGTTTCTTTGATGTTTTCTTTTTTCATGTTTGATAATTTTCATGTAAAGATCTTTCACTTTTGGTTAAATTTTTCCCTAATTTTTGATTGTTTTGGTAGCTATTTTTTAAAATATTCATTTATTCATTTGAAAATCAGAGTTACACAGAGGAGAGGCAGAGAGAGAGAGAGAGAGAGAGAGAGAGAGAGAGAGAGAGAGGTCTTCCTTCCGATGGTTCACTCCCCCATTGGCTGCAATGGCCGGAGCTGCACCAGTCCGAAGCCAGGAGCCAGGACCTTCTTCCTGGTCTCCCACATGGGTGCAGGAACCCAAGCATTTGGGCCATCTTATACTGAGAATCTTTGCATCTATATCTATTAAGGGTATAGCTCTGTAATTTTCTTTTTGTGTTATCATGTCTTTGGTTTTGGTATCAGGTTAATGCTGGCCTCATAAAAAGAGTTTGGCAGAATTCCATCTTGTTCAATGTTTTTGAATAATTTGAAGAGTATTAGAGTTACTTCCTCTTTGAATGCTTTATAAAATTCAGTAGTAAAGCCATCGGGTCCCGGATTTTTCCTCGATGGAAGACTTGATTACTGGTTCAATCTCATTGCTTCTTATAGATCTGTTTAGATTTTCTGTATCTTTTTGACTTAATATTGAAAGGCTATGTGATTCTAGGAATTTATCCATTTATTCAAAGTTTTTTTGGTTTATTAACATAGTTCTTCATTGTTGTTTCCTTACCTTGTTTTTCACTGATGTCAGCTGTAATGTCTTCTTTTTCATCTCCAATTTTGAATAATTTTTCTCTTTGTTAGTCTGGCTAGAGGTTTACCTAGTGTTTCTTCTTCTTCTTCTTCTTCTTCTTCTTCTTCTTCTTCTTCTTCTTCTTCTTCTTCTTCCTTCTTTCTTCTTTCTTCTTTCTTCTTTCTTCTTTCTTCATGGGCAGAGTGGACAGTGAGAGAGAGAGACAGAGAGAAAGGTCTTTCTTTTCTCTTGGTTCACCCTCCAATGTCCGCTGCACCCGGCGCACTGCGCTGATCCAAAGCCAGGAGCCAGGTGCTTCTCCTGGTCTCCCATGCAGGTGCAGGGCCCAACCACTTGGGCCATCCTCCACTGCTTTCCCGGTCCATAGCAGAGAGCTGGCCTGGAAGAGGGGCAACCGGGACAGATTCCGGCGCCCCGACCGGGACTAGAACCCAGTGTGCCGGCGCCACAGGCAGAGGATTAGCCTATTGAGCTGTAGTGCTGGCTGTTTATCTTCTTAAAAACTTAACTTTTTGCTTGTTGATCTTTCGTATTTTAGTTTCAGTTTCATTTATTTCTGCTATGATTCTTATTATTTCTTGCTTTCTGCTGATTTTGGGTTTGGTTATTGTTTTTCTAAGTCTTCAAGATGCATCATTAGATCTTCTTTTAATGTAAGCACTTAATATGGCTTTTGATATATCCTACAGGTTTTGATATATTGTGCTTTTATTTTCATTTATTTAAAGAAAGTTTTTGATGTCCTTTTTAATTTCTTCAAAACCCAATGATCTTTAAGTAGCATGTTGTTTAATTTCCAAGTGTTCTTTTATTCTTCTTCTTGTTGATTTCTAGTTTTATTCTTTTATGATCTGAGAAGAGAGATGGTTGATTTCAATCTTTTTAAATTTGCTGAGACTTGATTTATGGCCTAATATGTTTTCTATCCTAGAAAATGTTCCATGTGCTGATGAGATGAATGTGTATTCTATAGTTGTTGGGTGAAATGTCCTGTAAATGTCTGTGAGGTCTATTTGCTTGATAGTATGTGTTAGCTCTGATGTGTCTTTATTAATTTTTGATGGATGATCTATCTGTCCATTGATGAGATTGTAGTGTTGAAGTCACCTACTATTATTATATTGGAGTCTATCCCTTTAGGTCTAAAAGTATTTTTTGTATATATTTGGGAGTTCTTGTGTTGGGTACATATATATTTATGATTGTTAAGTCTTTTTGCTCAATTGAAACTTTTACTAAAATATAATGTCCTTCTTTACCTTTTTTTTACAGTTTCTGATCTAAAGAGTGTTTTGTGCAATATCAGGATAGCTGTGCCTGCTCAGTTTTGGTTTTCATTTGTCTACTATATGGTTTTGTAATTCTCTACCATCAATCCATGTGTATCTTTGTTAAGTGAATTTTTGTAGGCAGCACATAGTGAGGTTGTGGGTTTTTTTAAGATTTATTTTTTATTTAATTGAAAGAGATAGAGAGGGGAAGAGAGAGAAACAGAAAGAGAGAGAGAGAGAGAGAGAGAGAGAGAGAGAGAGAGAGAGAATCTTCCATTCTTCCATTTGATAGTTCACTCCCCAAATAGCCACAATGGCCGGGGCTGGACCAGCCTAATGCCAGGAACCCCCACCTTCTTTCCAGTCTCCCATGTGGGTGCAGGGGCCCAAGTACTTAGGCCATCTTCCACTTCTTTCCCTGATGTATAAGCAGGGAGCTGAATTGGAAGTGGAACAGCCAGGTAGGACGCAAACTGATAACCCATATGGATGTTGGCATTACAGGCAGAAGCTTAACCTGCTATGCCCCAAGGCCAGCCCCATGGGGTTGTGGTTTTTTACCTATTTAGCCAACCTAAGTCTTTTGGTTAGTGAATTTTATCCATTTGCCTTCAAGGTTAGTACTAATAGATTAAAAAACTAAGACCTGCAATTTTGTTGATTGGATATTGATTCTACCTGCTCTTTTAGTGAATTTGTTGGTGTCATGATGTTTACTTCTGAAGCAGGATGCCCTTCAGAATTTCTTGTAAGGCTGATCTGGTGGTTGGGAATTCTCTGTTTTGCTTAGCTGGAAAACACTTCATTTCTCCTTTACTTTTAAAGGATAGCTTCACTGGAAATAATATTCCTGGTTGGAAGTTTTTTTTTTTTTTTTGTTTTGTTTTTTTTTTTAATATATCATCCCATTCTCTTCTGGCCTGTAGGGTTTCTACTGAGAAGTCTCATGTTAATCTAATTTATTTTCCTTTATATATAACTTGATACTTTTCTCTTGCTGTCTTTAGGGTTCTCTCCTTGTCTTTAACTTTGACAATTTTTTTTTTTTTGACAGGCAGATTTAGACAGTGAGAGGGCGAGACAGAGAGAAGGGTCTTCCTTTTCCATTGGTTCACCCCCCAAATGGCCGCTACAGCCAGTGTGCTGCGCCGATCCAAAGCCAGGAGCCAGGTGCTTCTCCTGGTCTCCCATGCGGGTGCAGGGCCCAAGGACTTGGGCCATCCTCCACTGTCTTCCTGGGCCACAGCAGAGAGCTGGACTGGAAGAAGAGCAACCGGGATAGAACTGGCGCCCCAACTGGGACTAGAACCCAGAGTGCCAGCACCACAGGTGGAGGATTAGCCTAGTGAGCTGCGGCGCCAGCCTAACTTTGACAATTTGACAACAATGTGCCTTCAAGAGTACTTTATTTTTTGGATGAATCTTGGGGTTCTTTGACCTTCTTGTATTGGGATGTCCATGTCTCTTTGAAGACCTAGGAAATTTTCAACTGTTATTTCATTTAGCAGATTCTCAGTGCCTTTTTCATTTTCTTCTTCAGGAATACCTATAATATGAATATTTGGTTTTTTAATAGTATCTCATATTTCAAATAGACTTTCTTCATTATTTTTAAATTTTTTCTTCTTTTTTTCCATTGAATTCTTTCAAAAATCCTGTCCTTGAGGTCAGAAATTCTTTCTTCCACTTGGTCTGTTCTGCTGTTAAAGCTCTCAGTTATATTAGTTTCACTGATTAAAGATTTCATCTCCAAAATTTCTATTTGGTTCTTCTTAGTGCGATCTATCTCCTTAGTAATATTTTCATTCACTGATTTCCTCATTTATTTAATGTGTCTATCTGTATTCTCTTGCATCTTGTTGTGTTTCCTTACAATCATTATTTTGAATTCTATGTCTGTCATTTCATAGACTTCCTTCAGTTCAGGATCTAAATCCAGAGGAGTATTGTGTTCTTTTGGAAACCTCATGCTAAATTGCCTCTTCATGTCTCCTGTGTCCTTACATTGAAATCTACCCATCTGGTGTGTTTGCCATTCTTTATGGAGTAGGTTTTATTGTGAAAGTGTTTATGGTTTAGCTGGAATGCAGGATATCACTTGGTTTGTTGCTTTGGCTTTGGCTCTAAGTGAGCCCAGAAGTGTAGTCTCTGAGTGATTTCTTTTGTCTTTTTTATTTAAGTTATACAAGTTCAATGTATTTCATATATACAGATTTAGGAATGTAGTGACACCCCCCCCCCAACTCTCCCTCCCACCCGAGTTCCAACCCTTCTTCCTCCTCCCACTCACATTTACACTCTTAATTTTTACAAAGATCTATTTTAAGTTTACTTAATGATCATAAAGTTAACCCTACACTCAGTAAAAGATTTCAACAAATAGTATGAAGAAAAAAGAAAAGAAGGAAAAAAAAAAAAACCCACTGCTCTTCAATGGAAGAGGCATGGGCTGGAATTCAAAACATCTGTTTCACTCCAATACATGACATTTCAGATACTTTACTAGTTACTTTGAATCAGTGAAAGTATATGATTTCTGTCTTTTTGGAACTGGCTTATTTCACTTAAGTATAATGGTTTCCAGTAGCATCCATTTTGTTGAAAAAGACAGGATTTCATTTTTTTTATAGCTGAATAGTACTCCATAGTGTATATATACCATAATTTCTTTGTGTAGTCAACAGTTGATGAACATCTGGGTTGATTGCCTATCTTCACTATTGTGAATTGTGCTGCAGTGAACATGGGAGTATAGATAACTATTTCATATGAAGATTTCTTTTGGTTTGGGTAAATTCCTAGGAGTGGGATGGCTGGGTCATATGGTAGTTCTATATTCAGATTTCTGTGTTATCTCCATACTGTTTTCTACAGTGGCTGCAGCAGTTTACATTCCCATCAGCAGTGGGCCAGGGTACCTTTTTCCCCACATCCTCATCAGCATTTGTCAACTTTTGATTTCTGTATAGGAGCCATTCTAACTGGAGTGAGGTGAAACATTGCTGTGGTTTTGATTTGCATTACCTTGATGGCTACTCATCTGAGCATTTTCTCAAGTGTCTGTGGCCTTTTGAATTTCCTCTCTTGAAAAATACTTGTTCAGGGCTGGCGCTGCAGCTCAATAGGCTAATTCTCCACCTGCGGCACCAGCACACCAGGTTCTAGTCCTGGTCGGGGTGCCAGATTCTGTCCCAGTTGCTCCTCTTCCAGTCCAGCTCTCTGCTGTGGTCTGGAAGTGCAGTGGAGGATGGCCCAAGTCCTTGGGCCCTGTACCCGCATGGGAGACAAGGAGAAGCACCTGGTTCCTGGCTTTGGATCAGCGCGATGTGCCGGCCGCAGCACACTGGCCGCAGCGGCCATTGGGGGGTGAACCAATGGTAAAGGAAGACCTTTCTCTCTGTCTCTCTCTTGCTGTCTGCTCTGCCTGTCAAAAAAAATAAATAAGTAAATAGAAAAATACTTGTTCAAGTCATTTGCCCATTTCGTAACTGGGTTGTTTGTTTTGTTTTTTATTGAATTTCTTGAGCTCTTTATAAATTCTGGATGTTAACCCTTTATTAGTTACATAGTTTGTTAAAATTTTCTCCCACTCTCTAGGTTTTCTCTTAACTTTACTAGGTGTTTCTTTTTCAGTGCAAAAGCTTCTCATCTTGATGTAATCCCATTTGACAATTTGGCTTTGATTGCCTGTACTTCTGGGTTCTTTTCCAAGAAGTCTTTGCTTATGCTAATGTCTTGCAAAATTTCCCCAAAGGTTCTTCTCTAGTAATTTGATGATATTGGGTCATAGATTTAGGTTTTTGATCTATTTCAAGTGGATTTTTGTGTAAGGTATTAGGTATGGTCTGGTTTCAAACTTCTGATGTGGAGATCCAGTTTCTCCAGCACCATTTGTTAAAGAGACTTTCCTTGGTCCAGGGAGATTTCTTTTGTCTCAATCAATGTCAGCTGTGTTTGTGACACAGTGGAGTAGTCTTCTGCAGTTCATAGGGATAGAAGTGTGGCTTTGAGATGAATAAGGGTTTCCTGGGATGTATGTCATTGGCCCAAAGAGAGTTCAGTGTTAGTCTCCTTGGCAAATATGATATCCAGGCTCTTGTTCTTGGTGCTGAAGGGGAGAAGGGTGGTTTTTCCCTAGTCCTACTATCAAGCCTATATGATGCCAGGGCTTGTGGTATCAATTGCTGTGGCTCTAGGACTGTGAGATACAGATGGTCCCTTCCTCAGGTCCTGCTAGATAAGTCCAGCTGGTGATGTGGCTTAAAATATCAACAGCTCCAGTCCTAGGACCAGGGGAGTGAACTGGACCCTATTCCAGTCCTACAGGGTGACTAGAAAGTATACAGGATTATACGGGGGAGTGTGTGAGTCCAGAGAGGTGGAATTCAGGTAGCTTCTTCCCTATATCCGCCAAGTAGATTCCAGTGGCACTGAGAAATTTAGAATGAATTGTTACAATACTGGTGTTAAAGGGAATAGTGAGGTTATTACCCAAATCTCCCAGGGTGGGAGCAAATTTTTTTTATGGGATACTTCTGGTTTTAGCCCCTAGATGCTAAGGTAAATCCCTTCGCTTAGAGTGCATGAGTATTGCTCTGGGGCTAGTGCCCAAAAACTCATACAATTTCAGGAAACAAGGTATCTGTCCTTTTCCTCGTATGTGCCCATTATTCTGACTATGATTCTGCTAGGAGAACAGAGACATGCTGTGTGACTTTTAGCTGCTGAGCATGGCACTCTGTAGGAGTGGGAGGGGAGAAAGGAACCAAGATGGTTTCCCTGCTCCAAGCCTGGCAGTTGCTCAGACTCCAGTTAGGTCTCCAGGTTGAAGTAAAAGTCAGCAGGTTGGGGCTGGTGCTGTGGTGCAGAGGGTTAATGCCTTGGCTTGAAGCACTGGCATCCCATATGGGTGCCGGTTCAAGTCCCAGCTGCTCCTCTTCCAATCCAGCTCTCTGCTATGGCCTAGGAAAGCAGTAGAAGATGGCCCAAGGCCTTGGGCCCCTGCACCCATGTGGAAGACCCAGAAGAAGATCCTGTCTCCTGGCTTCAGATCGGTGCAGCTCTGGCCGTTGCGGCCATCTGGGGAGTGAACTATCAGATGGAAGACTTCTCTCTCTGTCTCTACCTCTCTAACTCTGTCTTTATATAATATTATAATATTATATTTATAAATAAATAAAATAACTCTTAAGTCAGCAGGTGACTGTGGAATTCCCTCTCGCTAACACAGCAAGTGGCAGAGTACACAGGGATTTCTTCCTACCTTGGTGTGTTAAGATGGAGCTCACAGCCAGCAGCTGTTATGCTGCAGCAGTGTCTCTGTCTTCTCTCCTCTTATCCCATGTTGTCTTCACTGCTTTTTCACTTCTTTGCTGAAATTTTCCATCAGTCAGGCTCTTGGAAACATAGTCTTTCCTTTTTTCTATCCCAGCAATGTCTGGATTTTTTTCTCTTCTTTTCATAATGCCCCAAGGTGATATTATTCCTTCTTTCTTATCTAATGTAAGCATTTATAGCTTTAAGTTTTTAATCTAAGTAAAAATTGTTGTTGTTGTTTTTCAGTTTGAAATGTTTAATTTTCATTGTCATTATGTTATATATATATTTCCTAATTTCACTCATGGTATCTTCATTGACCTATAAAGTTGTTTAGAAATAAACTATTTAGAGGTTGGTGTTGAATGCAGTGGCATAAAGCTGCCACTTGCAACATCCATGTTCCATATCAGAGTGTCAGTTCCTCTGCTTCCTGCTAATGAATCCTGGGGGCACCAGATGATAGTTCAAGTGCTTAGACCCTTGACACCCATGTGGGAGATCTGATGGACTTTCGGGGCCAGCCCCGACTGCTATGGGTGTTATGGGGTGAATTGAACATCTCTGTCTCTGTCCCTCTTCCTTTCAAGTAGATGGGAACAAATAAATATTAATTAAATAAAAATATGCCATTTAATTTTAAAATATCTTTGTTATATTTTGAACTATTTAGTTGTTTATTTCTATATTACTTTTTTTTTTTTTGACAGGCAGAGTGGACAGTGAGAGAGAGAGACAGAGAGAAAGGTCTTCCTTTGCCATTGGTTCACCCTCCAATGGCTGCTGTGGCCGGCGCACCACACTGATCCAAAGCCAGGAGCCATGTGCTTCTCCTGGTCTCCCACGCGGGTTCAGGGCCCAAGGACTTGGGCCATCCTCCACTGCACTCCTTGGCCATAGCAGAGAGCTGGCCTGGAAGAGGGGCAACCGGGACAGAATCTGGCGCCCCGACCAGGACTAGAACCTGGTGTGCTGGTGCTGCAGGTGGAGGATTAGCCTATTGAGCCGCAGCGCTGGCCAATTTCTGTATTATTTTTATTGTGGTGAGAGAGAGACACTGTTTAGGATTTCAGGTCTTTAAATTTAATTTAATTAATTAATTAATTTATTTATTTATTTTTTTTGACAGGCAGAGTGGACAGTGAGAGAGAGAGAGAGAGAGACAGAGAGAAAGGTCTTCCTTTGCTGTTGGTTCACCCTCCAATGGCCGCCGCGGCTGGTGTGCTGCGGCTGGCGCACCGCGCTGATCCGATGGCAGGAGCCAGGTGCTTCTCCTGGTCTCCCATGGGGTGCAGGGCCCAAGCACTTGGGCCATCCCACTGACTTCCCTGGCCACAGCAGAGAGCTTGCCTGGAAGAGGGGCAACTGGGACAGAATCCGGCGCCCCGACCGGGACTAGAACCCGGTGTGCCGGCGCTGCTAGGCGGAGGATTAGCCTACAGAGCCGCGGCGCCGGCCTAAATTTAATTTTATTTTTAAAGATTTATTTATTTATTTGAAAGAGTTAGAGAGAGAAATACAGACACAGAGAGAGATCTTCTGTCCACTGGTATACTCCCCAAGTGGCCACAACAACCAGAGCTGAGCCAGGCTGAAGTCAGGAGCCAGGAGATTCATCCTAGTCTCCCATGTGTGTAGCAAGGTCCCAAGGCCTCAGACCATCTTTGGTTGCTTTTCCTAGTCTATTAGCAGTCCATTCTGAGCTGGATCAGAAATGGAGCAGCCAGGACAAGAACAGGTGCTCATATGGTATGTCAGGGTGGCTGGGGGCAGCTTTACCCGCTAGCCAAAATGCTGGCCCCTATTTATTATTTCCTAAGACTTATTTTAAAACATAAAATATACATTTTTGTCAGTGTTCTATTTATACTTCAACCAAATAATTTCCTGCTCTGATTGGGTACAGTGTTCTATAAATATTTTCAGGTCAAATATGTTGATACTGTTGTTTATTTCTATGTTTTTGGTAAATTTATCCAGTTGTTGATAGGGGAAAATAACAATCTCTGATTATGACTTTATTTACATTCCTGCTTATTCAATTTTTTCTGACAGGCACAGTGGACAGAGAGAGAGAGAGACAGAGAGAAAGGTCTTCCTTTTTGCCATTGGTTCACCCTCCAATGGCCGCCTTGGCCAGCATGTTGTGGCCGGCGCATCGCACTGATCCAAAGGCAGGAGCCAGGTACTTCTCCTGGTCTCCCATGAGGTACAGGGCCCAAGCACTTGGGCCATCCTCCACTGCATTCCCGAGCCACAGCAGAGAGCTGGCCTGGAAGAGGGGCAACCGGGACAGAATCTGGTGCCCCAACCGGGACTAGAACCCGGTGTGCCGGCGCCGCTAGGCGGAGGATTAGCCTGTTGAGCTGCGGTGCTGGCCCAATTTTTTCATAATTTTTGAAGATGTGTTCATGTATCTTTGTGATTACAACGTATTATTCATGTATTAAACTTTCAATATTTATTATTTCTAATGATGATCTTTTTCTTGAAGTCTATTTGAATAGATGATAATATGATCCTCTAGTCTTCTTATGTTTACTATTTACATGGTGTATTTTTTTTATCTGATTACTTCTTCCTATATTTTTATATTTCAAGTTGTCTTTTGTAAGCAGTATATAGTTAGATATTGCTTTTTTTTTTTTTTTTGACAGGCAGAGTGGACAGTGAGAGAGACAGAGAGAAAGGTCTTCCTTTACCGTTGGTTCACCCTCCAATGGCCGCCGCGGCCAGCGCATTGTGGCCGGTGCACCGTGCTAATCCAAAGGCAGGAGCCAGGTGCTTCCTCCTGGTCTCCCATGCAGGTGCAGGGTCCAAGCACTTGGGCCATCCTCCACTGCACTTCCGGGCCACAGCAGAGAGCTGGACTGGAAGAGGAGCAACCAGGACAGAATCTGGCGCCACGACCGGGACTAGAACCCGGTGTGCTGGCGCCGCAAGGCGGAGGATTAGCCTATTGAGCCATGGCGCCGGCCTAGATATTGCTTTTAACTATTCTAAAAATTTCTTCCTTCTTTTGTTATTATAATGTCTGTACTTTCTTGTCTAATTTTGTTGGTAGGACTTCTAGTACTACATTGAACACCAACAGTACCAGCACTATTTTTCATCATGATCTGGATCCTAAGGTAATGTATATAATTTCTTATCATGAATTGTAATGTTTGTATCAGTTATTTTGTAAACAGCCTTTACATCTTTATAAAATTTGTGAAATACTACTCATAATGTTCTTAGCTTTTTCTGCAAATTTGTAACACATTTATCTAATGCTTTTAAAAAATCTACTGAAATAACAGTTTTGCCTCAGTAATCTTTCTTAGTTGGAACTGAAGTACAAAATAAGTTAGTTCTGTTAATTCTTTGAAATGATTTGTATAAGGAAGAACTAACCTTTTGCATGAAATTTTGGGAACATAACTCATGTAGAATCATTTGTATCTGGGGTTTTTTGTTTGCTTCTTTTGACATGATTTGAGGAGGTCTTTGAGTAATATTTCAATTTCTTTAAAAGTTACTAATTTATTTAGTGGTATAATTTATTCACATTTATATATACATTTTAATTTTAAATTAAACTTATTTTCTTCTAGCTCTTCATATTTATTGATATGCAATTTTTGATAATATTTTCCAGCCTCTCCCTTGTTTGTGGCTGTTTAGATTTATTTCTGCTTTGTGGGCCTGGGTTATACTCTTCCAAGTAAGGATGCCGAGAATCCCCAGAATGCAGAGCCTCTGGACTGTGGTGCTTCTACTCATATGGTCCTCCCTCCCTTCCCCCCTCCCCTCAAGTGTCCCATTCCAGGGCTTCTTTCCTGCACACATATTTTTGTAAGGAACTATCCCCATCAGCTGAAATGCAGGGAGTGGGAGAAGCATTAGAGAGGGTAGAAAAAAGGGGATGAAATGAGGGATGAGAATGTCCAGGGAGCGTTCATCCTACTGTGCTTGTTGGTCATTATCCTAACCCCCACTGGACTCCTGGGCTACCCTGATGTTGTTCTTCCCCATTCTGCTGGTTCTAAGTTGCTGTCTTTTACTTTGGCAAAGAAATGGGCAATGACATTTTGGGGTAATGCTGTGGAAATAAATGGGCACCACAAGAAAGCTCTTTGGTAGCTTTGTGCTGGCATTCCATCTCAGTCTTCCTCTGTATTAGATTTTACTTTCAACACCCTTTGTCCAGTTAAACTGGACCCTTGCCTTGACGTTCCCAAGAGCTTCTCATGCTTCTGGTGTGAAGTTCAACTTCTGTCTCATTTCTATGGCATCTTTAGAATTTGGTTTCAAGAGATGTACCTTTTAAATTTGCTGTCTTTCCTAAAACAACAAGTACATTACTTGTAAAATATAGAATTTATTTATCATATCACTAAATATTTTCTAATCTTTATTGAAAACTCATTATAGACATCAGTGCTGGCTACCAAAAAAGTTTCACTGCTTCTTCAGGACACTTGGTAGAATTACACTTTACTATGCTCTTGCTAAAATTCAGTGTGGCCATATGTGATTCGCTTTGGGTAATTGATGGTGGGCAGAAGTCTATGTGTTTTACTCGTGGTGGAAGCTCTGAGTCAATGCTTGATTTTATCATATTCTCTTGTACTGTCTGCCATGGTAACTACTCATGCTCTAGTTGAAAGGTTGGCAAATTTTTCTGAAAAGGGTCAGATAAGATATTTTAGGGTTGCATCTTCTCAACTCTGCTTTGTCACAGTGCAAAAACAGCCATAGACAATACATTAATGAGTAAGAAAAGTCATGCTCCAATAATAGTTCTTTTATAGATACTTAAATTTGAATTTCATATAAATGTCACATGTCATGAATACTATTCTTTTTAAAAAATGATCTCAACTCTTTAAACAAGTAAAAGATCAGATATTAAGCTTAGATGCTGGTTAACATATTTTTATCCCATATCAGAGAGCCTCGATTCCTTGAGTAGTCTGGCTCCCAATTCCAGTTTCCTGAGAGGTGGGAATGATGACTCAAGTAATTAGATTCCAGCCACAACCCATGTGGAAGAGGTGGATTGAGTTCCTGTCTACCAGCTTTGGACTGGCCCAATCCCTCCTGTTGCTGGCTGTGGTGAGAGAACCAGTGAATGGGATCTCTCTCTCTCTTTCTCTCTCTCTCTCTCTCTCCCTCTCTCTCTCTCAAATAATGAACAAGTTCTTTTTTCTTTTTTTAAAGAAAGAAAAATACGAAAACCATCCTTAGCTTCTGGCTCATACAAAACCAGTTAGCCAGCCAGATTTGATCTTAGGCCATAGTTCATCAGCCCCTTTCTTAGATGAGTCTTCTAACACAGAACAAAGCCCCTGCTGACCCAAAAAGATATCCAGTACGTGAAAAAAAAATTGCTGTTTAAACCTACTAAAATTCTTTCCCAGATTACAGCATATCCTAGACCAATCAAATACACCAATTCTGTTTTTAAGTAAGACAGCAGTGAATAACTAGAAGAAAAGAGAAGTGGAAAGAAAGAGAGAAAGGGAAGCTGAGAAAAGACCAAGAGGATTTAGAACTGAAGGTCAAAGTGCTCATTAAAATTCCAACAGAGCATCCATTTTTTCCCTCATCTGAACTCCATAATTTAAAATCTTGATGATCTGCTTATTTACAAATTTAATAAAGTATCTTCTACTCTTTCTTGGATGTTGGAATGTGGATTGTTTCAAATAATTTTAAGAAATAGCGAAGTCATGGCAGTATTTTAAAGTAGATCTGAAAACTGCGTCAGAAAGTCAGGAAGGCCAAAATAAGGAGCTCTGTTAAAAGACATTCCATCAACAAAAATATCTCTTCTCTGCCATGGCAACTCCAAAATAGTAAAGAATATGTAACATGCAGTATCCTTATTTGAACCAGGATGCTGAGAATCATGCAGCCAACAGATGTCTATTTTGGTGGCAAGAAGGGGCAGATTCTGAAACGAGATTGTTCTGATTCTGCAGCATTTGTTAAGCTTTCCCAATTACTAGTGGCAGAAGTCCTGAGATATTCAGTATCACCACTTTCCAGTGGCTTATAACTGCATATTCACCTCATGCATCTTTGCAATCGCGAAAGCCCAGATTCAAATACAGCTGGTGTATGTTAAGTCATCTTTTTCTTTGGACATGCCAGAGCAGGAAAGAGAAGAGATGCTTGTGGTGATAAAAGTTGCACATGTCAGAGCTTCTTTCCCTAAAAATGTTAGTGGGGAAGCAGTCCTTATTTGATCATTTTTTTGGGTGAGGGAAATGAAAATAAGTTGTGTGGAGAGGCTCGAACTCCCTCAGGGCAGCTGAGTGGGAGAAAGAGGCTCTTTTGAAACTCTACAGTTTATTCTTACAGAACAATGTAGCCTCTAAGAAGGCAAAACATTTGGAGAAAGTACAGAAATGAAAAGCATTATTGTGTGAAGTTCAAACTCTCAAGGAAAAAAAAAAGGTATTCTATAAAAGGCTCAGACTTTACTTTTTGCCTTGGAAATCCTCTGGGCTACAATATGATCTGTTTAAAATATGGCACTTAAATATTTAAATGTAACAGGCCCTATGTGTTTAATTTCTTTGTTTAACTGATGCATAGTTTCCCAACTATGTAGTGACTGGTGAAAAGTGTGAGCCCGTTCTATATTTATGTGGTTCAGCTTTCCAGAATATTTGGATACTGGCCTTAAAAATATGCACAGTATTATTTCTTTGCAGTGGTGTTGACAATGCCCAAATATATTAATATTGCACCTTCATAGTCCACTTTGCTGACACATGATTAACAAGGAGAAAAGTAAATTAAATTAATCAAGTAGCTTATCAATAATGCTGGAACTTCAGTGAATTAAAAAGTAAAATTTCTTTTCACTGTGTGGAAATTAAGATATCTGGTAACCTTTTAATTTATTTATATTTTAAGTCATTTTGCCTTCTGTATATGACTTCTTTGTTCAGTGGCAGTATATATAATCTGATAGAATATCAGTCATTTCATAACTTGAAATGTAGAGCAGGGCACTAACAATTTTTAAAAAAATTAGTTGTTTTTATATCAGAAACGATGAGAAAAATTTTGTAGAAAAATAGTGAAATGTTCGTCCAGCAGATGGTTTTACACAGAAATGAATGAGTTGTCTAACAAAGGTTGGTTATACTGATGCCCTATGGCTCCAGTACAGTGGTCTGTAATGTAGATAAGTGAAAGTGGATGCCATGATCTGGTCATGACCTTGCTGAGTACATGGAACCTCTCTCCCTGAGGCAGAGTTTCACGGCAGTGAGATCAGCAATAAGAATTTGGCCTTCAAGGAATCGTAAATTAACAAGCAAGCAGAGAATCTGAAAAGACAGATTTTCTGCCATCAACTTTTATTAATTCCTAGGAAGAATGCATGAACTTTAGAAAAAGTAGTCCCCATTCCTGGGAACTGGAGCTCAGGGCAGAAGTTAATGAAATAACAGGAAAGCACATCCTGAAGGACAAAAGAAGGCTAAGGATAGTTTATCATATAAAGCATATATTGGGTTCTATAATGTACAATTTTCAAAGTAAACGTGATTTTAAATTATACAGATGTTCCCAAGATATAAAGCATTTTGTGCTTTTAGGAGCCTTAGGAAACAGCATAGATTCTTATACTTCAAATAATATAATTCTGTGTGTTCTGTAGGATATGATTAATCCAAAAGGTTCTGCGGAGCTTCTTAAAATTATTTATCAACTCTAGAAGCATCACTATTTATTTATTTATTTATTTATTATTTTTCTTTTTGACAGGCAGAGTGGACAGTGAGAGAGAGACAGAGAGAAAGGTCTTCCTTTTGCCATTGGTTCACCCTCCAATGGCTGTTGCGGCTGGCGCACCATGCTGATCTGAGGGCAGGAGCCAGGTGCTTCTCCTGGTCTCCCATGCAGGTGCAGGGCCCAAGCACTTGGGCCATCCTCCACTGCACTCCCTGGCCACAGCAGAGAGCTGGCCTGGAAGAGGGGCAACCAGGACAGACTCCGGCGCCCCGACTGGGACTAGAACCTGGTGTGCCAGCGCTGCAAGGCGGAGGATTAGCCTATTGAGCCGCGGCGCAGGCCGATCACTATTTATTTTTAAAAACATTTTTATTTAAAAGGCAGAGTTATAGAGGTAGGGAGAGACAGAAACAGAGAGATCTTCCAGACAGAAGCCAGAAGTCTGCCTGGAACTCTATCCCAGTCTCCCACATGGGTGGCAGGGGCCTAAGCACTAGGGCCATCTTCTGCTTCTTTCCTAGGCCATTGGCAGGAAGCTACATCAGAAGTGGAGCAGCCAGGATGCTCCTCTGGAATGGCAAAGTCACAGGAGGAAGCTTAACTGGCTGTGCTGGCCTTGTATCTATTTCTTAAAAGATGATTTTTTTTTTGCTTTGTTTTTTTTTTAATTTTTTTTAAAATTTTTTTTATTTAAACTTTTATTTAATGAATATAAATTTCCAAAGTACAGCTTATGGGTTACAATTGCTTCCCCCCCTCCCATAACTTCCCTCCCACCTGCAACCCTCCCCTTTCCCGCTCCCTTTCCCCTTCCATTCACATAAAGATTCATTTTCAATTCTCTTTATATACAGAAGATCAGTTTAGTACATATTAGGTAAAGATTTCAACAGTTTGCCCCATATAGCAACACAAAGTGAAAAAACTACCATTGGAGTACTAATTATAGCATTAAATAACAATGTACAGCACATTAAAGACAGAGATACTACATAATAGTTTTTTAAAAAAATTAATTAATTTTCTATGCCATTTCCAATTTAACACCAGGTTGTTTTTTTGCATTTCCAATTCTCTTTATATACGGAAGATCGATTCAGTATATAATTAGTGAAGACCTCATCAGTTTGTATCCACACAGAAACACAAAGTATAAAAATACTGTTTCAGTACTAGTTATAGCATCACTTCACATTAGACAACACATTAAGGACAGATCCCACATGGGGTGTAAGTACACAGTGACTCCTGTTGCTGATTTAACAATTTGACACTCCTGTTCATGGCGTCAGTAATCTCCCTAGGCTCTAGTCATGAGTTGCCATGGCTATGGAAGCCTTTAGAGTTCGCTGACTTTGATCTTATTCCGATAGGGTCATAGTCAAAGTGGAAGTTCTCTCCTCCCTTCGGAGAAAGGTACCTCCTTCTTTGATGGCCCCGTTCTTTCCACTGGGATCTCACTCACAGAGATCATTCATTTAGGTCTTTTTTTTCTTTTCCATGGTATCTTGGCTTTCCATGCCTACTATACTCTCATGGGCTCTTCAGCCAGATCCGAATGCCTTGAGGGCTGATTCTGAGGCCAGAGTGTTGTTTAGGACATCTGCCATTCTATGAGTCTGCTGTGTATCCCGCTTCCCAAGTTGGATCTTTCTCTCCCTTTTTGATTCTATCAGTTAGTATTAGCAGACACTTGTCTTGTTTGTGTGATCCCTTTGACTCTTAGACCTATCAGAGCCATCAATTGTGAGCTGAAATTGATCACTTGGACTAGTGCGATGGCATTGGTACATGCCACCTTGATGGGATTGTGTTGGAATCCCCTGGCACATTTCTAACTCCACCATTTGCGGCAAGTCCGATTGAGCATGTTCCAAATTGTACATCTCCTCCCTCTCTTTTTCCACTCTTAAATTTAACAGGGATCACTTTTCAGTTAAAATTTAAACACCTAAGAATAATTGTGTGTTAATTACAGAGTTCAACCACTAGTACTAGAACAACAACAACAAATACTAAAAAGGATAAAGTATTACATTGTACATCTAGAGTCAGGACAAGAGCTGATCAGTTCATTGTTTCTTATAGTGTCCATTTCACTTAACAGGTTTCCCCTTTGGTGCTCAGTTGTCACCGATCAGGGAAAACAAATGATATTTTTCTCTTTGGGACTGGCTTAATTCACTCAGCATGATGTTTTCCAGATTGCTCCATCCTGTTGCAAATGACCAGGTTTCGTTGTTTCTTACTGCTGTATAGTATTCTATGGAGTACATGTCCCATAATTTCTTTATCCAGTCTATTGTTGATTCCGTTTATCTAATTTTAGAGAAGGTAAGTGTTAGACTGAATTACTGAATTGTGTCACCTCCCACCCCCAAGTCATATGCTGAAAACCTAACCTCCAATACCTCAGAATGAGGCTTCTAGGGTGGATCCTAATCCAGTCTGTCTGGTGTCCATATAAGAAAAGGACATGTAAATGCAAGAAGAGACACCTGGATGTGTGTGTACATAGAGGAAAGACCGTGTCAGGGCACAATAAGAAGAAAGCCATCTGCAAGTCAAGGAGAGTGGCCTCAGAAGAAATAAACCATGCTGACACCTTGATCTCAGACTTGTAGCCTGTAGAACCACAAGAAGTCCAAGATGTTGGACTTGGTTGTTTAAGCCACTCAGTCTGTTTTGTTATGGCAGCCCTAGCAAACTAATATGACACTATAATGGTGGGAGATCACTATTGGAAAGAGAGAGAACTGATCATTGAGGAAACTGAGGATTTAGTAAATAGGCTTTCTGCTCAGTTTTACCTGTTTACAAATTCCAGTGTCATCTTCATTGAAAATGTTAGGATGAAGAGATCAGGAAATTGAGTTTTAAGGTCTTGGAGGAAAGAAAGAGCCTCTAGTGCTTTACCATAAATTTAAAAGAAACCAATCACTTCTAATCTTAAATATTTGAGTCTTTCTGATAATCTGTTATCCAAAAATGTCCACTCATCCTGTGTCAATTTTAATATAGAAAATCTACTTTAAAGAAAAAAACAGGGGAAATGTGCTTTTGTTTAACTACAAAACATTGAAAATTTTGCACCAGGGAGTTAAAACCATTATTTGCATTTTAAATGTAGGGAAAGAGGGTAGGGAAGATAATGCAGAGGTTAAGAAAGTTTACTGTTTTTTTTTTAAACAAAATATAGATTTTTTTTTTAAAGATGTACTTCTTCAAATGTGCAGCAGAAGGAAGCCAGATTGACAATGTTCTGGAAAAGGTTATCTCATCTCATCACCCATGAAGTGGAATCAGAACATGGGCCATACCTGAAGCAGGTCGTGGTGGGTTAGGATGTCTTGTTCAAATCTCTGAAGGAGGACTGATTACCAATAGTCACTGGACTGTCTAAAGTTAGAATTAAAGTCAAACATAAATGTCAAATCCATGATTCTAATCCATACCCCCAAAAGTCTGTGGGTCACTGGAGTGATTCTACAATAAGACAAGTTGCCACACCATCCCAGCTTTTAAACTCAGAAGTTGGATGGAAGAAACAGTACCTCAAGGTCATCATAGTTCATAAAGGCATGAATTGAAAAGCTGCTTTGTAACAGATTTGTACTATCAGTTCAGAAACACATGTGAACAAGAAAGATAACTTGCATAAATTTTCTACATTTGAAATTAATATCCATTTTCAGCCCATGTTACAGAGTGCCTGAAATATTATCTTAGTCAATTCAGGACTTTAGCACCACTTTTTCCAAGCTCATGGCTAATTTCAACCATTGTTAATACAATTTTAGTGCAATGATGTGGAGAGGATCTGAGATTTTACATCTAGTGTAGGTTGTTTCACTGGTTCATCCAAGAATGTGCTGAGATGGACATTATCTATTTGATCTTGTTTATCAATCTTTTTTTTTTTTTGTTTAAAGATTTATTTATTTGAAAGGCAGAGTTACAGAGAGGCAGAAGCCGAAGCATAGAGAGAGGTCTTCCATGCACTGGTTCACTCCCCAGATGGTTGCGATGGCCCGAGCTGAAGCCAGGAGCCAGGAGCTTCTTCTGGGTCTCCCACGCAGGTACAGGGGCTCAAGGACTTGGGCCATCTTCTACTGCTTTCCCAGGCCATAGCAGAGAGCTGGATTGGAAGTGGAGCTGCCAGGACTTGAACCGGCCCCCATATGAAATGCCAGCACTGTTTCTTGTTTATCAGTCATTTAGGGTTACTGGTGAACTGTTCTCTTGGTCTTGGGAGAAAGAGAAATGTTTGGTTGCTAGTGTTCCCCAGAAGGGGTAGTAGGATCTCACTGAGCTGTCCTACCCTCTGTCTATATATTCTTGGCAGTCAACATTACACCATTGGTCCTGCACTCTACTGAGCCCTGGAAGTTCAGAATCTCCTTGTTTTCTTGAATTTTTTCTGAGAAAGGTAGCTCCACTTCTGTCACTCTCTATCTTGTCTAGTTTCCAACCCCAACTCTGAATTAGTTTTGGGGTAATTTTAGGACACAAGACTACTTTAGAGACCCAGAGTCCAGCTCTGTTTCATGCATTTTTTTTTTTAGAGATTTACTTATTTATTTGAAAATCAGAATTACACAGAAAGCAAGAGAAGCGGGGTGGGGGTGGGAGAGACGCTTCCATCCACTGGTTCACTCTCCAGTTGGCCGCAATGGCTGGTGCTGCACCAATCTGAAGCCAGGAGCCAGGAGCTTCCTCCAGGTCTCCCACATGTGTGGAGGGGCCCAAGGACTTGGGCCATCTTCTGCTGCTTTCCCAGGCCATGGCAGAGAGCTGGATCAGGAAGTAGAGCAACAGGACTTGAACTGGCGCCACTGCAGGCAGCGGTTTTACCCATTACACCACAGCGCCAGCCCCTCATGCATTTTCTGAGTCTTTTCTCTTGTCTCAGACATTGTCATTCTCAGATAAAAGTTCTAGTGAGAGATATAAACATTGCCTCTGATAATATGAGCTCATAAACATGTTATTAATAGCATATCTTTCTGCCTGAGTTCTTCCCCTAGCTTAATGTATGATTGTCAGATGAAAACTGTATATTTACATTGTAAAATGATTATCACAATCAAGTTAATTAACATATTCACTACCTCAAATTGTTATTTTTTAGAACACTCCCAACCTACTTAGCATATTTTGAGGATACAATACAATATTATTGACTATCATCATGCTGAATAGTAGGTCTTCACAACAAATTCATCTTATGAAAATTTGTACCCTTGACCAACATTTCTGTATTTCCTCTACCCCTTTTCTCCTTTCTATAAGTTTTGCTCTTTTAGATTCCACATATAACTGAGATCACACAATATTTCTCTTATTATGTCTGTCTAATTTCACTTTGTATAATGTCCTCCAGGGTTATCCATACTGTTACCAATGACAAGAATTCCTTCTTTTAAAAAGTTGAATACTCATCTCTACCTCTCTCTGTAACTGTCTTTCAAGTAAATAAAATAAATTAAATAAAGGGGGCTGGCACTGTGGCACAGCAGGTTAAAGCCCTGGCCTGAACTGCTGGCATCCCATATGGGGCTGGTTGGAGTCCTGGCTGCTCCTCTTCAGATCCAGCTCCCTGCTATGGCTTAGGAAAGCAGAAGAAGATGGCCCAAGTCCTTGGGCCCCTGCACCACGTTGAGACCTGGAAGAAGCTTCTGGCTCCTGGTTTTGGATAGACACAGCTCTGGCTGTTGCGGCCATCTGGAGAGTGAACCAGCACATAGAAGACTGCTCTCTCTGTCTTCACCTCTCTCTGTAATTCTGTCTTTCAAATAAATAAAATAAATCTTAATTTATCTATTCATATTTATATATTCATCCATTGTTAATGGACAATTAGGTTGTTTCCCTATCTTGGCTATTGTGAATAATGCTGCAGTGAATATGGGAGTACAGGTAATCTCTTGGACATAGTGATTTTATTTCCTTTGGATGCATAACCAGAAGTGGACTTGCTGGATATTATGGAATTCTATTTTTAATTTTTCTTTTTTTTAAGATTTATTTATTTTAAAGCAGAGTTATAGAGAGGGAGTGGAGGAGGGGGAGGAGGGAGGGAGAGAAAGAAAGAGAGAGAGAGAGAGAGAGAGAGAGAGAGAGAGAATGTCTTTCATCTGCTGGTTCACTCCACAATGGCCACAATGGTTGGGGCTGTACCAGACAGAAGCCAGGAGCCAGGAGTTTCTTCCAGATGTCCTATGTGGGTGGCGGGGGCCCAAGCACTTGTGCCATCTTCTGCTCCTTTCTCTGGTGTGTTAAAAAGGAGCTGTATTGGAAGTGGAATAGCTGAGACTCAAACTGGTCTCCATATGGGATGCTGGTGTCACAGGTGGTGTCACAGCTTTACTTGCTACTCCACAATGCCAGCTCCTTCCTTTTTTAAAAAGCTTTTATTTACTTATTTGAAAGTCATAATGAGAGAGAGAGAGAGAGAGAGAGAGAGAGAGAGAGAGAGAGAGAAGAAAGAGGGAGTGCCATAGAGAGATCTTCCTTTGGCTGATTTACTCCTCAATGGCCACAATGACCTGGTGCAGAGCTCATTCAGATCTCCCACGTGGTTTACAGGGGCTCATACACTTGGGCCATTTTCTGCTGCTTTCCCCAGGCCATTAGCAAGGAGTTGGATTGGAAACGGAACATCTGGGACACAAACCGGTGCCTATATGGGATGCCTGCATTGTATACAGTGGCTTTACCTGCTATGCTATAATGCTGACTTCCTATTTTCAATTTTTCAGTATAGCTCATACTATTTTCAATAAAGACTCTACCAATTTATATTGCCACCAACAGCATACGTGATTCTTTTTTTTCTCCTATCCCTGCCACACTTGTTACCATTTGTCTTTTTGATAATAGCCATCTTAATAGGTGTGAGGTGATATCTCATTGCAGTTTTGATTTGCATTTCCTTCAAGAACAGAGATATGGAGCACCTTTTAATATATCTGTTGCTCATCTGTATGTCATCTCTGGAAAAATGTCCACTTAGGTCATTTACCCATTTTAAAATTTGATTATTGCTTTTTCACTATGGAAAATGATTTTCTTATATATTTTGGATACTAATTTCTTATCAAATATAAGATTTTCAAATACTTTCTCCCATCATGTAGATTGGATTTTCATTTTGCTTATTTTCCTTACTATGTAGAAACTTACTTTTTTTTTTAATTTGACAAGTAGAGTTATAGACAGAGAGAGAGGCAGAGAGAAAGGTCTTCCTTCCATTGGTTCACTCACCAAATGGCTGCTACAGCCAGTGCTGCGTTGATCCCAAGCCGGGAGCCAGGTGCTTCCTCCTGGTCTCCCATGCGGGTGCAGGGCCCAAGCACTTGGGCCATCCTCCACTGTACTCCCAGGCCACAGCAGAGAGCTGGATTGGAAGAGGAGCAACCAGGACTAGAATCCTGCGCCCATATGGGATGCCGGCGCCACAGGCGGAGGATTAACCAATTGAGCCACAGGCGGAGGAGTAAGCAAGTAAGCTATAGTGCCGGCCCAGAAACTTTCTAGTCTGATATAGTCCCATTTGGTTATTTTTGGTTTTGTTACCTGTGCTTTTGGTATCCTATCCACAAAAACATTGCTAAAACCAATCTCAGGGACATTTGCTTATGTTTTCATCTAAGAGTTTTATGGCTTCAGGTCTTACATTTAAGTCTTAATCCATTCTGATTTGACTTTTTATTAGGATGCAATTTCATTTTTTTATGTTTATATCTATTTTTCTCAATGCCATTTAGTTTCTGGTATACAGATTTTTTTCATTTCTTTTGTTACATTGATTCCTAAGTATTTAATTTTCTTCTGCTATTATATATGATATTGTTTCTTAATTTTTTTTCAGATAGTTTATTGTCAGTGTACAGAGATGCTACTTATTTTTATGTGTTTGGTATCCTGTATTACTAAATCCATTTTTGAATTCTAACAGGTTTTTCTTTTTTTGTGAGAGGTTTAGGCTTTTCTGTGAGAACTAAGCAAATCCAATCATTTCAATTCAGTAGGTAGAGAATACAATCTGTAAACAGTCAATTTTACATCTTTCTTTCTGATTTGCGTGCCTTTTATTTCTTTTTCTTGCCCACTTGCTCTGTCTCAGCCTTCCATCAATGTGAATAGAATGAGAATAGGTATCGTTGTCTTGTTCCTAACCTTGAAGGAAAACCTTTAGTTTTTCCCCATTGAGTATATTGTTGGCCGTGGCTTGTGCTTTATGGCCCTTGTTATGTTGAGAGATTCCTTCCACATCACCTCAGTACTCTTGGGCTATTGTAATAAAATATCATAAGCTGAGTAAATAATGTAAATTTATTTCTCACAATTGTTGAGGCTGGAAAGTCTAAGATCAAGGCGCTGGCAAATTTGGTTTATGGTAAGGGTCTACTTTCTGGTTTGTAGACGGTATGTTCTCAGTGTGTCGTTACATGGTAGAAAGTGTGAAGGGTCTGCCTTGGGACTCTGATAATGGCACTAATCTCATTGATTAGTGAACCATCTTTGCATTCTAAGGGTACTCTCATTTGATTTTGTTATATGATCCTTTTAATGTGCTGTTGAGTTTGATGTGCTAGCATTTTGTTGATGACTTTGTACTTATATACTTCATAGATTTTAACCTCGTGATTATCTTTTCTTCTAGTATGCTTGTCTCACTTTGGTATCAGGGTAATGCTGGACACATAAAACGAGATAGGAAATATCCTGTCTTCTTCAGTTTCTTGAAAGGAATTTGAGAAAGATTAATGTTTGTTCTTTAAGTATTTGGTGGTCTTGAATTCTTGTTTGTTGCAAAAAAAATTTTATTACTGATTAAATCTTACTACTTATTAGACTGTTAAGATTTCCTATTTCTTCATAATTCAGATTGGAATTTACCAATTTCTTCTGGTTATCCAGTTTATTGACGTATTTGTTCACAGACATCTTTTACAATCGTTTGTATTTCTGTGGTATCAGTTGTAATAGCTCCTTTTTATTTCTGATTTTATTGTCTTTTTTTTTCATAGTTTAGCTAAAGGTTTGAGTTTATTTTTAAAAAATATCTAAGTTTTGCACCTGGCTCCTGCCATCGGAACAGTGCGTTGCGCCGGCCGCAGCGCGCTACCGCGGCGGCCATTAGAGGGTGAACCAACGGCAAAGGAAGACCTTTCTCTCTGTCTCTCTCTCTCTCACTGTCCACTCTGCCTGTCAAAAAAAAAAAAAATTAAAAAAAAAATATCTAAGTTTTGTAAATTGTCCCCACACTTTTAGTTTTGCTTTTCATTTATTTATTTCCCTGGATTTTGTATTTTACTTCCTTTCTCTAAATTTAGGTTTAGTTTGTTCTTCTTTTGTTAATATCCTGAGGAACAATATTGAATTATTTAGTTGTGATTTTATTTTTTTCTAATGTAATGCCTCATTACTATAAACTCCTTTCTTAGAGCTGATTTTGCTGCATCCCATAAGACTTGTTATGCTGTACTTCTGTTTTCATTTTTCTAAAGATAATTTTTTATCTCTCTTACTCATTGGTTGGTCTACAGCACGTTTAATTTCCACATATTTGTGCATTAGTTTTCAATATTGTGCATTTTCAAATTTTCTTCCTACTATTGGTATCTAGTTTTATACCATAATTTCACAGAAGATACTTCACATGTTTTAATCTTTTAAAATATGTGAACACCTGTTTTGTGTCCTAAATTATTGTCTGTCAGAGAGTATTCCATTGTGTGCTTGAGAAGGATATTTTGCTGCTGTTGAATGGAATGTTCCATGCCTGTCTATTAAAGTGTAATATTTCCTTTTTGATTTTCTGGCTGGCTGATCTGCCCCTTTAGTAATTGTGGGGTATTACCATCTATTTCTCCCTTCAAATCTGTTAATTTTTGACTTATGTATTTAGGGCTTCTGACCTTTGTAGCTTATATATTTATCATTGTTAAACTCTTAATTACTTGATGCTTTTTAAAAAAATTTTATTTATTTATTTATTTTGACAGGCAGAGTGGATAGTGAGAGAGAGAGACAGAGAGAAAGGTCTTCCTTTTTGCCGTTGGTTCACCCTCCAATGGCCGCTGTGGCCGGCTCATCTCGCTGATCCGAAGCCAGGAGCCAGGTGCTTCTCCTGGTCTCCCATGCGGGTGCAGGGCCCAGGGACTTGGGCCATCCTTCACTGCCTTCCCAGGCCATAGCAGAGAGCTGGCCTGGAAGAGGAGCAACCGGGATAGAATCCGGCACCCCAACTGGGACTAGAACCCAGTGTGCCGGCACCACAAGGCAGAGGATTAGCCTGTTACGCCACAGCGCCAGCCTACTTGATACTTTTATATAAATACCTTCTTTGTCTTTCTTTTTAACTTAAAGTCCATTTTATCTGAGATAAGTATAGGTACCAGTTCTTGTTTCATTTCCATTTTTGCATAATATTTTTTATTACACCTCTTCCCTTTCAGTATATGTGTGTCCTTAAAGTTGAAATGAGACCCCTGCAAGCATTATATATTTGTTGAATCTTTTTTTTAATCCAGTCAGCCTTTTAATTGGAGAATTTAATTCATTTCCATTTAAAGTAATTATTGATACCGAAAAATGTACCACTGACTTTTTTTAAAAAACTTTTATTTAGCAAATATAAATTTCCAAAGTACAGTTTATGGATTACAATGGCTCCCCCCCCCCATAACTTCCCTCCTGCCCACAACCCTCCCAACTCCCACTCCCTCTCCCATTCCATTCACATCAAGATTCATTTTCAATTATCTTTATATACAGAAGATCAATTTAGTATATATTAAGTAAAGATTTCAACAGTTTGCACCCACACAGAACATAAAATGTAAAATACTGTTTTAACTAGTTATAGCATTACTTCTCATTGGACAACACATTAAGGACAGAGATCCTACATGAGGAGTAAGTGCACAGTGACTCCTGTGGTTGACTTAATAATTTGACCCTCTTGTTTATGGCATCAGTAACCACCCTAGGCTCTTGTCATGAATTTCCCAGGCTATGGAAGCCTTTTGAGTTCGCTGACTCTGATGATATTTAGACAAGGTCATAGTCAAAGTGGAGGTTCACTCCTCCCTTCAGAGAAAGGTACCTCCTTCTTTGATGGCCCATTCTTTCTACTGGGATCTCACTTGCAGAGATCTTTCATTTAGGGTTTTTTTTTTTTTTTTTCTAGAATGTCTTGGCTTTCCATGCCTAAAATACTCTCATGGGCTCTTCAGCCAGATCCAAATGCCTTAAGGGCTGATTCTGAGTCCAGAGTGCTATTTAGGACATCTGCCATTTTAGAGCATAGGCAAACACATGGAGATTGAACAACATGCTCCTGAATGAACACTGGTCATAGAATAGATCAAAAGAGAAATCAAAAACTTTCTGGAAGTAAATGAGGATAACAGTACAACATATCAAAACTTATGGGATACAGCAAAAGCAGTGTTAAGAGGAAAGTTTATAGCAACAGGTGCCTACATCAAGAAATTGGAAAGGCACCAAATAAATGAGCTTTCAATGCATCTCAAGGATCTAGAAAAACTGCAGCAAACCAGACCCAAATCTAGTAGGAGAGGAGAAATAATTAAAATCAGAGAAGAAATCAACAGGATTGAATAAAAAAAAATTACAAAAAATCAGCCAAACGAGGAGCTGGTTTTTTGAAAAAATAAACAAAATTGACACCCCATTGGCCCAACTAACTAAAAAAAGAAGAGAAAAGACCCAAATCAATAAAATCAGAGATGAAAAAAGAAATGTAACAACAGACACCACAGAAATAAAAAGAATCATCAGAAATTACTACAAGGACTTGTATGCCAGCAAACAGGGAAATCTATCAGAAATGGATAGATTCCTGGACACATGCAACCTACCTAAATTGAACCAGGAAGACATAGAAAACCTAAACAGACCCATAACTGACACAGAAATTGAAATAGTAATAAAGGCCCTCCCAACAAAGAAAAGCCCAGGACCAGATGGATTCACTGCTGAATTCTACCAGACATTTAAAGAAGAACTAAATCCAATTCTTCTCAAGCTATTCAGAACAACAGAAAAAGAGGGAATTCTCCCATATTCTTTCTATGAAGCCAGCATCACCTTAATCCCTAAGCCGGAAAAAGATGCAGCATTGAAAAAAATTACAGATCAATATACCTGATGAACATAAACGCAAAAATCCTCAATAAAATTCTGGCCAATAGAATGCAACAACACATCAGAAAGATCATCCACCCAGACCAAGTGGGATTTATCCCTGGTATGCAGGGATGGTTCAACATTCGCAAAACAATCAACGTGGTACTACTGACTTTTTAAAAAAATTTATTCATCTATTTATTTGAAAGAGTAACAGAGGGAAAGGAAGAGAGAGAGAGACAGAGACAGAGAGAAAGAGTGAGCTTCCATCCACTGTGCATTCCCCAAATGGCCACAATGGCCAGGGCTGGGCCAGACTGAAGCCTGGAGCTGGGAGCGTCTTCCAGTTCTCCCATGTTGGTGCAGGAACCCCAAAACTTGGGCCCTCCTCTACTGCTGTTCCTAGGCACATTAACAGGGAGTTGGATTGGAAGTGGCACAGCTGGGACTCAAACTGGCAGCCATATGGGATGCAAACATCACAGGTGGCAGCTTGACCCTCTGTACCACAATGCTGGTCCTAATTATTGATGCTTTGATGATTATTTTCTGACTGGTTGATTTCTTTCTCTCTTGCTTTTCTTCTTTGTGCTGATTGTTTTTTGTAGTGATGTACTTTGATTCTTCCCTCTCTTATCTGCGTTAGGATTTTGCTTTCTGGTTACTATGATTCTGGCACAAATCATAGTTACTATAGTATATTTATTAATACTTTATTCATTTATTTAAAAGGGAGGGGGGCGTTGCTCTGGCATAGCAGGTAAAGATGCTGCCTACAGTGCTGGCATCCCATATGGGTGCTTGTTTGAGTCTCGTCTGCTCCACTTCCAATCCAGCCCTGTGCTATGGCCTGGGAAAGCCATAGAGGAGGACCCAAGTCCTTAGGCTCCTGCATCCACATGGGAGACCTGTAAGAAGCTCCTGGCTCATGCCTTTGGCCATTTAGAGGAAGAATCAGCATATGGAAGTCTTCTCTCTCTTTGCCTCTCTCTCTCTCTGTAACTCTGACTTTCAAATAAATTAATAAATAAGTAAATAAATAAATCTTTAAAGGAGAGAGAGAGAAAGCAAGAGAGGGAGAGAACGATGTCCTTTATCTGCTAGTTTACTCCCCAGATGGCTGCAACTGTTAGGACTTTGCCAGGCTGAAGCCAGGAGCTTTTCTGGGTCACCCATGTAGGTGGCAGGGCCCAAACACTTGGGTCATCTTTTGTTGCTTTTCTCAGGCTATTAGCAGGGAACTGTACCAGAAGTGGAGCATCTAGGAAATGAACTGATGCTCATATGGGATGCTGGCATTGCATGTGGAGGCCTCCATAGCAGTGTATTTTGAGCTAACCATTTAGTTTCGACCACTTATAAAATTCCACTTTTACTTTCACTTCCTACATTTTATGAGTTTGATGTAATAATTTACATCATTTTGTGCTGTGTTCATTAACAAATTATTATAGGTATATTTTTATACTATGATCTTTTAACCAGTAAACTGTAGTTAAAAGTGATTTACATACTACATCACAGTATTAATGTATTTTGAATTTACCAGTGAGTTTTATAGTTTAATAAGTTTTCATGTTTTATACTTGTATTAATTGTCCTGTTACTAATTAGTGTCCTTTTGTTTCAGCATGAAGAACTCCCATTAGCATTTACTATAAGGCAATTCTAGATGTGAATAACTCACCAAGATTCTGTTTTTTTTTTTTTCCTGAGGAAGTCTTTTTCTCTCTTGTTTTAAAAGATTTCTTTGTATTTACATGAAAGGCACAGAGGAAGAAACAGGGAAAGAGGTCTTTCATCCACTGATTCACTCCCCAAATAGCTGCAATGGTCAAGGGTAGGCCAGGTTGAAGCCAGGAGCATGGAACGCTATTCTGGTCTGTCACATGGGTGGCCAGGATCTAAGCATTTGGGCCCTCTTAAGCTGCTTCTCAGGTGCATTACCAGAGGGCTGGATTGGAAATAGAGCAGCTTGTATGCAAATTGATACTCCAATATGGGATACACACTGTGCTACAACACCGGGCCCACATCTCTCTCTCATTTTTGAAGGACAATTTTTCTGGGTAAAGGATTTTTTGTTGGCAGTTTTTTCTTTCAGCACTTTGAATGTATCTTCTGAATCTCTACTTTCCTAAATTTCTGCTGTTTGTTCTTTTTTTTTTTTTTTTTTTTTTGACAGGCAGAATTAGACAGTGAGAGAGAGAGAGAGACAGAGAGAAAGATCTTCCTTCCGTTGGTTCATCCCCCAAATGTCTGTTAAGGCCGGTGCACTGCGCCGATTCGAAGCCAGGAGCCAGGTGCTTCCTCCTGGTCTCCCATGCGGGTGCAGGGCCCAAGCACTTGGGCCATCCTCCACTGTCTTCCCTAGCCACAGCAGAGAGCTGGATTGGAAGAGGAGCAACTGGGACAGAATCTTGTGCCCTGACTGGTACTAGAACCTGGAGTGTCGGTGCCACAGGTGGAGGATTAGCCTAGTGAGCCGCGGTGCCGGTGTTTTTTTTTTTTCCTAAAAAATGGTTTCTATTCCTTTGTTTAATTCTTTATTTTGTTCATGTTTTGTTCCCTGACATTGTCCCCCTGTGTTCTTTTATAGTTTATTGAGCTTCCTTAAGACAATTATCTCATTCTTTTCTAGGAAATTTTTAGAGTTCTATTTCTTGGCTATTAGTTATTTGAGCTCTATTGGTTTTCCTTTGGTATCTTGTTTGCTTGATTCTTTATGATCTGTGTGTTCTTGCATTAAAGTCTATGCATTTAAAGAAGGGAACATCTCATTTAAAGACCAGTTTTTGTAAGTAAGGGCTATATCTTGCCTGGTCCTAAGATTACTAGGACTGCCCTCAGTACCACAGTGGATTGGCGCTGAAGTCAGGACATATGCTATTGCTGGGGCTGCAGCTGGGTCCATGGTTGGCCTGCCTGATACTAGGGGTTCAGGTGGATATGATTTCTCCCAAATACAAGCCTAGAGCCAGGTCAGAGGGCCACTTTGGATCTACAGTTCAGTCTGTGCACAGTGGGCCTATAATTTTGTCTGTGAACATGTTTGGCTCTGTCTGGGTCCCTAAGTGAATATGTAAGTGGGCAGAATTCCTCTGGGACTATAGTGGCATGAATATGGAATTAGGTCAGAGAGCTGTAGTTGGTCATTTTGCCTGTCAAGGGGAGCTCAGCTGAGCATGCCTAATCCTGATTCTCTGGGTAGGAAGAACCTTGCCTAGACTATGGCAAAATGAATCTGGATCTGAGTGTCAGGGCTGCATCAGAGTCTACAGCTGGAACTGAACTCAGTGGACCCATTACCAGGGGCACAGACAGGCATTACTGGGTCCCTGGGCAGACAGTACTGAGAGCAGGAAGGGGTGGGTGTCACAAAGCTGCTTTAGGATTTCCCGTTGAGTACATGGTTTACAGGGTTTTTATTGGAGGCATGTACAGACATGTATTCTTGTGGTTTCTTATGCATACAGGACTGATTGTAGACTTGTGGTAGAACAGGGCTAGGAGATGGGTTGGATCACAGGGCTACTTCAGGATCTACAATTGGGTCCACAGTCCACAAGCCTGTCACTGGGGTCATGGATAGGCATGGCTATTCCTGTACCCCTGGACAGATGGGGATGATTGGAGGACTTGACCTAGTAGGGCTAGAACTGAGTCCATAGGGAGATGTGGCTGTTTCCTTTTCTGTAGCTGGGATCATGGTCAGCAAGCCTATTTTGGGCATGCGCCTATATTGTCAAAATAACTTTCCTTGGTCTTGGGCACTGTCAGTGTTCTGCAATTTATAATCTGAAGTTCAAAGATCTTATGGAAGCACTTCTATCCATAGATGGCTGCCAAATTACTATTGCTGTTGGGGGACGTGAGCAGGGGACCTCCTATTCCACCATTCTACTGATATCCTGCCTCAGCTGTTTATTTGAATGCTTTTAAAAATTTGCCTAGTCTCTATGTACACAAAAGCCATATATATATGTATATATATATGTTAAATATATATATTTAAAGATTTATTTACTTAATTCAAAGTCAGAGTTATAGAGAGAGAAGGTGACACACACACAGATCTTCCATCTGTTGGTTCACTCCTCAAATGGCTGCAATAGCCAGGGCTGGGCCAGGCAGAAGCCAGGAGAGCCATCTCTGTTTGTGACATGGATGTAGATGTTCCATGACTTGGGCCATCTTCTACTGCCTTCCCAGGTACTTTAATAGGGAACTTTATCAGAAGTGGAGCCACAGGGTCTCAAACTGGCACTCATATGGGATGCCAGCTTTGCAGGCAGTGGTTTAACCCACTATACCACAATGCTGGTCCTGAAGTCAAATATTTCGAGCTATTTTTTCTTCTAAACTGCCTGACCTTCTGCCCAAGTGGGATAATGGGTTACATGTAACTAGTAAGTTAGGAAAAATAAAACCAAACCAAATCATAACACACAAACTTACTGATTACAGAAAATTGAGATGAATACATAGAATTGAAACTTAACTAACTCAGGTCCATTAGCCAAAGTCCAGATGCTAGAGTGAATAAGATGACCAAAAACTAGACAGGTTGTTATCTATCCATATATTTATCTCTGAAAATCCATGAGCCTAGAAAGTTTATAGTAAGCATGAATTAAAAATGACGTAAAATCATCAGTGACAATGAGAGGATTAGAAACAAGTCTAGAAGAGTGTTTATCTGAGAACCAGATAAGCCAGAGTTATAGTCCTGACTCTTCAGCTCATTATCCAGGTGCCTTTGAGTTACATTGCTCTATACAGTTGTGACTACTGTTCCCTCATTTATAAAAGGCATCAACCACTCTCATTTGAATGGTTGCCATATGGAAAAGCAGACTATAAAGCTCCTGGTGTAATACCTCAAATTTTACATTAAAAAATGTAAACATTTTTTATTGTGCAATTTATACTATTGTTTGTGTACTGATGCAATGAAAGTCTATCAACATTTATTCACTATATGCACTAAAATTTCTGGACATGATTCAGCAGTTATGGAACAATATCTAAATGGCATTAGCATTTGGTTCAGGGAAAACCAAGAAAAAAATAAGATAGCAGAATAAAGGAAATCATAGTGATAAAAAATTTTCATTGTAAGACATATCCCAGTCAACTAGCTTAAAACAAAATGATTACTTTATAAGATTCTGACATATCTTAGAGGATTCAGGGTCAGAAAATTTGCTTCATGAAAAAAATGGAAAGTTGTCAGCAATTAAGAAAGATTTCTTCTCTTTATGTTGTTGGCCTTTATGTTGTTGCTTTCTGTGCTGTCACATGGCTTCATGTCTCTGCTTATTTCTAAATGTCTGTTAACTTGCTGCTTCTCTCTGAAGTCTGATTGTTTCTATTTCTTCATCAGTACAATTAGCCCTTATTTCTGACACAACAGTATCTTTTTGCTTCTTGCTGACTTCAGTTCTTGAACTTTCAGTTGGGGTTTTCTAATGAGAGGATCTGATGCCACCAGTACAAGAGACAGATGTCCACCTCTGACCAATCTGCTCTTAATCATGGAGGATTGAAGTCATGGGATGAAAGCAGCCAGGAATGTAGCTACAAGAGGCAGCTCTCAGAAAAGAGGACCTGAGTCAAACAGGCGATGATGACAAGCAATAAGCCAAACACCCATGATGATTTTTTTTTTTTAAGATTTATATATTTACTTGAAATTCAGAGTTACACAGAGAGAAGGAGAGACAGAAAGAGAGGTCTTCCATCTGCTGGTTCATGCCCCAGATGGCCTCAATGGCCGGAGCTGCGCCAATCAGAAGCCAGGAGCTTCTTCTGGGTCTCCCACGTGGGTGTAGGGGGCCAAAGACTTGGGCCATCTTATACTGCTTTCCCAGGCCATAGCAGAGAGCTAGATTGGAAGTGGAGCAGCTGGGACATGAACCGGTGCCCATATGGGATGCCGGCATTGCAGGCGGCGGCCCCACCTGCTACGCCACGGCACCGGCCCCCTATGATGATTTTTTAAAAAAAATTTTAAGTTATTTATTTATTTATATGAAAGGCAGAGCTACAAGGGAGGGGGGCGCAGAAAGAAAGATCCATCTTCCATCTGCTGGCTCACTCCCCAAATGCCTGCAACAGCTGGAGCTGGGCTGGTCCTAAGCCAGGAGCTTCTTTCCAGTCTCCATGTGGGTTCAGTGGCCAAGTACTTGAGCCATTCTCCACTGCCTTCCCAGGCACATTAGTAGGGAGCCAGATCAGAAGCAGAGCAGCCGGGAGTCTAACTGGTGCCCATGTAAGATGCCAGTGTTTCAGACGGCTGCTTCACCTGCTACATATACCACAATGCTGGTCCATCCATTATGGTTTTGAACTAGAGCATAGTTTCTAAGAAGCAGTTCAGAAAACAGCTTATTGCAAGGTTTCTTGTTTGTGCATATGTACTTGTGTGTGTGTGTGTGCATTACACACTGAGGGAGAGAGAGAGGGAGAGAAACACAGAATTCCCATTTTAAAAACCAGGCCTAAACAGGAAGGAAACTAATTATCCAGACTCCAAAATTAGAATGAAGAATGGTAGTTTATCCTAGGGCTTGAGTATGGAAATTATTTGAATTATCCAGAAAAGTGGACCCTAGAATAAGCCAGAATTTAGAAGAACAGTCTTGTGATTTAAAGGGTGTGCCTGTTGGAATTTCTTGATGTGGCTTTAATTTGCACATATATGTGGAATGGGTTTTCTGTATCTCTAAGAGTCTGAATTATTCCAGTTCTTTAACCTTTGATATGAAGTACATCTGAAGTACAAATAAGAAATGATAGAGATTAGAAGTGTTTAGTGTTTGTATATTACACTCGAAATAAGCTAAGAACTTGGAAGCTAATTTTGATATGCTAACATTTTAAAAGCTTCCTTCTAGTATGGTAAATTAGCTGTGTAACAGTTACTACCAAAGAAGAATTGGAAAGAAAATGTTTGGGTCCAGGGATTCCATTTTATTTTTCTTAGAGAAATTGTGTTTTTTTTTTTAACAACAACAACAACAAAACACTTCTTGGTAGTGTGGTAACAAATGGTGCACTCAAGCTCTAACAAATGAGTTGAGCATCAAAATAGGTTACTAAGCAAAATTTAAAAACATATATATAGTCACAGGAACATGTTAGGAGTAATCATTCCTAAAGAGTAGAATAGAAAGAACTGAGGAAGTGGTTGGTTGCAAGAGGATAGTGACTTTTTAATTTTATACTCCTTTGTAGTATCTGACTTAAAAAACTAAAAAAAATATTAACTTTATGAAAAAACAATAAACATCATCCTTGCTAAAAACTCATGATAGTATATTAAAAGAGTTACCTAATTAGGATTTTGTATCAATATCTATATCTATATACATGTCTGTCTATGTGTACCTGAAGATTATGGTTGTTCAAATAGCACCATTTTAATTACATTCTACTCCCTTAACATCCTTAAAGAGCAATAATTCAAGAATATGATGAGTAGGGCATGGAGAGTATGAGAGAAAAGGCCACAAAGTTCAGTATCTTGAATTTTATGTGAGTGCCTAATCTAAAGTAGAAATACAGGCTAATGTACATTGGAAGTGTGAATTATTCTTTGAAGAATACAGTTCAGAGTTCCAGGATTCTGGAATAAGGATATGAAAAGCAACAACAAAATTTGTTAGGTAATAATGACCTCATCAAGGCCAACTGTTCTTAAATATTTTAATATAGCAAGGAGAAAAAGATGATACTTTATTGTTTTAAAATCATGATACTGTGTTTTTAAATGACTAAACCAAATCAAACCCACTATGTTGCTTAGCAACTGTGAGAAACAAATATTTATTTTGTATCTGAAGCAGCCATTAAAACATTACCAAAGATTCCTAAAAATACCTGACTTAGAGTTCTGTTTTCAGTTAATCTTCCTGGTTGTCAAATGTGCTTTTTCCACATTAGAACATAAAACATTAAAATTCCTAAGATTCACTTCAGTAAGTATATCAGCAATTCATCAGCAAGTTTTTTTTTTAAAGTCTTCAAATGCATGTGCCTGCTATTTTTTTCAATATTAATACTCTAAAATAACAAATCAAATGTCTGTAAATGTAGATAACTCAGCAAGAACTTTCCTTTGGGTTTATTGTAAGGGGAATGATGTTTAGCTGCAACAGTCTGGTACTTCACTTGTGTGCTGAAGAAAGACATAGTTCGAAGTTGTCTTTTACAAATGCATTCACACTAACTGGGACTCATCCTACAGAAAAATGGTTTGTTTAGAGGGATTGAGAGAATCTGTTTATAGCCCCATCACTCATGCTATGGCATCAGAACAGGATTGTAAAGAAATCACTTCTTTTAGAACAGGGCCTTACTTAACTATACCTCTAGAAATCACCTAAACAAAGAGATGGCTATGTGACACTCTGAAAGGAAGTTAGTTTATACTCCTGCTATGGGAAACACTAGCCAGTCATTTTTTTTTTTAAGATTTGTTTATTTATTTTGAAAGTCAGGAAGAGTCAGAGAGAAAGAGATCTCTCATCTACTCATCTACTGGTTCACTTCCTAGATGGCTACAATGGCCAGTGCTGGGTCAGGTTGAGGCCAGGAGCCAGGAGCTTCGTATGTGTCTCTCACATGGGTGGCAGGGGTCCACTGCTTTCCAGGCCATTAGCAGGTAGCTGGATAGGAAGTGGAGCAGCCAAGACTCAAATTGGCACCCAAATGGAATGCTGGTGATGCAGGTGGCAGCTTAACCTGCTATGCTAAGACACAGGCCCCAAGTCACTGTTTTTTAAAAGCATATTTTAGGGGCTAAAGTCACATATAGGAAGTTGCAGAATCTATTTCGTACCTGAGTCTATTCTAGTGCTAGTTTTTGTTCTTGACTATGAGAGTAAACTTCCGTGCTTGTTTATTGTTCAGTATTAGTTAATTGGTCTACATCAATGTTTTTTATGAAAAATATTTTTTCATTTATTTGAAAGACAGATTGAGAGAGTGAGTGAGTTAGGGTGCACTCCTATCCACTAGCCCACTAATGCCTGCAATAGCCAGGGCTGGACCAGGTTGAAGTTGGAATCCAGGAACTCAATCAGGTCTCCTATTCAATTGCAGGGACATGGTTACTTGACCCATTATCTGCTACCTCTCAGGGTACATGTTAGCAGGAAGCTGGAGTTAGATATGGAGCTAGGACTCAACTCTATTCTCTTCCATATGACATGTGGGCATCCCAACTGGCATCTTAACTGCTAGGTCAGATTCTTCCCCTAAATTAACAGTTTTTTATTTTGTTTGAGGTTATCAGATAAGCAAGAGATTTAAAAATTTACTAGAAATCAAGTCATTTGTGTTTTTTGCCAAATTACATCAAGTTAAAAAGCCATAATCAATAAATTTTATAATAAAATAAACAATTCCATCTAACACATGTGGACTTTATACCAATTCACCTTAGTTTTCCACTGTGTGGTTTTTTTTTTTTTTTTTTTGGACAGGCAGAGTGGACAGTAGAGGGAGACAGAGAGAAAGGTCTTCCTTTTTGCCGTTGGTTCACCCTCCAATGGCCGCCACGGTAGGCGCGCTGCGGCCGGCGCACCACGCTGATCCGATGGCAGGAGCCAGATGCTTATCCTGGTCTCCCATGGGGTGCAGAGCCCAAGCACTTGGGCCATCCTCCACTGCACTCCCTGGCCATAGCAGAGAGCTGGCCTGGAAGAGGGGCAACCGGGACAGGATCGGTGCCCCGACTGGGACTAGAACCCGGTGTGCCGGCGCCGCAAGGTGGAGGATTAGCCTACTGAGCCGCGGCGCCGGCCTCCACTGTGTTTTATTTCATTTTACTTTCCTAGAATTTGGCTCAGAGCCTAAATATAAATGCTTAATGAACAATTGTTGGATGAATGAATCTAGTTAACTGTGATTTCTGTTAGTGGTTAAAGCTTTCAGTTTGTATTGACTTCGTTAAGTCTAGGTGTGATCACAGAAGCACCATGAACCACAATAATTACTAAAGTTTATAGAGGGCTTTTCAGGTGTCAGACTCTGTTTTAAATACTTTATAAGTGTTATTTAACCTAATCCTCACAATAACCCTATGAGATTGGTACTAGTATCCTACTAGTATCCCTATTTTACAGATGAGGAACTAAGTTGGAAAGAGGTTAAGGAATTGCTGAAAGTCATATAGGTTGTAAATGCTTATAGTACAACTGGGGTTTGAACTCATGTTTTCTAACACCAGAGACTTACTATCTGTAGCTTACTTCCTCAAGAGAGTCCAAAAGGAGAAGGACTGAAAAGGACCGATTTGTCTAGGAAGTATCAAGTTGCTTTGCCTTTCATTTCTCTTCTAATTTTATGACCTGCTTCATGCCTTACCCCAGTTGTTTCCCTCTCTTCCAATAAGTGTACCTAGGGTAGACTTAGTTTGGATTGCTAACAAGTAAATATACAATGGGTGGCTCATAAACAACAGACACTTGCTTGCTGTAATTCTGGACACTGGAAGTCCAAGAAAAGGGTATGAGAATGGTTGGATTCTACAACCTTCTTTCAAGATACAGATTTGTATAATCACATGGTGAAAGAGAGTAAGAGGGTCCTCTAGTTCTCTAGGATCCTTTTTATAAGAGAATTAATCTCATTCATGATGGCTTCATCCTTACAGCCTAATTACAACCTAATTACCTCCCAATGGCCACACCTTCTAATACCATCACACTGGGGATTAGGATTGCAACAGACAAATTCTGGAGGGACATAAACCTTCAGTTCATTGTAGCAACTGTATTATTTATCATATAGACAGGGCATTTCTGAGAGTAAAAGGCAGTGTCAATTGAATGGAATGTTTAGAGAATAAGCATAAACTCAGGCTGTAGCTATATTTTGTCTCTTTCATTTGATGTTTGGAGCTATATAAAGTAAACAAGATAGGATAGATATACCAAAGCTGGATTTACCAGCTGCTACTAAATTATATTAAACTATGTCCTATAGTTCTCTATATAAAAAAAAAGTTATCATGTATAACCTTATACTTTCATATTGCACACATTATCTGTGGGATAATCTTTGCCAGGTCAAAGAGTGTGCATATTTATGGCTTTGATAGGCACTGCTGAATCATTCTCCAAAGAGGTTTTACCAGTACCCACTCCCAACTACGTACATGAGAGTGCCTGTTTGCAGCATTTTGCAAGAGTATGCCACAAAACTTGGATTTTTACCCATCTGATAGGTAAAAAATGATATTTCAATGTTGAGTTTATTTGCATTTATCTCATTTCCTTTTCTATAAACTGTTTATTTGTATTTTGTATTTTTTCTATTGAGTGACAATGTTAGATATACAGAAATTTCTACTTTCCTATAGTTGTGCTTACTTGTCCTGATATGCTGGTGGTTTTCTTTTTAAGGTTTATTTTATTTATTCGAAAGACAGAGTTACAGAGTGAGATAGAGACACACACACACACAGAGGTCTTCCCTCTGCTGGTTTACTTTCCAAATGGCCACAATAGCTGGAGCTGAACTGATCTGAATCCAGGAGCCAGGAGCTTCTTCTGGGTCTTCAACATGAGTGCAGGGGCCCAAGGACCTGACTATCCTCCGCTACTTTCCCAGGCACATCAGTACAGGGAGCTGGATTGGAAGTGGAACAGCCGGGGCTCTAACTGGCATCCATAGGTATGCTGGTGCTGCAGGTTGGGGCTTTAACCCACTGCACCACTGTGCTGGTGGGTTTGAGTCATGCATAGGAATTCTCTTATACTGTGATTATGCAGAAAACAAAGAAGCCTATCACGATTTCTTCTACAATATTTATATTTTATTTCTTGTATTTTCTAATTGATTCATCTGAAGCTTATTTTGTATAAAGGTGACACAGTTAAAAAATCTTTTCTAGATGACTATACAGTTTCTCAGTACCATTTATAAATAATTCTTTCCCCTACAACTTGTCATGTTACTGTTATATACTAAATTCTGGTTGGTTTCAGTCTAGCCTTTTTTTTTTTTCTAATTTCTAATTTTCTAAATCTGGATTTTTTCATAGTGAAATCATAGAAATCATAGTTCTATTGATGTCTCTTTTTAGTCATATGCAGATATAGATTATTTTAATTATTACAGCTTCATATTTTAAATGTCTTAAATGTCTAGTTCTCCCGCTTTGTATCTTGTTTTCAGAATTGTCTCCTTTTTGCATGTTTATTATATATATGTGGATACCTCAAAAATTCCGGTTTCTAGAAAACTGGAATTAAAGCAAATTTATCTTGGTGCAAAAAACTTTGCAATCCATGTGTATGAGGAGTCATTAAGTAGTTCATGAAAACTGCGTATGATGAAAAGCTTATCCTGACTTTCACATTTTTTTTTCACTGAAATAAACTCATACCTACTTATTTTAGCATATACTGACAGAATATGGTCTAAGGCTGTAAGAAGGAGAAAACACCAGTTGGAAATGAGTCCCTGTCACAGCAACATGAATTATGCTAAAAATTTAAGCAAGAACTTCAAGTTTATGGTGAGATTTCAATGGGTAAATAATGAAATTATTGATGTTCTGCAAAAAGTTTATGGTGACAATGCCCCAAAGAAATCAGCAGTTTACAAATGAACATGTCACTTAAATAAGGGACGAGATGATGTTGAAGATAAAATCTGTAGCAGCAGACCATTCACATTAATTTTCAAGAAAAAATTTATCTTGTTTGTGCCCTAATTGAAGAATATCAATGATTAACAGCAAACAATACCCAAGGCGATAGACATTTCAGTTCTTTCAGTTTACAAAATTCTGCCTGAAAAATTAAAGTGGAGCAAATTTTGTGTTGATGAGTTCCAAAACTGTTGTACCTAGATCAGTTGCAGACAAGAGCAGAGTTTTCAATGGAAATTTTAAACAAAAGCTATCAAGCTCTTAAGGCATTTTTTTTCCAAGAATTATAGTAAGAGGTGAAGCATGGTTTTCCCAGTATGATCTTCAAGACAAAACACAATCCAAGCAATGGTCCAGAAGCAAAGGCAGACAAGTCAAGAGCAAAGATTGTGGCACAGTTTTAGAGGACCTTCAAGGCTTTTTTTTCTGGATGACTTTTTAAAGGGCCAATGGATAATAGCATCTGCTAATTATGATTTTGGTTTGAGAAAGTTCAGCAAAACTTCAGCAGAGAAACACCCAGTAATGCTTTACCAGAGAGTCCTTCATATGACAGTACTCCTGCTCATTCCTCTTATCAAATAAGGTTGATTTTGTGGCAGTTTCCATGGGAAATCATTAGATATCCACCTAATTTGGCTCCTTTTGACTTCTTTGTTTACCTAATCTTAAAAAATATCTCTAAAGTTCACCTACTTTTCTTCATTTAGTAATGTGAAAAAAGAATCTACATTAACATGGTTACATTTCCAGGACCTTTGGTTCTTTAGGGATAAAACTTAGGGTATCGTCATTATTAAAAGTGTCTTGAACTTAGTGGAGGTTACATTGTGAAATAAAATTTACAATAGTATCTATTTATTTAATTTTTTATAATAGTATCTTTTCTTTTCCATGAACTGTTTGAAGTCCTCTAGTATGTTGGTACATAGCACACAAATTGCATACCATTCTATGGAGGTGAATATTTTGATAAGCAAGATTATGTAAGGATTCAATATGAAAATCACTGCACATTTATTACTATTTGTACATTTATTTAAAATATCATGAGCCTTCCCTTCCTTTTGCAGTTAGACTGTGAATTGTCTCCAATTCATTACATAATACCTTTTCTGCCATCTGGTAAATTCAAGAGAATGCTAATCAATTTCCTTCCTTTTTGTTTCTCTCTTCTTCCTTGGGAGCATTAAAGTGTATCAGTGATACCAGCCAGATATTTCCAACATCTTTGAAGGAAAAAAATAAATGCTTAAAGAAAAAAAACCTGAAAAAGCAATATTTAAACTCCTTGTTGCAATGGAAAAGTTAGGGGGTCATTTCTCTGTGTGATATAATCTCGTTGAATTTAGCACATGTTTATTCCATATAAGAAAGGGAAGACTTCTTCTCTTTTGGTAACAAATGTGTTTTACCACACATAATTGCATAATCATCAGAATGACATACAGTGTTTTGTGTTTAGACCACACTACTCTCTTCTTCCCAAAATTATTCTTACTGACACCATTTTGCTATTCTGGCTATTCTGTTCAGTTATTCCTGTTGGACTCATGTGACTAAGATTTTTTTTTTCTTTTGCCTTTCTTGGTTACTGTATGGACTTTGCTACCAGGAGAGGTGTTGATGCATAACTGATGTGCACAAGGCTTCAGCTGGCAGAGGACTATTGCTCTCATATTTTGAAAATTTTTGTTTTTCCTGGCTGATGCTGGCCTTGTTTGAGTTCTGCCTCCAATGAGTTTTTTAGAATACTAGAGGAAAATATCTTTAGTAAGAGAAAAACAAAATTTAAAGCAGAGAGAGATTCTCCCCTCAGCATCCTAAATCTTTCTTATGGTTTAATTCCTGAAGATAATTTTAGAAAATCATTTCTGTATCAGGAGGACACATATTTGCGCTTGGTTCTTGACAGCCCGAAGTGTTCAAGATGAGGACTTCTCTAAACAAGTGCTTTAATGTGAAGATGATTTTGAATGTTTAGAAATTCCACGCTGGATGTGTGGAGAGGAAAGTGTCACTATGTTAGGAGGAGAACATTTGTGCTTGGACTGAATGCTCACCAGTATTTTGCAAAGGAAATACTAGCTGAACAATAGTTCATGACGCAACCACAATGTGACTTTCTAGCCAAATAGTGCTGTAAGGCAACCTTGGAAGTCAGACAGACCTGGTTAGGAACTCCGGCCTCACAATATATAAGGGTCATGACCTTGTGTATCCCTTAATATATTTAATCTACAACTTCTTCAGTCATTAATTCTGTGTGTGTATGAGTGTGAAAATACTCACTTCATTGATTTAGCTAAGATAAAAAAAAAATCCAACTGAATACCTAAACAAAATTGTAGAGCTGATTTTCAGTTTAAAAAATGGCCATGGTAAGAGTATAATATAAACATTAAAAACCTGGAATGTATTAGTACCATAATAGAGTGAGAACTCCAAAAGCATAATTCAACTATGTTGAGTTGTTAGTGAGACTGAGCTGTTAGTGACAGTGAACTATTAGCACTATGTGCACAGAGTGGTGTGGTGCCATCTGCTTGGGGGCAAAACATTGGGCCAACTATGAATCGAAGGGGAAGAATTTCAAAGAATGATGGTTTCCCTGAAAGTACTGCTGTTATAAACCACATTTTTTTTTTACATTTATAGTATATTTTATAGTATGGTAAAGAATGTTGCTTGGGCTTTTTTCAAGGGGCATTTACTAAGGGTATGAAAATACCCAGAAAATAAATGTTTAGTCCCTTTCCCCAAGGAGATTATTGTCTCATTGAGGGGACTAAAGATATCTGTAAATAAAGCAATGAAACTCAGCCGTGTACTCAATTGCAGAATGTGTTTCAGATGTAAAGGGTGTCAACCAAATTGAAAGTCTATGTTCAGATATTGTTAAATTCTATTATTTTTATTTACCTGAGATCATTGTTCTCGTCTGACTACTTCTTTTGTGAAATAGCTCTTCTCCAACTAGAGTCACGTGGGGGTAGAAGAGATCATTAATCATGGTTTCCTGAATCTTTCTTTACATATTCCCAATCCTGACCCCACCCAGAGATAGACGAGTGACCTGGGTTGTACTAGCATATCACCTTGTTGCTTTCAGGAATTGGTTATAAAATAATGGAGTAACTCATATCCTTTCCTTGGTACTTTTGAACTGGAATTGGACTTTAGCTTCTCAGTGTGAAGCCAGGAAGATGTGAATCTGGAGAGGATGATAGAGATAGTCTCAGCTTTATGGTTAAAAATCTGTTCGTAACAAAGGTTTCAATGGTCACAGAGAAGCAAAGACAGTGAGAGAGAAGAGGGAAATGAGTTCCTAGTTCCAGTTGTTGGTGACGTTGAGTTTGAGAGAAGTTCTTGTCACTTTTGCCAGAGAGTCCTAATTTAAGTAATGCCATAATATAAGGCATTGCTTATTTTATTTGCTTATTTTATTCATGAAGAAAATGATAGCAGATTCCACTTAAATCCATTAAATCATGGTGCTGGTGCTGTGGCACAGTAGGTTAATCCTCTGCCTGCGGCGCCAGTATCCCATATGGGTGATGGTTCTAGTCCCAGCTGCTTCTCTTTCAATCCAGCCCCACTATGGCCTGGGAAGGCAATAGTACATGGCCCAATCACTGCCCTGCATCTATGTAGGAGACACAGAAGAAGCTCCTGTCTCCTGGCTTCGGATTGGCCCAGCTCCAGCCCTTGCGACCATTTGGAGAGTGAACCAGCGGATGAAAGACCTTTCTTTCTGTCTCTCCCTCTCACTGTCTGTAACTCTACCTCTCAAGTAAATAAATAAAATCTTAAAAAAAATCTGAGTCAGGACTCCCCTGGGGCAATCTCCAAAGAAATATGTTTATGCCAGAACCACAAGAGAATTAAGTGAAAAGAACCAAAACAAACATTCACATTGAATATATTAATTGATTATGTAATGCTCTCTCTTAATTTAGCAGAGTAGTCCAGTCACTACTTAATGTTTTATAACTTGGAGAAGTGACTAATTTTGTTATCCTTCTTTACTAACTTTGACATAGGCATCATGATAGTGTATCCCCTACCTAAGAGGGAGCATTGGGTGATAGTTATGAAGAGTACAGTCTCTGAGTGAAAGACCTCCTAGGGTCAGGTTGTGCTTCTACCATGTTCCTGTTTGAGGTTTGTGATGTTCTTGAAGAAGTTACTTGATCTTTTGATGCCTTATTTTCCCTATTTGTAAACTGTTCATATTGTGGACAGCATGTTTTTGTTCCCCCAGATTTCATATGTGGAGGCCCCAAGCCCCTCCCATCCCAGTGGGGCAGTATTAGGAGTTGGAGCTTTGGGAAGTAATGAGGTTTAAGTGAGGTCAAAAGAGTAGAACCTCAGTGATGGGATTTGTGTCCTCATGAGAAGAGAAAGATCATAGTCATTGTTTCTGCCTTACAAGGACACTGGGAGAACGTCTTCCTGCAAACCAGGGATATCCTGTCACTAGACACTCAGTCTGCTCACATTTTAACTTGCAACTTAGTTTTCAGATTGTGAGCCATAAATATTTGATGTTAAAGTTCATCCAATTTATAGCATTTTACTATGTAACCTAAAATAAGATAGGCAATAATACTATCTACCTTATGAGTTTGTTATATATGTTTAGTGAGTTAGTGTAATTAAACTGTTCACAAAGCCAGTACTATATGAGTTGGTACTTGTATGTATACATACACACACACACACTCACACACACAAGAGTACTTCAAAAAATTTGTGGCAAAACAGAATTAAAAGAAAAGTTTATTTTGGTGCAAAAACCTGCTGAAACCTATGCACAGTTTTTCATAATATATATTTCTCACAAACTTTTTGAAAACCTATTTTATGTATAGATATTAATGATTATCATTATCTTATTCAGTTGTTACAGGAATTAAATTCTTTTATTAATGCCTTCTCATGGTAAGCAGTCAGTCTAGTTCTAGCTCAACATTTGCAGTTGGCATACCACTCAGCTTAATTTTATTAAGGTAACACTTTCATCATGTTAAACAACTTCAGTGTCTACCATTACCTGTAGATAATAGTCCAACTGAGACTATCTGTATCCTAATCATGTTACTTCATTCTCCAGGATTGTCTCACATGATCACTTCAGTTCGTTAAAAGATTTTTTCGTCGTTCGTTGTCTGCCAAGAATGGTGAAAGAGAATTTACTTCACTTACAACTAACAAATTAGCCTGCTATGGTTTCATGGACACTGGCAGAAGGCACAAAATTCCTGGGTCATTACACACATCACATTATTTACCTTTACTCCCCAAGTCTCATGGTGGGGAGTTGTTAAGGGGCCTGAGGGGGTCCTCTGCATATAGTGGCTTTGGGTGATCACTGAGGAGCCCCAAATATACAGTACCCCAGACATATTCTTTGCTAATAAGACAAAACTCAGTTAGTGATAGTTTCATAAAGTTTGGCTATATTGTAGAATCTGAAACCACATATGTGTGTGTGTGTGTGTGTGTATAATTTTTTTTACAATGATGCCTTAAAATCCTTGGTCTTCCTGTGGTTTGAATGTCTTTTACCCATGCAAGATTTTGTAATATCATGCACCAGTCATTTGGAAAATGTTGATTCCTTTAGTTGTATAGATAGATCTTCCATTGGTGACACATATCAATATGTAACATTTAAAAAAATTATATATTTTAATGTTTCTATGGAACTCAACAGAAAACTCTGTAAGTACTGATAAGCAGTCTGGTTCATAGTGTCAGGTACATAGATACAAGATAGTCAATGTTCTAATTTTTATGATATCCTAATTGTGATAAATATTTTTTCTTACTTTTTAATAAAAAAGTTTAGCTTGTAACTCCAACACTCTAAGATAGGCATTCATGCTATTTTTTTTTCTCTTTCAGACAAGCTTTGTAGCATGTCAGAAGAGCATAATGTATACTTTCCACTTCATCTTACAGACTATTTAAAAGGTGGTAGCTCTGCTCCCGATTCCAGCAGGTGATGGCTCAAGTAATTGTGTCCCTGCCACCCATGTAGGAGTCCCGGATTCAGTTCCTGGCTCCTGTCTTTGACCTGTCCCAGCTCTAGCTGTTGCAGGCATGTGGAGAGTAAAGTAGTAAATGGATGATCTATTTTATAAATGAAATAAAAGTATATATAAAGTAATGTACTTTAAGGGTCAAAGTTTTGAAACATTCATACTTTTTACTGCTTCATTAAATATATTCTTTTTAATTTACATTTTATTAGTAAAAAGAACAGATATAATATTCATAGATAAAATTGTAAGAATATATTGATACTTCCTTTCCTCCCTCCCTCTCTCCTTCCATTCATTCCTCTTTCTCTTCTTCCTTCCTATTTTTTCCCTTCCTCACTTATTTCCTTTTAAATTTTTTAGGGTTTTTTTTTTTTTAAATTTATTTGAAAGGCAGAGTTACAGAATGAGGAGACACACACAGGGGGGAGAGAGAGAGAGAGAGAGAGAGAGAGAGAGAGAGAGATTGAATCTTCTTTCTGCTGGTTCACTCCCCAAATGGCTGCAATGCCTGGGGCTAAGCCAATCTGAAGCCCAGAGCCAGGAGTTTCTTCCTGGTATCCCACAAGGGTGCAGGGGCTCAAGCACTTGGACCTTCCTCTGCTGTTTTCCCAGACACACTAGCAAGGAGCTGAATTGGATGTAGAGCAGTGGGATCACCAACTGGTGCCCATATAGATCCGATGCTGGCATCACAGATGGAGGATATAACCCAGTACGTTACAGCTCTGCCCCCTCTTTTTTAATTTTTGAGATAACATTTTTAACTGACTTCATAGTCAAAGGCTTAATGTTCCACTAAATAAAGAGTTCCTAAGGAACAGTAAAGACTACTGTTCAGGAGAAATTTAGACAAGGTCTGTAATAATTAAATCCAAAGATGTCAAGTTCACTTATATGCATTAAAATTGTTTTATACTGTCTGCTTATTAACTACTACAAATCAGAGAAAATGAGGGATATTTGTCTTTGTGGATTTGGTTTATTTCACTAAGCCTAATGTTCTCCAGTTGTATCTATTTTGTTGCAAAGCACAGGATTTCATTATTTTTTATGTCTGAGTAGTATTCTATTGCATTAAATATATATATATGTGTATATATATATATATTTTTTTTAAATTTGAAAGTAGAATTAGGGAGAGAGAGAGAGAGAGAGAGAGAGAATCTGCCATTTTCTGGTTCACTCCCCAATTGACTGCAATGGCAGGGGTTAGGCCAGCCTGAAGCTGGGAGCCTGGAACTCCATTTACATCTCCCACATGGGTGCAGGGGTCCAATTACTTGGGCTATTTTCCACTGGCTTTTCAAGGTGCATTGGCACAGAGCTGGATTAGAAGTGGACCAGGCAGGATTTGAATTAACACCCATATGGAATAACTGCATTGCAGGCAGTGGCTTAACTCTTTGCACCACAATGCTGGCCCCCAAATATATTCTTTAATGAAATTGGCTTTTCGAAAATTAAGCGGGAAATATGACTATATGGTGGTGAAGAATTTAATAGCATTCTAGTAAAGTTTGTTGCTATTGCCCTATTTATGCAGAGTTGCTGGCAGTTTTGCTGACTTTTTTTAGTACTGTTATTGCAAATGTCAACACAGTCAAAAAGGTCAATAATATCATAGTATTAATATGAAAATAATTTGACTTTGTGAATCTCTAAAAAAGTCTCAGAAATCCCTATCTGTCTTGGATCACATTTTGAGGACTGCTGGGGTGGGGAGATCTGTTATAAGGTTGTTATAAAAGGACATTGAACGTGTAATATAGAACATGAAAGAGAAGCGATTTTAGGAACTGAAATCCCTTAGTCTTTTTGGAATGCTGTAACAAAATACCATAAGCTAAGCAGATTATAAACAACAGTTTGGGAGGCTGGGAAATCCAAGATCAAGGTGCTGACAGATTCATTATCTAGTGAGGACATGTTTCCTGGCTCATAGATTTTGACTTCTGTGTCTTCGTATGGTTGGATGGGCAAGGCAGCAGCTTGGGACCTCTTTTTTAAGGGCACTAATCCCATCCAGGAGGACTCTGTCTTCATGACTAGTTACCTCTCCATAGGATTCACTTCCTAATGCATTCACCTTGGCAAGCACACTGATTCCGAGTTGTTTGTGGAAAGTTCAGCTATAGATGTCTTTTAGTCATTAGAAAACATAAGAGTGAAAGGCCGGCGCCGTGGCTTAACAGGCTAATCCTCCGCTTTGCAGCGCCGGCACATCGGGTTCTAGTCCCGGTTGGGGCGCCGGATTCTATCCCGGTTGCCCCTCTTCCAGGCCAGCTCTCTGCTGTGGCCAGGGAAGGCAGTGGAGGATGGCCCAGGTCCTTGGGCCCTGCACCCGCATGGGAGACCAGGAGAAGCACCTGGCTCCTGCCTTCGGATCAGTGAGATGTGCTGGTCACAGAGGCCATTAGAGGGTGAACCAACGGCAAAAAGGAAGACCTTTCTCTGTCTCTCTCTCTCTCACTGTCCACTCTGCCTGGCAAAAAAAAAAAAAAAAAAAAAAAAAAATAAAAAATAAAGAAAACATAAGAGTGAAAATAGAAAGTTAGATTTGAAGATCTATCATGAGGAGACATCCAATTATAGGTGACAGGTTGAAGATTTTGGAATGTGCTTTGCGTTGTTATTTAGGTCATGTTCTGCCTTGGTTCAAACTCTACTTGTGGCAGTTTCTTAATCGTTTGTGACTTGGCATCCTCATCTGGAAGATGAATAAAATAATAGTATCTATTTTAAATGATCATTATGAGGATAAATGAGTTAACATTTATGAAATAGTTAGAATACTGCTTAGTACACAGTAATCTCTGCCTCTCCCTCTTTCTATCTGTGACTTTGCTATGTAACTGAAATAGAAAAAAATGGGAGTAAATTAGATTTCTCTGAAATACTACTGCGAAAGAATAGAAGAGGGCTGAGAATGGGAGACAACCAAGATTTAAGAGAAAAGCAAAAGAAAAGGAGATATGAATGAAGATAGGGTGAGAGAGACGGGGGAGAACTTTAGAGACTGATGTCCTGGAAACCCAGGAGGAGTTGCAACAGGGTGGACTTCAGGCAAGGAATGTAAACCTTGAGATGGCAGGTGTTGCATCTGCTTTGTTCTCTGCTGAATTCCATGGACTTGATGCAGTTTCTGATGTATAGCAGGTGCCCAGCCAACAGTTGGTGGATGAAAATGTTACAAAGCAGTTGACAGCTAGGAGCCTGAATATGTTAATTTGTGTTTAGCAAAAGTAGATCGCTTGGGGACTATGTAGTGACATAGTAACACTAGAATTTGATGCTGAAATGATCTTAATTTGTGGTTTAACCCTTAAAACCATTGCCTCTTATTACCATGGTATCATTAGAATTCTGTGAAACTGGCCTGAAGTCTCATTTTTTAAATAAATGCATCTGTTTATGATCACAAGCATATTTTTAACCTTTTTTTTCTCAATGCCAAAATTAGTCATTAGAGGGAAGACCTGATCATTAAGCGGACCACTGGGTAACTCAAGAATCTGTTATTTGACCTCATATTAAAAGTATGAGCTCCAAACAGACTTTGTCTGAGAAACAGGCCTGGAGCACTGTTTCATACTTTTCAGTTTTACTGTAAAGGAAAAACAGTAAGATCTGAAATGCTGATTTTCCTTTTATTTCAGCCTGTGGTAGTACAATGCTTTTCTTAGAGAATGGTTCAGTTATAAAAGCCTTCACATGAGGAAGTAGTTACATCTGAACACCATCACTATGTTTTCTGGCCTTGTTAGACTGATGAATTCCATTGAATTGTTCTCAGATTCTATTTCCCTGTTACTAGACTAATTTTGTCACTACTTTGCTCAAAATCTTTCTTGAGTGCAAATTTAAGACTTTAATATTGCCTAATTCCCTTTTCTTAATTTCTGTACTACAGTCTCACCAGCCTGCTTTCTTCTGTTAAATACTTTGTTCCTTACTTGTGTATCTTGTCTTTGTTTATTCCTAGATATCGTACAATATTGGAATATTTTTCTGTTAAATTATCCGGTGTATTATTCTTACTGGTATTTAGGAATGTGACACTAATACCCCCATGCAGAAATTATATCCATAAATCTGCTGATTCTTTTAAAATTCTACTGAATAAATATATAGTCTATTAAATTTTCTGTGTAGACAACTATATTTTCCACAATAATTACCTTAGGTCTCTTCATTTCCAATAATTATATCAAAAAATATATTCGTCTGCACTTACTAAGTAGCACCTACCCCGACACAGTAAATGGTGTCCCTGTCTGTTTCCTGACATTTAAAGGAATGCTTTGCAAGTATCATCATTAGCTACCTATGCGCGACTGTATGCATGTGAGTCAGCGTTCTTAATGGTTAGGAGCTAAGACTCTGGAAAAATCTGCTTCAGTTTAAATGCCAACTGTGTTTCTTAGTGATGTGTTACAATGGACAAATAAATTCAGAGTTACATCACCTTTAGTGGAATGGCAGCACCTATAGTGCTTAAACTATCTGGTTTGTAGAAAGCATACCAGATAAAGTAAGTGTTTCTTAAATAAAGATATTGAGGTAGTCATTTGAAACTTCTCATTTAATATATTAATTTAGGGGCTGGTGTTGTGGTGCAGTGGGTTAAGCTACTGCCTGAGACTCTGGTGTCACGTATGGATGCCAGTTGGAGTCCCAGCTACTCCACTTCCTACCAGAGCAACTCCCTGCTAATGTGCGTGGTAAAGTAGCAGAAAATGACACAGTGCTTAAACCCCTACCACTCATGTGGGAGACACCTAGATGAAGTTTCAGGCTCCTGACTTGAGCCTAGTCCAGCCTGGGCTGTTGCAGCCATTCGGGGAATGAACCAAACGGAAGATCTCTCTATGTGTCTCTCCCTTCTCTCTCTAACTTTGCCTTTCAAATAAATTTTTAAAATCTTCAAAAATATCAGTTATATTACTTGTTATTATTATATCAAATATCCTTTAAATTGCTGAGATAACCAATATATGATTATGAGTTTTAAAAACACATGGCTGACTTCCATTCAACATTGGACTGGAGGTTCTAGGCAGGAAATTAAGCAAGAAAAAGAAATAAAATACATGCATATTGAAAAAGAAAATGTACAACTAAACAGATGGATGACCAGATATTGTACATGGAAATCATAAGGGATCCTCAAAAAAGTATTGGAATTAGTAAGCAAATGCAACCTGATCACAGAATACAAGATCAATATACAAAATCATTTGCATTGCTATATGCCTGCAACAAACATAAAAAAGTAGTTAAGAAAACAATTCACTTTACTATAACATAACAAATAATAAAATATCTACAAATAAAATGAAGAAATAAAGTGAAAAGCTTTGAAACATATTGTATTATTCTATTTATATTAAATGTCCAGAATGGCTATGTTCATAGAGACAGAAAGTAGAAGAGTGATTTCCACGGTATTCGTAATAGGGGCTGGAAGTGACTGCTAATAGATGTGAGCTTTTTCTCAGACAGACAGGAAGACACAAACACACACATACACACACAGGAAGAGAGAGATTGATTTTGTATCTGCTGGTTCACTCCCCAGATGGTTACAAAGGCCAGGACTGGGCCAGGCTAAAGCCAGGATTCCGGAACTCCATCTGGGTCTCCCACAGGTTTGCAGGGATCCAAGCACTTGGGCATCTTCTGCTGCTTTTCCAGGTGCATTAGCAGGGAGCTGTATTGGAAGCAGAGCTACCAGGACACCAGCTAGCTCTCATATAGGATGCTGGTGTTGCAGACAGTGACTTAACCTGCTGTACCACAATGGTGTCTGTGATAAGAGATTTCTTATTGGGGTGTTGAGAATGTTCTGCAAGTTGTAGTAGTTGCATAACTTTGTGAATATACAAAGAACCATTGAATTGTATACTTTAAAGGAAGAAAATTTTGTGTATGTGAATTAAATCTTCCTGAAAATGTTGAAAAATATGTGGTTGAATTTAACTTTTTAGTATTTTATTTTAGATATTTGAATATATATTCATGAGTGAGCTTTCCCTTTATTTTTCTATTCTTGTGTTTCCTTTACTTAGTTTTGACATCTGAACCTAAATAATTTGACTTCTCTCTTAGTGTTACATTTTTTTCTTTAAAGATTTATTTATTTGAAAGAGTTAGACAGAGAGAGGAGAGTCAGAGAGAGGTCTTCCATCCACTGGTTCACTCCCCAATTGGCTGCAACAGTTGGAGCTGCACCAATCTGAAGCCAGGAGCCAGGAGCTTCTTCCAGGTTTCCCACGTGGGTGCAGGGGCTCAAGTACTTGGGCCATCTTCTGATGCTTTTCTAGGCCACAGCAGAGAGTTGGATCGGAAGTGGAGCAGCAGGGTCTCGAACCGGTTCCCATATAGGATGCCGGTGCTTCAGCCAGGGCATTAACCTGCTGTGCCACAGCACCGGCCCTTCTTACTTTCAATTGTCCTTGTTTCTTTTTAGCTGTATTAACACTTTTGCACCAATTTTTCTCCTTTCTTGCCTACTTAAGGATATAACTCCAGTAAGTTCTCCTCTTTCCTATATCATCATTTTACTCTTCTCGATTTTATAATTACAATGAGTATTTTTAAATGGTGTAGTATCTTATTAGGAAGGCATTCTTTCTTGACCCAACATTTTCCTCTGACTGCTGTCAAATTTCTTAGTTCTTCATGTTAGCAATACTGATTAGATAGAAAAATTACTTAGAATCAATAGCTCACTCCCTCCTCCATTCTTTATGAATTGACTTCATTCAATGTTTTATCTTCATTTATCTGTTAAAGTCACAAGTTAGAATAATGCTATTATGTTCCAGTGATCAGTTCTGTTATCATCTGATTTGAATAAGCAGAAGCATTTTTCACAACTGAAAAATTCTGTCTTGAAGCAATTCCTTCAGTTTACTTCTAGGATGCCAGTTCCTTCTTTCCTTCCTTCTTTCCTTCCTTCCTTCCTTCCTTCCTTCCTTCCTTCCTTCCTTCCTTCCTTCCTTCCTTCCTTCCTTCCAAGATTTATTTATTCATTTGAAAGGCAGAGTTACAGAGAGTCAGAGGAAGAGAGATAGAGAGGTCTTCCATCCACTAGTTCACTCCCCAGATGGCTGCAATGGCTGGAGCTGTGCTGATTCTAAGCCCAGGAGCTTCTTCTGGGTCTCTGACATGGGTGCAGGGACTCAAGCACTTGGGCCATCTTCTGCTTTCCCAGGCCATAGCAGAGAGCTGGATCGGAAGTAGAGCTGTTGGGACTCTAACTGATGCCCATATGAGATGCTGGCACTGCAGGAGGCAGCTTTACCTGCTAAGCCCCAGCGCTGGCCCTTGGGATGCCAAATTCTTGTTTCTCCTTTTGTACTCATTGGTTTGTCTCAGTCTTAAGTTTTTGTTGTTGTTGTTGTTAATACTCTATATTTCTCTGAGGCACAGTGTAATATTTCAACTTATATACATAGTATAAATGATCAAGCCTAGCAACTAGCTTTTCATTTCCCTGTCTTTTCATTCTGTTCTCAGTCCTTTTTGCTACTTCTTCCATGTACTAGTTTTCTATTGCTCTATAAGAAATTACTACAAATTTAGCAGTTACACGCACACACACACAAACACATTACCTCAGTTTCTGTGTGGCAAGGAATCAGAGCACAACTTAACTGGGTCTTTGAATGAAGATCATGTAAGATTGCAGCCAAGGTATTGGCCAGACTATATTCTCATCTGAAGATTCAAGTGAAGTTGATTCTACTTCCACTCAAGTTCAGGTCATCGCAGACTCATTGTTACAATGTGTGCCTGAATACCCTGGCTTTTTGCTGGCTATTGGCTGAAGACCACTCTTGGGTTTGAGAGACCCTGCATAATTCTTTGTTATATGGGCTTTCCCAACACAGCCTTTTACTTCATCAAACCTGTGAGGAGAGTCTCCAGTCTTAATGAAAGCCCAGTGCTACTTGTTCCCAGAATATTTTGCTTGATTAACACAGTTAGCCATGATGATCCCCTTTTTGATTAATTCAAGACAAATTGATTTGTAACTTAATTACACATGAAAATCCTTTCTTCTTTGCCATATTCTGTTCACTAGAAGCGTGCCACCCATCTTGACCATATTAAAGGGTAGGGCTAATGTGGGTCATAAACACCAAGTGATAGAAATCATGTAGACGATCTTAAAACTCTGTCTTGTTCTCCTTATTTGACCTTTAAAACTAGAATTACCTGGGGTTCAGTTATTGGATTTCTTTTCATTTTTATCTGTTGTGTTTGATTTCTTACAATTGCTTCTCCATATTTCTTTTCTCCATGTGTCTTCCTTGCTTTATACCCTGATAGGTATAATCTCTTTGACCTAATAGGTATGATCTCTTTGACTTCTTGTTGGCAGTTGAGAAGAGATTTGGGTGGAGTATATTTTGCTCTAAGACTCTGGGTTTCTGGGTTGCCTCCTTTGGCTGAAGATTATGTATCTCATCAGGGGGACTTCTTAATTCAGCCGCCTCTTCTTTGCTCACATTAACTCCTCCCTCCCCGGACCTTTTAGGCTCCCTGTTTCCCTGTTGTCAAGTAATGAATTATCAGTTATTGGTTACCCACTCTGCTACATCATTTAACTGACCCTCTGTTGAATACTCAAATTGCAGGGTAGGACTGTGCTAATCAGACTGACTCATAAATGTACACTCTCCCCCTCTAATCCCATTTAGTCTTGTGGATTAAAATTCCATTATTTCACTGATGACTGCTAAATTTTTCACCATGACCTGGATCTCTCCCTTGGGCTTCATACTTGAAATTTCCACTTGGATATTGTCTATATATTACAGACTTAACATATTCCAAACCTCCAACTCTGATTCTCACCCAACTTCCAACCTCAAACCTTACTTCTCCAAATACTTTCCAAGCTCAGTAAATGGTAATATTATTTTTTCAGCTACAGAGGCCAAAATGTCTGGAGTCATTTTTTGCAACTTTTATTTAATAAATATAAATTTCCAAAGTAAAACTTTTGAATTATAGTGGCTTTTCCCCCCATAACCTCCCTCCCACCTGCAACCATCCCATCTCCCACTCGTACTCCCATCCCATTTTTCATCACGATTCCATTTTCAATTATCTTTATATCCAGAAGATCAACTTATTATATACTAAGTAAAGATTTCAACAGACTGCACCCATACAGACACACAAGGCATAGAGTATTGTTTGAGTAGTAGTTTTACTTTAATTCGCATAGTACAACACACTAAGGACAGAGATCCTACATGGGGAGTAGGTGCACAGTGACTCCTGTTGTTGACTTAACAATTGACCACTCTTATTTATGATGTCTGTAATCACCCGAGGCTCTTGTCATGAGCTGCCAAGGCTATGGAAGCCTCTTGAGTTCGCCAACTCTAATCTTATTTAGACAAGGCCATAGTCAAAGTGGAAGTTCTCTCCTCCCTTCAGAGAAAGGTACCTCCTTCTTTGATGGCCCTGTTCTTTCTGCTGGGATCTCACTCACAGAGATCTTTCATTTAAGTCATTTATTTTATTTTATTTATTTATTAAGTTTTTTGCCACAATGTCTTGGCTTTCCATGCCTGCGAAACTCTCATGGGCTTTTTAGCCAGATCTGAATGCCTTAAAGGCTGATTCTGAGGCCAGAGTCTTGTTTAGGGCATTTGCCATTCTATGAGTCTGCTGTGTATCTCGCTTCCCATGTAGGATCATTCTCTCCTTTTTAATTTTATCAATTATTATTTGCAGACACTGGTCTTATTTATGTAATCCCCTTGACACTTAATCCTTTTTGATCAATTATGAACTTAAACTGATCACTTTAACAAGTAAGATGGCATTGGTACATGCCACCTTGATGGGATTGAATTGGAATCCTCTGGCACGTTTCTAGTACTACCATTAGAGGGAAGTCCGAGTGAGCATGTGCTTAACTTTACATCTCTGGAGTCATTTTTAACTTCTCTCTTTCTTTCATACTGCCCATATGACCCATCAACACTCCTCTTGTCTTCATCTTCAACACATACTCATCACCTTTACTACTTCTACCCTGGTCCAAGCCCTCATCATCTCTAGTCTGAATTACTTGCATAGGCTTTTAGTTTGTCTCCCTTTATCTTCTGTGCTTCTCACCTTTCACTTCACTTTTCTCACCAAGGCTGTTATAATTATCTTTTCAATATGTAAGTTACATCATGTTTCTCGTCTCCTCAGAATCCCCCAGTGGCTCTTACCTCATTGGGTAATAATAGCCAAAGACTTTTAAAAAGTTGATCTCATAGAAATAGAAATAGAGTTAGAATGCTGATTATCAAAGTCTTAGGAGCAAAGGGGTATTGTGGGAGTAGGTTGAGTAGTTGTTAATAAACGATACAAAATTACAGTCAAGAGATCTGTTGTACAGCATGGGAGCTATAACTAATAACAGTATATTGTATTCTTCAAAATTCTGAGAGTGCATTATGTTCTTATCATAAAAATGATAACTATGTGAAGCAATGCATTTGCTGATTATCTAGGTTGAACCATTTCACAATGTATGAGGGTACTTAAAAAAGTATCGTGTACTTCCTAGGCACTTTCAGTCTCCCTGACCTGACTTGGGACATGGGCTCACCATTAAACAGATCATGGAGCAAGAGAATGTCACGCTCTGATTGCCAAGTTCTAGGTCACTTGTCAGTCCCAGGAACTGATGGCTGAGGCTACAGGGACTGGCAGTGCAGGGGAAGTGGCTGCCCAAGGAAAATCAGTACACTTTTAGTAAAAGAAATGCAGAAGATTGGGCAGACTAAGCTAGAGATGTCTCTGGTATGAGGGAGCTTTAAAAAGTTCATGGGAAATGGAATCTAATGATAAATTTATTATGGTGCAAAAAAGTCTTGAAATACATGCAGAATTTTTTTTGTAATACACATTTTCCATGAACCTTTTAAAGATTTCTCTTATACATACTTCCAAACATCACATTATACAATTTTATCTTTGAATTTAAAAAATAAAAAGAACACAAATAGGAAACAAAGCAGGAAGAAATGACCCAGAAAGCTTTGCATGATCTGGCTTTCTGCTATAATTCCAGTGTTTGCTTTTACCACCCTTTTCCTTGCTTACTCCACTCCTGTCACACCAATATCTTTGCTAATCTTTGAACTTGTCATACATGTTCCTCTCTTAAGATTTGAAACTCCTGTGACACCATCCTGGGACACTTGTTCTTTGCTATCTATATAGCTGGCTCTCTCAAATACTACATTCTCACTAAGTCTTCTCCATGAACCCTAAAATAGTATCCATAGAGGCAGGCATTGTGGCATAGTGGGTAAAGTGGCCATCTGTGATGCCAGCATCCCACACGGGTTCCAGTTCAAGTCCTATCTGCTCTACTTCTGATTCAGCTCCCTGCTAATGTGTGTGGGAAAGCAGAGGAAGATGGCCAAAGTCCTTGGGACCCTGCACTCACATGGGAGACCCAGAATAAGTTTTGAGCTCCTGGATTCAGCATGGTCAGCCCTGGCCATTGAGGCCATTTGGGAAGGGAACCAGAAGATGGAAGACCTTTCTCTTTGCCTCTCCCTTTCTCTCTCTGTTACTCTGCCTTTCAAATAAATAAAATAAATAAATCTTAAGAACAGTATCCATATATGTGTGTTTGTGTGCATATGTGTGTGTATTTGAAAGGCAGGCAGAGAGATTGAGAGAGATCAAGAGAGATCTCATTCAGTGGTGCAGCACCCATATGCCCATAACCAGTGCCACAAGGAAGCCAGGAGGCTGGAACTCAATTTGGATCTCCCAAATAGGGTAGTGGGGACTGAACTATTTGAGTCATCACCTGCTGCTTTCAGGATGCATATTAGCAGGTAGATGGGATCGGAAGTGGAGCAGGGATCCAAACCTAGGCATTTGGATAACAGAATGCTGAAGTCTCAAGGAGTATCTTAACCACTAGGCCACCTTCTATTTGGTACTCCTTATCCTCCTTTCCTTAGTTTATTTATTTCTTCCTAACATTTTTACTTTTGGACATATTAAATATTCGCTGGTTTATTTATGATGTTTCCTTCACTGGTCCTTCCACTTCATCTAGGACATAAACTCATTAGGGTAAAGACTGTTTTGCTTTCTCATTTTTTTCCAGCATCTAGAAAAATGCTTGATATGTTATAGCTGTTCAAAAATATAGTTGTTGAATAAGTTATTGAGCTGATAAAAGAAAAAATTTCTATCCTACAGGTTTGTAAAGCAACAGATATAAGATATGGACAGCTGTTTTGAAGCTCCTGAATTATATTGGGAATAGTACAGATATATTTATGGAGTGAGAGGGTCTTTGGCTCAGTTCTTTGTCTTAAGACTCTTTTCTCTTACTTGCTCAGTCTGACACTTCCTAATAAACCACAGTTGCCAGCAGAAAATGACTTGTTTTCCAAGCCTCCTGCATGTTTATGGAAATCCAACCCAGCTGCAGCTGCCAGCATGGTATCTGTTCTGGCCACGCATCTCTGAGCCTTGCTCACTGCGTTGGCCTTCTGTTCTGTTTCTGGTCCATGGAGATATTTATCTTGATTTTGTACCAAGCAAATGCTATAACACTTTTTTTAATATATATTTTTAGTCATGGTTGAGTATTTAGAAGAGGGAATGCATAGTAATTTATGAATTCACAAAACCATCTTGATAAGAAGCTCTCAAACACTTTCAATGTTTGACATGTTGCCAAGTTGAAAATACAGGAGATAACATATAAAAATTCAGTTTTGCACTCTGTCTCAAAATCTGTAACCTCTGGCAAAACTAGGCCTGCATTTCTGTGTGTGACAACTGACTGGAGGTAAGTAAATGCTAAGACTCTTTCATGGGTCATGTCCTCTGTGAGTTGGCAAATCCTTGACAGAAAAATGACTTAACCCCTTGGTTTTATCTGCCTAACCCTGCAGATATTTTAATTTGTGAATTCCTATTTTGAGTACATGCTGAGCTAAAGCATCAGGTGGTTATTAAAAGGTTAAAAATAAAATGTACAAAAACATAGTCCTTATTTTGATGAGAGAGAGAGAGAGAGAGAGAGAGAAACAATCTCTCTCATGCAAGATTCTTCTATCTTCTTGGGCACAAAGGTTTTAAATCTATCAGACTCACCGTTTTCCCCTTTTAAATGAGACTTACACCCTTAAAGATTTTTTTTCCATAAAAATGCCATATAATACTTTGTAACGGAATAATTTGTAATCTAGTGATGCCATTACATAGTGAGTAATGCAGCACTGAGAAAGTAATGTGTGTTCTTTTCTGTCAAGGTAAAATCCCTCTAAATCATCAAGAAAGAACTAGTTGATGGTACTGATAAGATTTTCTTCCTAAATTGAAATGAGTGGTTATAAGATTGTTTTTATTTTTTATTTGTTTATTCATTTATTGACAGGCAGAGTGGATAGTGAGAGAGAGAGACAGAGAGAAAGGTCTTCCTTTTTGCCGTTGGTTCACCCTCCAATGGCCGCTGCGGCCAGCTCATCTCGCTGATCCGAAGCCAGGAGCCAGGTGCTTCTCCTGGTCTCCCATGCGGGTGCAGGGCCCAAGGACCTGGGCCATCCTCCACCGCCTTCACGAACCATAGCAGAGAGTTGGTCTGGAAGAGGGGCAACCAGGATAGAATCCGGCGCCCCGACCGGGACTAGAACCCGGTGTGCCGGCACTGCAAGGCGGAGGATTAGCCTGTTAAGCCACGGCGCCGGCCAAGATTGTTTTTAATATGTGAAAGAATCTAGGTAATCAATTCCTTTCCAGAGCAATATCTAACCAGTTTCATGCATTCTTGTACTTCTTGAAGTATGAATGCCTGGTTTATACTAAATAGTGACTTCTGTCTAAAAACAGAAGTTTTCAAGAGTAAGTTTGGACTGTGCATTTACTAGCTGGTGTGATTGGCGGACCATTAGGAAGACCTATTGCTCTCTATGTTTGTGTTGGGATCAATTTTCAAGCAGTGACTCTATTCCTCATTTATTAGGTTAATGCAATGAAGCCATTATTGAATAGCTAGTAAGTACTCATGTTCATGCCATTGATCATCCCACTACAGTTTTTAGGTTCGTAAGGGTGATTTTCCCTTATTGCTTGCTACTTCCTGAATACTTGGCTAGAAGTCTTTACTACACTTTAATTTAATACACTTGTTATTTGCCTGTGCACAGATGAAGGAGCTTGTTTGTGGTCCAGAGGGATGAATTTTTGAAGGCTTTTTTTTTTTTTTAAAGCAGAAGGGTTTTAAATCTATCAGATTCACACTGTTCTGGATTTTTGCCATATTTTAAAAGATTTATTTATTTATTTGAAAGGCAGAGTTACAGAGAGGCAGAGGCAGAAAGGGAGAAATCCTTCATCTGCTGGTTCACTCCCCAAATGGCCACAAGGGCTGGAGAGGGGCCAATCCAGAGCCAGGAGCCAGGAGCCAAGAGCTTCTTCTGGGTCTTCCACGTGGATGCAGGAGCCCAGTAACTTGGACCATCTTCTACTGCTTTCCCAGGTCACAGCAGAGAGCATGACTGGAAATGGAGCAGCCAGGACCCGAACCAGCACCCCCTACCACCACAGTGCCAGCTCCTGAAGGTATTGTTTTTAATGTTGTGGTTATAGCCTCTTTTTCTGTTCAATTGTTATTTCTCCCATAAAAGTTCAAGTTCTTTCTTCAAAGTAAACATTTGCTATTATTAGTTTCTGCAGTTTCAAGGAAGCGTTAATACATGGGACAAGATTTAGAGAATACCAAATATTGGACACAATTAAGATTGAATAATAAAATTAGATATAATCTTTATTCAATGTAGGCCTTTTTCCTTAGTTTGAATGAGGTTAATTCGCATTGAATTACAAATACTGTTTTCATATAACATTTTTATTGATTTGTTGTTGCTTGATTCTACTCAGCATTTGATCTTTCACTAAAAGACAAATCTTTATCTGCTTACTCAGGAACTAGGCGCCAAGTTGCAATTTGTTGAGATCTGCTTCATAACAAAGGACCTTGATAGTTGCTTTTGAGCCATCAAGACTTGTATTTTACTTAAATCAGAGTGAAGTCTTTTTATCTAAAAATTCTAACAGTTTCCATTTCCCATCATAACTCTTCATATTTGCTTAAAGTCAAAAACTTTCTAATTTTTTGTGACCTTAAAAGTTGACCAACCCTATCTTTTGGAGGCTCCCAGGATGTATTGAAAGTTTGTCTTAAAATTCTAATTTCAATAGAGTTATTATTAGAAGCCAGTGCAGGCTTTTCTCTGTCCTTTGTCATAGTATAAATTATTACTATTACTGAATGACAGTCTAACTGTCCAGTGCCAGCAAGATATTTCCTTCAGTTAGATGTGCTCAGGTAGGTGGGTAAATTCATGTGGGTGGGGATATGTGATAATGACCTGAGGGAAGGAATGGCATGAGGGGGAGCCTTCATAGTGGCTGTACAGAGTATCCTACCTGGGATCCCATTTATCATCGTTCCAAGTTCAGATAGGACAGCTCTAGTGACCCAATAACAGCTTTGGTTCTCTGTCTGTCTCTGTTGGTCTGTTTCTCTCTTTCCTTCTCAAGTTTAAAGCTTCTCTTGATTTTATTTGAAATGTTAATGCCGTGTTACTCAAAGCCTGATACTCAAATCAACATTTTCTGGGATCTTGTTAGAAATGCAGAGTCTTTGTCTCTCTATCAAACTTGAATCATATTCTGCATATTAACAAGATCCTCATCTCAAGAATTAATTACCCTAATGTGCTGACCCCTTTATTTCTTCCCAGTCCATCACCTCCCATCTTTTCATCTTTCTTCATCCATGTGTTATTATGCTCTCCTTTAGAACTTCCAGGGACTATTACTTGAATAACACTCTAACCAATACTTTCAACTTTCTTGTCCTCCAGCTATCATTGATTTCTTTGTTTGTTTGTTTCATTTGTCTGACAAACATCCAGTTGTGGGTGAGTGCATCCAGATGCCTTCTCTGTGCTTACATCTTCCTGGCTCTGCCATCAAAAGCCACCCAACAGGGCCGTTTGGTGCCAAAATACTAGGCCTGTTAAGTTTGCCAATTCCTCCATGTTTCGCTGGAAAGTTGTCTTCCTCTGTCTGCAAAAATTGTTTAAAAATTCTGTATTCTATTCAAACCTCAACATTTCTTGACTCCTCTTCATTCTCAGCAGATGACTTCACCTCCCACTTCCTGAAGAAAATAGAAGGCATCAGATGGGAACTCCCTCAGCTTTCTGCTACCAAATCCGAATAGGTCCATCTGTGCTCATGTTCTTCTATTTTCTGCCTATTTTGGTATAGGAAATATCTATTTTTTTTCTCACATAAGGCCAATTCCTCCACCTGTACTTTGGATTCGATCCTCTCATGTCTTCTCATCACGTCACCAACCTTATATTGTCAATTCCTCCCCCAACCCCATCCACACTGTACTGTTTTTTCAACAAATCTTTCTCAATTGAATTATTTCCCATTATATTTAAATATCTCATGTCTCTTTCATCTTAAAACAATCTTTACTTGACTCCCACATTCCACTTCTAATTCCCTTTCTATTTTTTTCTCATTTAAAATTTTCTAAGGTATCTCATTATTTGTTGAGAGATTCTTATTCTTACCTCTAACTCATCCTTGAGTCTTCTCCAATTTGGCAGTTGTTTCTAGCACTGTACCAAAACTAAGATTACCAATGACCTCCCTGATTTAAATCCAATGAATATTTTTCAATATATTTTTTTCTGATTCTTAGCATGTTCTCTCTCTCTCTCTCTCTCTCTTTCTCTGAAATGTTTATTTTGGCTCCAAAGACATCATGCTATCTAGAATTTCCTTCTTACGTTGTAGAAGTTCTATTTTTGTAACGTTGCATATTGACCTATCTTATGTAAGGTTCTCTCTCTCTCTTTCTCTCTCTCTGAAATGTGTTTATTTTGGCTCCCAAGACATCATGCTATCTAGATTTTCCTTCTTGCTTTGTGGAAGTGCTATTTTTGTTACATTGCATATTGACCTATCTTATGTAAGATTCTAATCCCTTTCTTCTTTCTGTTTTGTACCCTGTTACAGCTTAGGTTTTCTAGGTTAATTATTATTCAGATAGAATTGGAGGGCAGGGTTGTTTGTTATTCAAAGCCTGTGGAAGGATGATGACAAGATGATATGAAAAGAGCCTACACATTGATGTTGCCTAACAAAGCCTTGGCCATACTAATGAGGCATTTTGAATCACGGGCTCATCCACTTTAGACTGAGATGGCTCCACCTTCATGCTCCTGTCTTGCTTATTCACCAGTTATGGGATGTTCTGAAAATTAGTGAGATCTTGGGGCCAGTGTTGTGGTGTAGCAGGTTAAGCCACTGCCTACCATGCCATATGGGGACCAGTTTGTGTCCCAGCTTCTCCACTTCCAATCCAGCTCTCTGCTAATGTGCCTGGAAAGATGACCCAAGTCATTGGGCATCTGCCATCCATGTGGGAAACTGGATGATGCTCCTGGTCATTGTGGCCATCTGAGGAATGAACTAGCAGGTGGATTTCTCTCTCCCTCTCTCTCCATCCATTTATCTCTCCTCCTCTTCCTCCTCCTCCTTCTTCTTCTTTTCTCTCTCTCTCTCTGTGTGTGTCTTTCTCTCTCTGTAACTTTGCCTTTGAAGTAAATAAATAAATAAATCTTTTTTAAAGAATGAGATCCTGTGAGGAGGCTCTCTCAGCTAAGACAGACCTTGAAAGAGCTGGGAGATAGAGCTGGCAGATAGGCTTTCTGCTGATTTCATGCTCTCTCAATCTGGGCATCAAATCTTTGTTGGGAGCGGTTCTGAATGTGTCTCACATTCTCACTTTACGGAGTATTTTTGATGCCTGTGACTCAGTTTTCATCAGTTGGATAATGATCCAATTTTACACTTCCAGACTAGACCTCTGAGTTTCTACCCATTGTACTCAGTTGTCTACGCAATATTTCTACTTACATATCTTTAAGAGGTCTAAATCTCATCAATCAGCACATTTTGTCAGATTTATCTCCTAAATATCTGTAAATCCATTCAGTTGTCTCCTTTTCTACTACCACTACTTTAGTACACACTACTAGTTTCTGTAGCCTGAACTCTCAAGAAATCATTCTATCTGGTTTTCTGATATCATTTCACCTTTCCTAAGTGTACTATATTGCAGCCAGGGCAACACTTTTAAATACAATTTTGAGTATCCTACTTCTTCCTTATGCCTTATTCTTATTGTTTCAGGACCTCCCTTTGTTATTTCAGATGGAGATCAAAATAATGAACATAATCTTTTTTAAAAAAAGATTTATTTATTTATTTATTTGAAAGACAAAGTGAAAGAGAGAGAGAGAGAGACAGAGAGAGAGAGAGAGATATCTTCCATTTGCTGGTTCACTCCCTAGATGGCCACAATGGCCAGAGCTGGGCTGATCCCAAGCCAGCAGCTAAGAGCTTCCTCTGGGTCTCACATGTGGGTGGCATGGGCCCAAGCATTTGGGCCATCTCCTGCTCTCTCAGGTGCATCAGCAGGGAGCTGGATGGAATGGAAGTGGAACAATATGGGATATCAATGTCACAGGTGGTAACATAGTGCTGGCATCAGTCTTTTTTTAAAAGATATATTTATTTATTTGAAATGAAGAGTTATAGAGAGAGGTGAGGGGTGGCTGACAGAAAGAGAGAGCTTCCATCTGCTAGTTCACTTCTTTTTATTTTATTTATTTATTTTATTTTTTAAGACCTTTATTAGCAGGTGCTTGCAATTTGTTGAGTTTTTTTGAAAAAATCAAGTTGTAAACTTTTATTACAAGTTAAAAATGAAGTTCTTAAATATCTCAACTTGACCAGATATGAAACAATTTAAAAACCTTTAAAGATGTATTGAGAAAAAACAGGCTTAAAAAAAAACAAACAAACACATTTGTCATTACCAAAAAGAGACATCTTTAGGTAAAAATAATAAAAACCCCATGCTGCACAGATAATGCAGATAGTTCTAGAAATCTAATCAATGGGCAAAAAGCAAGCACTAAGGTATTCAGCTCCAATCTTTTGTTCATTTCTTGTTGCTGGAATTTCATATCCATTTTTTCTTGTTGGATGACTAAACCGGATAATGGTAGAGATGTTAAGCCGGCATTTACTCAGCACTGCCCTGATCAGCCTTGGGAGCCGACGAATTCTCAGCTGGTGGATAGGCTGCTTTTGTCTCTTTGTCATCCTGTGGTTTAGGGCTATCTGGGTGTCTGTGTTGGTACCAGACGGTGAGGTGGCTGCTGACCTTGGGTCTCATCTCCTTGATTCTCCTTATCTTCTTCATTGCCGTCCCCTCTAGGATGTCTTTGGCGAGAAGATTCTGTGGAATCGTGGTCTATCACCCCGATACATATTCTGTCTCACTGGTCTACCTTCCTGGTTGTCGGCACCTTCCATCACTTCTCCCTGCACAGGAGGGTTGGAATACTCTTGGTCGACTCCCATAGGGTCTCCGCATGTAATAAGATGGGAACCTTCGCCTGCGGTAGGGCCTGGCCTTCGGGAGCGCTCTCCGATCCCTCTTCTTTTCCCCACTCTCACTGTTCTGGTAATTCTGCTGGTCATTGCGTGGAGGACCCCTACGACGTGGATAGCGTCTATAATGGTTATGGTCTGCTGCATATTTACTGCCTTGCACTGGAACTCCACCAGGGCCTATAATATTTGCTGCCTCCGCACCCTTTTCTCATTCGACAACATCAGACTCCACAGTCTCTCCATTTCCTACACTGAGAAGGTACTTCCTGGGGTTATTCTTCTTTATGGCAGTCTGGTGTACAAATATGTCTTCCTTGGTGTCATTCTTGTTGATGAAACCATATCCGTTTCTTACATTGAACCATTTTACTGTTCCCAAAGGCTTCATTGCGATAATCCTCTTGTCCCCGACGGCAGGCGCAGCCAATGTGAGGCCGCCGGGGTCACCCCTCCCTGCACCGCTGCCCATGGTTTCTGCGGTGCTGATGGCAGGGGTGGCGAGGGGGGCGGCGGGTGGCTGCTGGGTCTCAGCCTCACTGCTCATGGATGCGGTGATGGTGACTGGGGCTGGCTGCGGCAGCTGTGGCTCCTGCCGGGGTGTGATGGTAACTAGGCCCGCGGCAGTTGTGGGGCTGCTCAGGGCTCTCTGGGATCTGCTCTCCGCTCCCGCTACGGATTGAACTCAGTTCATTTCTTTTAAGTGGCCACAATAGCCAGGCCTGGATGAGGACAAAGCCAGGAGCCAGGAAATTTTTCCAGGTTTCCTACATGGAAGCAGGGGTCCAAGTACATGGGTCATTTTCTGCCACTTTCCCAGGTACTTTAGCATGGAGCTGGACCAGGAGTGCAGCAGCCAGAACATGAACTGGCACCCACATAGGATGCCAGCGTTACAGACAGTGGCTTAACCCACTTTGCCACAGTGTCATCCCAAGTGCCAGCTTCAAAGGATTTTGTGGTTTGACTTCTGCCTGTGTCTGTAGTCTACCTTCATTCCCTGTCCCCTGATACTCCACAGTTCCTGCATCCCAGTGACAATGCTTTTTTTTTTTTTTTTAATTTCTGGTTTCTCTAAAGGGTTCACAAAATCTCACAATACTGTTTTCTTTACTGGAAATATTCCTCTCTCAACATTCAATATATTAGCTCTTATGACAACTCCATTTCTGATTTTAAGCCTATATTTTAAGAAAAATATTCCTTAAGCCTCTCGTATTGGATGGGGCTCATAAAATTCTGTTGTATTCTTTCATAACACATGTTAGAATGTAAGTATATATTCGTTCATGTGATTATTTGACCAATATTTCACTTCTCCATTAGCAGTCTATATGAGAACATAAAATCACTTTCACTCTTCAATATTCCCAGTACTTGGAATACTGCCTGATCCAGAGTAGGTTCTCAATACATGTTTTCTGAATGAAGACAGTCTCCTAGAGTAGACCATCTGACAGTGTTTTTAGCCACCACCCAAAATGTAGACCCTCATGTGAAACTTTTATTCCAGGTTACCCAAGAGGCTATTGGTTTTGTTTGTTGCTTCTGAGGAAAAAATTGATCAAAGTCCATGTAGTGTGACCCCATGCACCAGCCTCAGTCAATTGTAGGAATTACACGCGTGTGGTTCCTTTCTTAGGTGGTGTCCATTGGTATAGTAGGCCCTTGAGAATGAGAGACTTTTCTCCACTTCAGGCCTTCAACTGTTTACATTAGATATTGGATGACATTAGATCAGGAGTCTTTGTTAGATATAAGAGGAGCAAAACCTACCCAATACCCTACTTCTCTGACTGTTTTGTGTAATGTTATTCTAAAGCACAATCCTTAGTAAGGAAGCTATAGTTAATTGCTGGTAACTATTATTGAGTAGGAATGTTCATTGCAATTAGCTGGCATTGCACAAGATCTAAACGTTTTGTTCATATAAACTCATGAATACTGATGACTTTCCTTTGATTGGAAAATTCTCAAAGTGATTTGCCACACAGAAGGTTCACCAGTACCAGCCAGGTCTCAGGCTGCAGCTGGGGGCAGCTGTTTCAGACAGCACAATTAAGCGCTTCAAAATGCAAATGCAAAGAACACCTTATTCAATTGAAGCTTCAGGGGAAATTTAGAAAGGCAAATGCAATCATGCAAATTGGACAGCTGCCAAATAAGGAATTGGCCAACATCTTTAATTTTACAAAGAGGACCATTATCAATTTTTATGTATAAATTCCCATCTGCCCCTGGAGAGATAATGACTCCTTTAGGGCCCAAAGTGAGAGTTGTTTTTATGGGGAATCAGTAATATATAAATAATAATGTTGATGCCAAGATACATAGAGCATCTGCTGTCAAACAATTATGCTGGGTAGAATTAGACACTGTTAAGCAGTTGCAAAGGTCTAGAATTCTCATTATGCATAGATTTCTATTTTTGTTGTGAATAACTGCATGGTTAGAGTACATGGAGGATAAGCTTATCACTTAGCATATTTTCAAAAAAATGGCTTGGAAAAAATTTAGTTTAATATATACAAACAAGATTTAGAAAATAAAAGTTATTTTATACTTACAATTTTTCTTACTCTCAAAATGAAACTGTAAAAGAGAAAATTCTTTTAGTTTACTGTGTAGTCTTCCTTTCTTGAGAAGCTAAGAGAACAAGTGAAAAAGTTTCTTAGTTTTTTATGTCAAGAATTAATTAATTAATTATTTAAGTATATAATCATCTTATTGAGCACCAACAATGTACAAGGTAATGTATTGAATATCAGAGATGTAACAGTCAGCAATACTAGACCAGGGTTCCTATCTTGGAATTTATAATGCAGTGAATATGACAAACTGTAATCAAGTAATGACACAAAGCATTATAAAACTTCAGCTGTGGCAAAGTTTATCAAGGAGAAGTTCCCAGTACAGTGCAATAAAAATTGGAAATCTATCTATTAAGTGGGTTGATGTGGTCAAGCTAGCTGGTCAGGCAATGCTTTTCTGAGAACTGAAATTTGCAGAGGATGAAAAAAGAAAAAAATCTTGCCAGGCAAAGATGAGGTCATTATGTGAGAGCTCTGTGATGGGAGATTTTTCAGGTCTTGTAGGAAGAAATGAAGGAAGGCAGTGATGCTGCAATGGAGAGAGCACATGTTGGGGTAAGACATGGCTATGAGGAAGTAGGGGCTGGACCATGCTAGGAAGTTAAGTGCTTTCCCTTTAGAATGATGGAAGATCTTAAAGGGTTCAAAGCAGAAGATAACAAGATGAAATTCGTATTAGTTGTTAAGTTTGATGTAAATCCAATATAGATTGTTAGCATTTATTTGCTAAAATATATATGGAACAATATATGTGTATGCAGAATAGCTATATTTATTATATCACAATGGTACATTTGAGATATTTTAAAAATAAAATGTGGTATTCTTCTCTCCATTATTTTGAACACAATTAACAAGCTCATTAAATTGAAATTTTTGAAAGATTAAACCAGCTTTGCTTTCAAAGTATGAAAACAATCTTGGGCAATGAAGGAGTTAAGAAAGGTGAAGACTAAGAATTCTTTTCTGTGCAGATGAATAAAGGGTATGAATCCAGGAATAGAATGGTGGGGACGAGTGGAGGAGAAAGTGAAAAGTGTTACGATTAAGTATGAATATTTGAAATTACAAAAAGTACAAGATGGAGGCTGGCACTATGGCATAGTAGGCTAAGTCTCCACCTATGGTGCTGGCATCCCATATTAATGCTGGTTCGTGTCCCAGCTGTTCTACTTCCAATCCAGCTTCCTGCTCATGGCCTGGGAAAGCAGTGGAAGATGGTCTAACTGCATGGGCACCTGCACCCATATGGGAGACCCAGAAGAAGCTCCTAGCTCCTGAATTCAGATCAGCTTCAGCTACTGCTGTTGCAGCATTGTGGGGAGTGAACCAGTGGATCGAAGACCTTTCTCTCTGTCTCTCCCTCTCTCTGTCTGTAACTCTCTCAAATAAATTAATAAATTATTTTAAAAAAATGACATGGTGAGATGTGGGTCTTCCGAGTCAGTGTTTAGTCCAATGCAAAGGAGCTACTTAGGAAGTATAGTGAATGTGGGGAGGTGATATGTTTTTGAGTTCTTCATTTGTTCCTGTTTCCCAGCTCTACATTTCTTCCTTTTGGAAAGATTCCTTTCTACCATGTAAGTATAGGTGGTTTGAGTGGGAATAACCCCACCAACCAGCTCCAGGGGTAGTCAGTCAGGGTATTCCATTGCTTGAGTGACAATGATTAACCTAGGATTGAGAGCCTGTGATCTCAGAAGCTACAATAGGAGTCATTCCTGTAGTAATCACTGAAGCTAATGGGAAGTATGTGCTCTTTTTTTTAGGATCTGGGGAGGTTGGCTACTCTAACAATGGGTTAAGATTCAAGTTTTCTTTGCCACCTGTAAGGAAGAACTTGCCTAAAAAAAGAAATGAACAAAAATGCTATCATATAGCCTGATGAATTTTCTGATGCGGTTAAGCTTGTTTGATTTAGGCTTCTATCAGCTGAAGTCATAAATCCTCCTTTTGCACTAACATTGCAAGAAAATTCAGGCCTAGATCCATCTATCCGTCTATCTTCTGTTAATTGCTGGAATATTAAGAATAATTGTTAAACATAATTATAAGAAAGCTCAGATATGCAAAGTGTTGCTGGTGATCACATAAACTTGTGGGATGGTGCTGTGACACATGGTTCACAGCACAGTTGGGACCTCAATACTTCTTAGCAATATTTATTTGATTACATATATTTATCTTTAATTGACAAAATTATATATATTTATTGCAGATAATATGTTGTTTCAAGCTAATTAACAAATGCATTACATTGTTTATTATTTTTGTGGTGAGAATACTTAAAATCTACACTCAGCAATTTTGAAGAATACAATAAATTATTATTGTAGTTTTCATGTTGTGCAATAGATTTCTTGCATTTATTCTTTTTTGTATAACTGAAATTTTATATACTTTGACCAACATTTCCCCAACCTCCTCCCCACTCTCAGCCTCTGGCAATCACTGTTCTACTTGTGATTTAAACTTTCTTAGATTCCACATATAAGTGAGGTTATGCAGCACTTGTCATTCTGTGCCTGACTTATTTCACGTAACATATTGTGCTCCAGGCTCATCAGTGCTGTAAAAATGACAGGATTTCTTTCTTTTTAAAAACTGAGCAGTATTCCATTATATGCATATACAACATTTTCTTTTTCCATTCATTTGTTATTGTACACCTAGGTTGATTTCATATCCCAGCCATTGTGAATCTTGCTGCAATGAACATGGGAGTCCACACTTGGCAGTTTTTTTTTTTTTTTTTTTTTTTTTGACAGGCAGAGTGGACAGTGAGAGAGAGAGACAGAGAGAAAGGTCTTCATTTGCTGCTGGTTCACCCTCCAATGGCCGCTGCAGCCGGTGCGCTGAGGCCAGCGCACTGCGCTGATCCAAAGGCAGGAGCCAGGTGCTTATTCTGGTCTCCTATGGGGTGCAGGGCCCAAGGACTTGGGCCATCCTCCACTGCCTTCCTGGGCCACAGCAGAGAGCTGGCCTGGCAGAGGGGCAACCGGGACAGAATCCGGCGCCCCGACTGGGACTAGAACCCAGTGTGCTGGCGCCGCAGGTGGAGGATTAGCCTAGTGAGCCGCAGCGCCGGCCAGGCAGTATTTTTTTTGAAAGCTCATTATATTCTCTATTACACTGATTCTGTCTTTACTCTTATTAGGTGATTCTACCTTTGGCTTTACCCAAAAAATTGAAACTATCTGATGAGAATGCCTTCAACACTCCCTCCCACTGCTTATCAACGACTGCATACTCACTCATCCTTTCTTCTTTTCTTGGCACCCAAGAACAGACGTCCTTCCCATGTTCAAGATAACTCTGTCTAGTGCTTTGGTTTCCATTTTCTTCACTTCCTTGTGGACCTTGCATTGTTGTCTCCTGTACTATCAATCTACTTTTTAGTTCTTCATATATATTTATTTTTCTTCTATTAAAAGTATTTCTCTCAAATTTGTATCCCCTCTGACTTTGCTTTTTAATTTTTTAATTTTTTTAATTTTTTAAGATTTTATTTATTTATTTGAAAGGCAGAATTACAGAGAAAGAGAAGGAGAATGAAAGATCTTCCATCTGCTGGTTTACTCCCCAAATGGCCATAATAATTAGGGCTGGGTCAGGCTGAAGCCAGGAGCCAGGAGTTTTTTCTGGGTGTCCCACGTGGGTGCAGGGGCCCAAGCACGTGGGCGTCTTCTGCTGCACTCTCAAGGACATCAGCAGGGAAATGGATTGGAAGTGGAGCAGTGGGACTCAAACCAGTGCCCATTGGGGATGTTGGTGCTGCAGACAACAGCTCATCCCTTAAACACACTTCTTGAAAGACCATTTAGATATCTCAATTTCTTTACCTCTCATTCATGTTTTAGCTTCCTAGAGTCTGACTTCTGCTCCTAACTTATATCTTCTCAGTCACAGTTCAACATCCACCTGTGTATGGCCAGTCTCTCATCTCCCTATCTTCCTTGAGCTCTCCACAGCACATGGCATTGTTGATAGCTCTTATTTTTTTTCTTTTTTTAAAACTTTTATTTAATGAATATAAATTTCCAAAGTACAGCTTATGGATTACAATGGCTTCCCCCCCCCCCCACAAACTTCCCTTTTTCCCCGCAACCCTCCCCTTTCCCGCTCCCTCTCCCCTTCCATTCACATCAAGATTAATTTTCAATTCTCTTTATATACAGAAGATCAGTTTAGTATATATTAAGTAAAAATTTCAACAGTTTGCCCCCACATAGTAACATAAAGTGAAAAATACTTTTGGAGTACTAGTTATAGATAGCTCTTATTTTAAAAAGGTCTTTTTTCTTACGTATCTTGGGCCCTCTCTCTCATTATGTTCCTTACAGCTCTCAGTCTGCCTCCTGACATGCACTAATGACAGAATGTGTATTATTGAACACTAATTTTGTGCCATTAACATTTGTAATTATGGCCTCTCTTTCAGGTGGGCACTGTTGTCATCCTTGCTTTACAAATTGAAAAGTTGATGCTAACAAAGGTTATGTAACTTGCTGCAGGATATGCAGCTTGTATGATACAGAGTCAAGATTTGAATTCAAGTGCTACTTTATGTTGTTTTAAGTAATGAAAATATAATATAGAAACAGAAAATTTGCCAAAAGCTAGATGAACAGCTTGATGAAGTTTCTCAGTGTGAATGTAACTATGTAACCAGTACTTAGAAGAGTGCTCTCAGCACTCCAGAAATCTCTTCAGATCATCTTGACATTTCACAAAGGATAATCAGTGCTATAACTTTTAACAACATGGATAAGTTTTGACTGTGTTCAACTTCATATCAATAGAATCATACAACATATGTGTATGATTCATTAATTCATTAACTGAGCAGTGTGTAAAATGCCTCATTTATTTTTTATTATACTTCAGTACTTCATTGTATAGATATACTGCTATTTAACTATTCTAAAATGAATGTTTGCATTGTTTCCTAAAATCTTTTTATTATAAATAATGCAATAAATGTTTTGTACATGTCTTTTGATAGATATTGTATATACTTCTATTGACAACACATCCAGGAGTGGAATTACTGGGTCATAGGGCATGCCTATGTTGGTTTTAGTACAAATTACCAAACAATTTTCTCAACTGATTTTAGTTTAGTGATTTATTATTTTAGATCCTATAGGCCCAAAAGAAACCCAATAAGTTTTCAGGAGAATAAGGAGGTTTCTGTTTGTATACTGATCACATCCTCTCTATGTACCCTTAAACCAAAATTTATTTCTGTATGTATGGAGCATAGTTTTATTCATTCTAGGCTCAACATTTATTATTATGTTGATCAAAAGTTTTATCTCCTTTGTTTACTTAAAAGTAGATCTTGGCCTGAGTAAATTCTTTTCAAATACACTCTGTTCTCTATTTTTTCTCTATCCAAATGCCATGGGCACATCTACTAGAAGTTGCTACATTGTTCTGGTGCTCCAAATGTGGGTGCTTTTCATTTACCCAGGCTGAAACATGGTTCATGGATACTGACATGGTAGTCAAAGGTATCATAATCACATCCTTTTGTTTAATTTTTTTCCCCTGGGATGGGGGATTTTGCTTCAATTAGTATCACAGCAAGCAATTATTGTGGCACAGTGGTCTCATTGTTGTACTTGTTTGTACCAGCTGACTCAAACCCTCGAAGACCCTGTGTGATGGAATACATACTGCTAACCCAGTGATTTTCTGTAAAGGAAGCTCATTGTGAGGACTAATTTTCCACTGTACACTTTTGAATAAAGTCTCTCTTCATTCTTTGAGAGATTTCTCTATCCCACAGATATGCATAAGTTAAAGTCTAACATTACCCAGCTGAAATGTTATGTGAACATATGCAAGCAAAAATGCCGCAAATAATTTTTTGTCTTTGGCCGACTTGTATTATTTACTTCTTGACCTTGTTACTCATATGCTCCAGCTATCTCTTCTACCCATTTTATCAAGTGAGGCTCACACAATCATCCCAGCACTTATTTCCACTGTTATGTATATCAAGGCAGAGAACAAAATAATCTATGTTTTGTTTTTCTTCCATGGAACTCCTTATTTTAAAAAATGTCTGCATATATGCATGTGTGCATATGTGTATATGTATACACATATATGTATACATAAAATCCACTATATATGTAACATTAAACAATTTCTAAGTAGTCTAGAAATACATAGTTCATGATCTTTCAACCTTTAGGAGAATGAATCTTTTCTGAGAATGAATAATTTAATAGAAATACATTGCAATGCAATACAGAGCAGCCAACATTCAGAGCTGGTTGAGTTATTTTTCTATATAAATAACATGGAAACATATGTCTCTAGAAATGAAGTCACTTTTCATCATTTAAACTTTAGTTGTAATATCCACATTTAATGTCATTCTAAAAACTGGTAAGAAATAAGAAACTTCATGAATTGATTTAGAATGTGATAGATTAATTTTCTTTACATATGGAAATACTGGCTCAGGTCAGCCATAACTAACAAAAACTCAGGAGCTGTGCTTTGACTAAGCGTGCTCAAGGCAAGATTGGGTTGTTTATATCCAATGCTCAATCCCATGAAGTTTATTTATTTCCTTTTATATGCTGTGACAGGTTTTTAATATTACCCATGTTCTGAGGGGGTGAATAAATAGCAAATAGAAGAAATTTCTTGCCACCATGTTGTTCACTTCTGTTACAACTCCAAGTGTTGTATTATCTTTATTCCCTATCCTCATTTCAAAAAGTTACTTAAAAACCTTTAGTATCTCCCTGTCCCTGCTATACTCAAAGAAGCTAGATTGTATAGAGCATTTCTTTACATTCTGTTAGAAGACAATGTTTTCTTGTTACATTCTGATTTTCCTGGGAGGGAAAAATCTATTGCAAGTTAGTAGTTGGTATAATTACAGTCTCATTTGGACTTCTACAAAGTTAGGCCAGGGTTTAGAGATCCTGACTTGGTCTCTTAGTTGCTGTGTCATTATTGTCAGATTACTAAAATCTATCAGTTTATTCATTGCTAACACAGCAACTATAATAATGACCCACTTTTCTTGAAGGAGGCATTATTATTATTATTATTATTATTATTATTATTATTTTTTGACAGGCAGAGTTAGACAGTGAGAGAGAGAGAGACAGAGAGAAAGGTCTTCCTTCCATTGGTTCACCCTCCAGATGGCCGCTACGGCCAGCGCTCTGGGCTGATCCGGAGCCAGGAGCCAGGTGCTTCCTCCTAGTCTCCCATGCAGGTGCAGGGGCCCAAGCACTTGGGCCATCCTCCACTGCACTCCCGGGCCACAGCAGAGAGCAGGTCTGGAAGAGGAGCAATCGGGACAGAACCTGGCACCCCAGCTGGGACTAGAACCTGGAGTACCGGCGCCGCAGGCGGAGGATTAGCCTAGTAAGCCACTGCGCCGGCCAAGGAGGCATTATTTTAATCACTTTAAACACATCAACTAATTTAATATGCACACTAATCTATGTGCTCCTTGATTTACAGGGAAGATACTGCTATTATCTCAACATATAGATAAAGAAACTGAAGTCTTGAAAGGTTCAATTACTTGTCCAAGGAAGGCAGCTAGTAAATGGCAGAGCTGAAAGAAGAACCAGACTACACTAAATTGCCCCTTACTTGCCAAATCAGGTTGTGAGAATTCAACACACACTAGAATGAATTTCACCTAATCTCTGTTCCCTAAATGGTGATAGTACTATTTCTTACTGATCTAGCCAGAAAGGAAGACATGGCATTGAGAATGAGGCATATATCATAATCACTGTGAACTTTTATCAATCCTTTGCAATAAATGAATGAATCCTTCAGGCAAGATCAAAATTTGAATATTGTTAGAAAATCTATAAAAGGATACAAAGTGTTCTGAGTGTCATAAATTTCTTGTTTCAAGTAATGGTCATTACAGTTTGTTTCTATAATTATAATAAAATCCTAGATCGCTTGCTGACAATAGCAATATCACATGAATACTTAGCAAACAGTTTCAACCATTAGATAACAACTTAAGAAAACATTTACCAGAAGGTCCAATGCCTTCTATAAATTTTAAGAATCATGTATTTGAAAATACCTCTTAAATATCTAACATGGTGTAGTTTGTTTAACCAGCAAACTTAAGCACAACCATATAAAATGTTTTTAGTTTCTTTCTACCTACAAGTTTAAAACATATGATACATAGATTCAGGTCACTCAAATTAAAATGTATCTTTGATTGATTTTAGCAGCTTAAATTTATGGACAATCTTATCTATAAGCCATTTAAAATAAGACTCTTAATAAAATTTCCCCATGTGGACATACAATATGTACACACATTTAACATAGCATAATAGACCAATATAGCAATTTTAATAATAGCTTTTAAAATCTTTAACTCTTTTTGTAGATTGCCAATTGATTTGAATTGCTTTTTTAGTAACCTCAGTTAACCATACTTTCTCTCAGTTGGTACTGTTAATACATTATTGGCTTCATCTGTTTACAGAGCCATCCCAAAGTACTGAATACAATGGAAGTGGCTGGAAAAAGTCCATAGGAACCCATAGGAGGACAGCTACACACAGAACCAACAACGCTTTAGTTTTATGAGCAGCAAATCATATATAACTGTGGATGACAAAAGACTTTAAGTCGCCATGTTTAAAATTATAAACTCATAGACCAAATTTGATCTTGTTACAAGGTGATTATTCAAATCTTTGAAAATAAGCACATATTTACATAACCCATAGATCTTAATAAAAATTCAGCTGTTTTTGAACAATTAGAATTTAACAGACATCAAGAGAACACAATAGATTACTTTAACACATTGCTTTAACAGAGCATTAGAGTTTAATTCTATGTCAAAGATAAATTGAGCTTCCTGTGATCTTTTGCTGTGAGGTTTCCTTCCTTTACCTTCTTTCATATTGGTGACCATGTTTCTGTGTTTCTGTGTGTAACACATCTTTAAGCATCTTTTGCAGGGCAGGATGAGTGGCAACAAATTCTTTCAGTTTCTGTTTGCTATGAAAAGTCTTAATTTCACCTTCATTCACAAATGAGAGCTTTGCAGGATATAATATTCTGGGCTGGCAGTTGTTCTCTCTTAGTACCTGGGCTATGTCTCGCCATTCCCTTCTAGCTTGTAGGGTTTCTGATGAGAAGTCTGCTGTGAGTCTAATTGGAGATCCTCTAAGAGTAATCTGACGTTTCTCTCTTGCACATTTTAGGATCTTTTCTTTATGTTTCACTGTGGTGAGTTTGATTACAACATGTCGTATGAGGATCTCTTTTGGTCATGTTTATTAGGGGTTCTATGAGCTTCCTGTACTAAGATGCCTCTGTCCTTCTCCAAACCTGGGAAACTTTCTGCTAGTATCTCACTGAAAATGCCTTCTAATCCTTTCTCCCTCTCCATGCCCTCAGGAACTCCTAGAACCCGAATGTTGGGTTTTTTAATAGTATCCTGTAGATTCCCGACAATATTTTTTAGATTTCTAATTTCTTCTTCTTTTCTTTGGTTTGCCTGTTTCCTTTCCTGTTCTCTGTCTTCTAAGTCTGATATTCTCTCTTCTGCTTCGCCCATTCTGTTTTTAAGGCTCTCTAATGTGTTTGTCATTTGATCTATTGAATTCTTCATTTCATTATGATTTCTCGTCACTATCACAGTTTCTTGTTCCACTAGTTGTTTCATTTCATTTTGATTCCTCCTTAATATTTCATTTTCACGAGAGACATTTTCTATCTTGTCCATTAAGGATTTCTGTAGTTCAAGAATTTGTTTTTGAGATCTTCTTAATGTTCTTATCAATTTTTTGAGATATGCTTCTTGCATTTCTTCGATCTCATCATTTTCATAATCTTGAATTGGGGTGTCTTTTTCATTTGGGGGCGTCATAGTGTCTTCCTTGTTCTTGTTACCTCGGTTTTTGTGTTTGTTGTTTGGCATGTTGGAGATATTTGGTTTCTTCACTGTGGTGTTTTTTCTTGTTACACTATGGCTCTATATTAAGTGGACTGTCTGCTTTCGGTGAAGCCTTAGAGGCTTGAGATGAGTGTGGACTGAGAGCTGTGTTTGGTTCCTCAGAGTTGAGGGTGTGTCAAAGATGACACTCCCAGGTTAGGTGTGGTAAATCTCTCTTTCTTTCTTTTTTTGATTCAAAAGGGAAGTAATTCCGCACAGCTGAACGTAATTGGAGGTAGTTAGCAGGCAAATGATATACCCACAGGAGCCAGAGATTGGAAGCTCTTTCCCAAGGACCACACAGGGAATCTCTGCTGCCCTCAGTGTGGGCTCCAATTCTCCTGCAGTCTCCCACTGGGTTGCCAAGTTAGATGCTAATCTCCTGTTATTTCACCCCTCCCCCCAGAGTCAGGTTTTTCTGCTAGGCTCAGGGTTGGTGCAGACCTGAGGTCGCCCTGCTTATGACGTATGTCCAAAATGGCGCCTGCTCTTTGTCTTGCTCACCTTTGAGGGGTGAGCGGAGAGAGAGAAACTTGTGTCTGTATCGGTCACTTTTTTTTTTTTCCTCTCTCTCTCTTCTAGTTAGCCTGGTGAACTTTTCCCCACGGAGTTTCAAGCCTCGTTCCCTCTAGTCTCCTCTTTACGCTTGCCCGCTGGTGTCTTGGGCTATTGAGGTTTGGCTCACCTCGCGTTCCAGCGCTGGTGTGTTGAGTCTACCGCTGGTGTCCCGAACTTGGGCTCCCACGCTCTCCACGCAGGTCCACTGTGAATCACTAGTTCCGGAAGAGTTTCCTCTGCTGTTTCTTCCCCTACTCTTCCTTGACCCTGCAGTATCTCCACTTTTATTAACTTGTCTCTCCCCCGGACTAATAGTGTGCTCTATAAGAGAAGTTCTTGCCATCCTATTTGTTACAATAATAATTTTATCAATTTCTTTTCTAATTGTAACTATTACTAGTGAAAAGTAAAAAGAAAGAAAAAAATAGAATGAAAATAAAAGGGAGGAAAAGAAATCCACGTTGAGATATGAAGTAGCTGTAAATTTGTCCTAGAGAAAAGAAAGGAAGAACATGGTTTGATTTCCTAGATTTAAAAAATGATTATTCAATCTTGTGGAGATATTTTTTAAATCCATAACACTTACAAATTACTTTTTTGAGTGAATACCAGAAATAATGCTAATGTATAATTTCTTTCAACTCATCTTTTTGTGAGATGATTCGCTCCATTGAATAATATATATTCACAGAAATATGTCTAAGGACAATTTTGTTATTCTTGGCTGACAATCAAATACCTTATTTAATTAAAGAATGAGATTTATTTTTAATTGACCAGTATACATTCAACTTTTAAATTTAATTTTATTTATTTGAAAGACAGAGTTACAGAGAGAGGTAGAGACAGAGAGAGAGAGGGGTCTTCCATCTGCTGGTTCACTCCCCATAGGTGGTAACAGCTAGAACTGAACCAGTCTCAAGCCAGGATCCAGAAGCTTTTTACAGGTCTTCTATATAAGTGCAGGGGCCCAAGGACTCAGACCATCTTATGCTGCTTTTCAGGCACATTAGCAGGGAGATGGTTTGGAAATGGAGCAGTCAGAACTCTACAGGCGCCCATATGGGTTGCCGGTGCTGCAGGCTTGGGCTTTAACCCACTGCACCACAGTACCAGCCCCATAAATTCAACTTTTATAGATATATGTAACCAAGCTGAAAAGAAATTAGTGGGCTATTGAAAATAAGATAATTTTTTCTTTTCTCATCTCATGTGTTAATCATTTTACAGATGATAAAACACTTCAGGATTAAAATTAGCAGTCTTCATACTAAATTTCATATAACTGTGATTATCAAAACAATTCTTTATATTTTTAGAAAACAGGAATTTTGCTGGCGCCGTGGCTCAACAGGCTAATCCTCCGCCTTGCGGCACCGGCACACTGGGTTCTAGTCCCGGTCGAGGCACCGATCCTGTCCCGGTTGCCCCTCTTCCAGGCCAGCTCTCTGCTGTGGCCAGGGAGTGCAGTGGAGGATGGCCCAAGTGCTTGGGCTCTGCACCCCATGGGAGACCAGGAGAAGCACCTGGCTCCTGCCATCGGAACAGCGCGGTGCGCCGGCCGCAGCGCGCTACCGCGGCGGCCATTGGAGGGTGAACCAACGGCAAAAAGGAAGACCTTTCTCTCTGTCTCTCTCTCTCTCTCTCGCTGTCCACTCTGCCTGTCAAAAAGAAAAAAGAAAAAAAAAAGAAAAATAAAAAAAAAGAAAACAGGAATTTTGAAAATAAAATTTTATTTATTAAGTAAAATTTATTTTCATTTTATTTGAAGGCAGAGAGAGAGAGAGAGATTGCCCATCAAATGCTTCATTCCAAAAAATACCCATAACAGTGGGGCTGGGTCAGGTCAGAACCAGGAGCCTGGATTTCAGTGTAGATCTCCCATATGAGTGGCAGTGACTCAAGTACATGAGCCTCCCTTAGGGCATATAATCAGGAAGATGCAATTGGGGGTGAAACTAAGGCTCCAACATAGGCATTTCAATATGGGACGTGGGCATCTTAACCAATGTAACAAATGCTCATACCAAAAATTTTAATTCGGCCGGCGCCGTGGCTCAACAGGCTAATCCTCCGCCTTGCGGCGCCGGCACACCGGGTTCTAGTCCCGGTCGGGGCACCGATCCTATCCCGGTTGCCCCTCTTCCAGGCCAGCTCTCTGCTGTGGCCAGGGAGTGCAGTGGAGGATGGCCCAAGTGCTTGGGCCCTGCACCCCATGGGAGACCAGGATAAGCACCTGGCTCCTGCCATCAGAACAGCGCGCTGCGCCGGCCGCAGCGCGCCTACCGCGGCGGCCATTGGAGGGTGAACCAACGGCAAAAGGAAGACCTTTCTCTCTCTCTCTCTCTCTCTCTCACTGTCCACTCTGCCTGTCAAAAATTAAAAAAAAAAAAATTTTAATTCTTAAACATTAGACATGCTTTAAGAATTAAGTTTGGATAATCTTGTTCTATTTATTGACTGATTGACCAATTAAAAAATAAGACCAGCACTGGTGTTGTGGTTTAGCCGCCATCTATAATGCATATTTGGGGTCCCATATATATATATAAAATCCAGGTCCCTGCTTATGCGCCTGAGAAAGCATTGGAAGAGGATAGATGCTTGTGCCCCTATACCCACATAGGAGACCTGCAAGAAGCTCCTGGATCCGTTCTTCAGGTTGGCCCAGCCCCAGATGTTGCAGCCATTTGGGGAGTGAATCTCTTTTTTTCTCTGTAACTCTGATTTTCAAATAAATAATAAATCTTTTTAAAAAAGACCATTAGTTTTTGCTTTATTACTTGTTTCTTTAAAGAAAATGATTTATTTGTTTATTTGAAAATCATCTGATATTTCATTCCTCTAATGGCTGTAATGACCAGAACTGGGCCAGCATGAAGCCAGGAGCCAGGAGCTTCTTCCAGGTCTCCCTCTTGGGTAGCAGGGGTTCAACCACTTGAGCCATCTTTGGCTAATTTCCCAGGCTAGTAGGAGGAAGCTCTATTGGAAGTGGATTTTTTATCCAGGACTTTAACTAGTGCCTGAATTGCATGCCTGTGTTGCAGGTTGTGGTTGAACCTGCTATGCCACAACATTGGTCCCTGTTGCTTGCTTTTAATGATGGAAAGGAATCTTAGCAAAAGTAAAATTTGCTTAAATAATTATTATTGCTATAAAGTTATTCTACTTGACTAATTTCTGCTTTCAAAACATTTGTAAAGAAAGAGAAAGTCAGACATTCTTCCTGTTTATTTATTAGTTTCCACCATGCAAAACCCCATAAATTTGTGTGCTCATGGAAAAAAACATTTTTAACAAATTGGCTTATGTGTTATAAATATATAATATGTAAATTTAAAAATTAGATTCATGAATAGAATTATTGTAGTCAATAAAACTTAATTTTTAATTTTCTTTGAGACAAATTAATACTAGTACTTTAAATATCCTCAAAGATAAAGTAAAAATTCTAATTCAATGGTTTCATATGTCTATTATGTATTGGTGCTCTTCTTAGCATTTCCAGATTTCTACCCATTTATTCCTCATCACAAACCTGTGGCAGTAGTTATTTATCATCCTTCTTTTACAATGGGGAACTTGATGCCCACAATGATTAAGTAGCATATCCAGGGTCACATAGCTAATAAATAATTACTGGTAAAATATTTAGGTAACTTGTTTCTTCTAGTCTATCCTAAGGACTAGAGATACAAATGTGAACAAAAACCGAAAGGGAATAAAGAGTATTGAGGCTTTGTAATTTTAGTGATGGTGGCTGGAAAATTTTCACTGGGAGAGTGACTTGGGGAAAGGTATCAGTGAAAAAGAAAGTTCTCTACTATGTGAAATGAAGACCAGTTTTCAGCTATAGATCCTATTAGAGAAAAATTATTTGGTGAAAAGACAAATTTGATTGATGATTAAATATAAAGTGTTAACACCAACCACACTGTTGGTGGTAATGGGTATCTTTGCCCCTCAGGTGCTCCGTCTAATATTCACACTCCTCTGGGCACTTAGGAGCTTCAGAGTTTCTGTTACTTTAGTGAACTGCCTTGTCCTCTGGCTTCTTATTTGATGTGGCCAGTGGGAACCTCAGAAGGAGTGAAGGGAAGAAGAAGAGATAGATTTATTCTCTGGCTGCCTCCCTGAAGGATATCATAGTCTGGTTACATTATTCTATCAAACATTGTGACTTTGATCAGGTATCTCCCTCTAGGACTGTGTCTCTCATGTATGGTAACTGTTCCTTTCCCACATCCTTCAGGCTCAGAATGAGTAAAAATGTTCTCATAATTGGGCCCTATGCACACTATCAGACCCCACAGGTTTCCTTGGAAAGAGTCTTTTTAAAAAAGTTTTTTATTTATTTGAATTGGAGAGAGAGAGAGAGGGAGAGAGAGAGAGAGAGAGAGAGAGAGAGAGAGAGAGAGATCCATCCACTGTCACTCCTCAAATGCCTGCGACAACTGGAGCTGGTCAGGTCCAAGCCAGGAACCAGGAACTCCATCTGGGTCTCACACATAAATGGCAGGGACCGAAGTATTGATCCATCAACCACTGCTTCCCAAGATGTGCATTAGCAGGAAGCTGGATGGGAAATAGAGGCAGCAATGAATTCCAGGCACTATGATATGGGATGTGGGTCCAAGTGGTGGTTTGACTCTCTGTGCCATATCATCTGCCCCAGAAAGAGTCCTTATTAAATTCTGTACAGATTACTTAGTTTGAATGTGGTTTCTGTTTCTTTAAGTGTTCCTGACTGATGCAGTTGGCTTTCCAAAGCTTCACTGCAATGCCTTTGAATTCTGTTGTCACCATAAATTGTTTCAAACCAATGAACGTGTGCAGAAGTGTGTATTTATTAGACATCCCTTTTAAAATTAAGCTATTTATAATTTATTCTGATATCCCTTTAATTTTAACCTTCTTTGTTCTTAGAGCCATTTAGGCAGTGTTCAGTGATAAGATTATTCCCAGAACACTGTGGATGGACATTTAAAATTTATTTATTTTCATTTTTTATTTGAAAGGCAGCGACAGATGCTGAAATATCCTCCATCCACTGGTTCATTGCCCAAATTCTCACAACAGCCAGGACTGGACCAGGGAGAAGTCAGGAGTCTGGAATACCATCTAGGTTTCCTATCTGGGTGACAGGGACCCAAGTATTTGAGGCATCATCTGCTGGGTTCCAGGGTGCACTTTAGCAGGAAGCTGGATTGGAAGTGGAGACACATGGACTTGAACTAGGCACTCTGGAATTGGGATGTATGTGTCCCAAGTAGTGACTTAACTGCTGCAGTTCATGCCTGTCCCTGGACATTGCTGATGCCAAGAAGTGTTCAGATAGGTGGTCATTTAAAAAATAAATGGTGGCCGGTGCCGTGGCTTAACAGGCTAATCCTCTACCTTGCGGCGCCGGCACACCGGGTTCTAGTCCCGGTTGGGGCGCCGGATTCTGTCCCGGTTGCCCCTCTTCCAGGCCAGCTCTCTGCTATGGCCCGGGAAGGCAGTGGAGGATGGCCCAAGTCCTTGGGCCCTGCACCCACATGGGAGACCAGGAGAAGCACCTGGCTCCTGGCTTCAGATCAGCGAGATGTGCCAGCTGCAGCGGCTATTGGAGGGTGAACCAACAGCAAAAAGGAAGACCTTTCTCTTTGTCTCTCTCTCTCTCACTATCCACTCTGCCTGTCAAAAAGAAAATTAAAAAAATTAAAAAAATAAAAAATAAATGGTATTTTTACATTCAGAGAACCATTTTAGGAAATGTTAGGAAGTTGGAGACAAATTGCTCCTCCAAAGGAAGATTAATGGAATTTTAAAGGGACGATCAAATATGTTCTACCTTAAACTCCATTAAAGTGTAGAATATTGAGAAATTAATTTTAAGTATATGGATTATAGGACCACTTAACTCAGAGGTTACATGTATGGGCTCTGGAGGCAGAATACTTGGGTTTGAATTCCTGCTTTGTTTCTCATTTGCTGGATGACCTTGGTCAAGCTTATTATCTTCATTGTAACTCAGTTTCATCATCCATGCAATGGGATTAATTTACCTCAAAGGATTATTGTGGTGAATAAACAAGTTAATACATGAAAAGCAGTTAGAACAGTGCTTGACATCTAATAAGCAACCAGGAAAATATTATTTAGAGATGTATAAACACTAATGTAAGTTTAAACTCCTAATACTTATGGTTCCTATATAATAACAAAACTAATACAAATGTACAAAACTAAAGAACAGTAAAATATAAATTAGAACCATTAATTTAGTGTGCTAGATGATGTTTGGCTGAAAGTAAAATTGTGTCCTGTTATGTGAGTACCAGCTATTTTAGCATAGAATCCTTTGACTTTGATATGCCCATAACATATTTTATGATGATTCAATTTTACAACCTTTTAAAAAAAGTTAGAAGATAAGGAGATCTTGTGTAGCTTTCCATGGTGTCATTGCATCTTCACTTGGTACAGATTCATCACTCATGTGTTCTTTTTCTCATTAAGCAGTGACTAGTAAAGCAGTACTCCTTTAAAAAGTATAATCATAAATACAAACAAAAAGACTGGTAATAAAATTGAGTGGCAGTATTCAGTGATAAAATTATTCAAATAACCTACAATCTTTTTTTTAAAGATTTATTTATTTATTTGAAAGACAAAGTTACAGAGAAAAAGAGAGGGAGGAGAGAGAGGGAGTTGTGGAGGAGAGAGAGAGAGGGAGAAAGAAAGAGATATCTTCCATGCACTGGTTCATTCCCAAAATGGTTACAATGGCCATAATTGGAGCCAGGATCTTCATCTGGATCTCCCATATGGGTGCAGGGGCTGGAGCACTTGGACCATCCTCTGCTGCTTTCCCAGAAGCTTTAGCAGGGAGCTGGATCAGAAGTGGAGCAAAGTAAACTCATGACATTAAAAAAAAATTCACAGAGAACTCTTTAGACCTGGGAGGAAGTTTCCAAAGATCAGTTTGAAAGACAATGATTTACACAATTTTCCCCTCATTGCCATAGGTATCCTTTAAATGAATCTTACTGAAATTTTTTCTTTTCTTTCTTTCTTTTTTTTTTTTTTAAGGGGTAGGGTTTATTGGTGGGGAAACCAGACAGCCGGAGGGAAAGGGCAAAGAGGAAAAAGAGAGAGAAGAGCATAAGAGAGAGAGATCAAGAAAGAAAGCGAGAGAAAGCAAGGGAGAGACAGCCACGTGTTCAGGAACAAGTCCTCTTAAAACTTTGCCAGGGGGTGATCCCATCAGGGTCGGGGTAGAGCTGACACCAGTGGTTGGGCCATGGGGCTTAAGACCAAAGCCTGCAGGGCCTCAGATGGTGAGGCAAGATGGCACCACTTAGACTGCACCATTTTACTAACACTCTCCCCTTTTGTTTTTTATAAAGCAAGATTTGTAGGGGATTACATTAGCCCCAAAAGTCCAGGAGAGGTAGAGGGATGATGATCTATATTTCGAGCCACGTCCTGCTGACATGGGGAGATGAGGCACTTTCTGCTGGCATGGGGCGATGCCTCAAGCCAGTGTCTCCTGGGAGATGAGCCATGTATATCCCTGAAGCAGCATTTGGTTGACCACCTGGTTGGTGAAGGCCTTGGTTCGTTCCATTATCACCTCCTGTAACACTTAAACATACATAGTAGTATAAAAGGGTGAGAATAACAACCAATAATCCTAACAGTGGCATTAACGAAGTGATGAGAGGATTTCATAGAGGAGAGGAAATGGGGGAGGGGGTGGTTTCTGGGCCCTTGTGAAGACTGATGGATGTAGTTTAAAGCTAATCCCAACCAAGACTGAGAGAAAGGACCACTTGTCTCTTGCGGGTAGAGGGGTTTGTCTGTGGAGAAAATACTAAACAATCATACAACATTAAGTGGGGGAGAGGACCATCAGTACACACAGGTCAGGAGTAGAGCCACTGATGTTAGAGGATATGATTACAAAGGAATGAGGCCCCAAGTGGGCTAGACAGGGTTTAGAACAAAGGACAGAGTGATTATTGGAGGACCTAAGAAAGCTGCTGTTTCAACAAGTCAGAGTTGCACAGAGAATTAAAATGTGTCAATTGTTTTCTGATGAACCTGCCCTAATATTTTAAAAATTAACTCTGGACCATAAAATATCAGCAGTGTGATAAATCCTTTGCTGCCTAATTAAAGCATTAGCCAGCAGCATTGCAATGTTGGATGCCAAAAACAAACATGGAATGCATGTATTTCATGTAATCTAGCAAAGAAGAATTATCAACAAGACCAACCAAACAACTGAATAAGGTAGCATTGAAGGCATGCAATACATAAAAAAACTAATTTTGAATTGTCTTGAATTCAAGGGTGGATATAAACAAGTAGAACATCGTGTCCAGTCTCTCTTGGTGAATATGTATCTTTAAAAAATGGAATGATAAGGAAAAAAAACCCACAATAATCCAAAACAATATTTTTTACTTAGATTTTTTACTTTTTTTTAAACCTGTGGAATATGTGTTAACTATTGAAGGTCATAAGATAGAAAAGAGGTCAAGGGGCTGGTGCTGTGGTGCAGTGGGTTAAAGCCCTGACCTGAAGCACCGGCATCCCATGTAGGCGCCAGTTCTAGTCCTGTCTGCTCCTCTTCCAATCCAGCTCTCTGCTATGGCCTGGGAAAGCAGTAGAACATGGCCCAAGTCCTTGGGCCCCTGCACCCATGTGGGAGACCCAGAAGAAGCTCCTGGCTCCTGACTTTGGATAGGCACAGCTCTGGCTGTTGCGGCCATGTAGGGAGTGAACCAGCGGATGGAAGACCTCTCTCTCTGTCTATACTCTCTCTGTAACCCTTTCAAATAAATAAAATGAATTTTTTTAAAAAGAAAAAAAAAAGAAAAGAGGTCAAGGCATACATAACATATCATACTGAAGGTGTTATGTATTTTTTCTGTTTATAAAAGTAAGCTATAATCATGATATAAAAGAGTTCTCACCTTTCAGAAACTCATTATTTAAAGGTCAAAAATGATCTGAAATTCTATTTGGTTTGTAAACGTTCTTTCAGATTTTTCCTCTGCATACAGCAATAAAAATAGAATATAATCTATATCCATACTTACATGTACATGTGTTTTCTTTTTAATAAAAATGTCATCATAGGGAGCTGGCATTGTGGCACAGAGGGTTAAGCCTCTACTTGCCATATCAGCATCCTATATTGGAGTGCTGGTTCTAGTCCCAGCTGCTCTGCTTCCTATCGAGCTTCCAGCTAATGTGCCTAAGAAGTCAACAGATGCGAGAGATGCACATGGAGCTCTAGGCTCTTAGCTTCAAACTGGCTCACACCTGACTGTTGTGGTCATTTGGGTAGGGAATCAGTCAGCAGATGGAGGATCTCTCTCTCACTCTCATTTACTCTCATTTGCCAGCCCCTTGGGAAGCTTTGATCTTATGACTGATTCATATCAAGAAGAATTTTTATGATCGTTCTGCCAAGCAAAGAACAAGAATGACAGTGACAATGAAATCCTGTTTTTAGGAGATTACTTTTGTTACCATTTTACTGACCTAGGGAAATAATATGGTCATGCCTCACTTCATGAAATTCGGGGATTCAATTATTCTGTGCTTGTATTAGAGGAAATCTGAAAACTGGCAAGTTGAAAAAATGAGTACGATGGTGATGGATAGATGGGTTGTGGAAAATTAAAAGGAGTTCAAGATAAAGAGTTTCTGGGCTTAAATTAGTAAGCATAGTAACATCATTAATTAGATCCATCACTAATTGTGTTAATCATCAATTAGATCCTGGGATTAATCTGAGAATGATCAAACTAAGATAGGGCAAAGGTTATGGAAAATGATGAGATCAGAAATTTTACCTATCCATGGACTGGAAGAATTTCCCCAAGAACTGCTATGGACAGGTAATTTCACTCTAGAGAACAAAATGTAGTATTAAAGGGAAAGCTTCAATTTTAGTAATATGATAGGCAAATAATTAGCAATAACAAAAGGGGGAATATGAATTCCTGTTATCTCAACAGGTAGTTGAGACTCGGACAAGGAGATCCAGTTGGTGATACTTGGGATTCTAGTTTTATGATTGGTCTTGAAGAGTGGTATGGTTCAAAGTGCCAGCATACAATATAGAATCAGAAATGCAGTGTCTCACTCTAATCTGGCTTTCATTCTGTGACGTTACAATCAACAATGATCACAATGTCTGTAATCTAAAGGACATTCTTAGTGTTTACCTTACTTAATCATTTAGCAAATTTGGTACCATTGATTCTTTTTATTGGAATATTTTATTCCCATGGTTTCTGGGCTAGAACAAGCTCTTGATTGTCCTCTTTTTTTTTTTTTTTTTAAGAGTATGATGGGACCAAGAGTCCTAAAATTGATGAGTATACAGTGTACTTTCTAATACTAGAAAAGATAGAAAATAAATATTATTTTTAAAAAGGAGAATATTTAGAAAATTGAAAATATTATACAGTTATTGCCCATGTCACTGGATATACTTTGGCACAGTGAGGATCTATTAGAATAGTGCTACTCTCTGTGCCAAATATCCTCTTATATATTAAAATACTGATAGGGCAAGCAATTGTCTTTTCACTACCCTCCTAGCTGTTAGTCTGTCTTTCATACTCATTACAGACCATATCACCTTTTTTTCTATTTTGTTTTAATCATGGCAATCATTTTAAAGCATTTATTGATTTGGAAAGTAAGGCCTTTAGTTATTTAATTATTAACCTCTTCAATGAAATGACTTTATTAATATATAAATCACATAGCATAACATTCACTATTTTGAAGTATGATATTCAATGATTTTGTGCAGCCATCACCACAGTCAAACTTAGAAAATTTCCACCCGTATTCAAAGAAACCCTATACTATTTAACATTGACTCTGCATTCCCCTCTGCACTCTCTGCATTCTCACTGACACATATTATTGTATCTCTTTTTGATGTTAGTCATTTTGTTGGATATGAAGTAATATTATATTATAACTCATTTACTTTTTTTGGTTTTTTAAAGTCTTTATTTTTGAAATGCAGAGAGAGAGAGAGAGAGAGAGAGAGAGGGAGAGAGAGAGAGAGAAAGTCAATCAGGGAGAGAAACAGAAAGGGAATTTTGCCTGTTTATATTTCAGGTGTCTGCAGTTTATAGAGACAGAAGAGTGTTTTGAAAAGGATATTGATGATGGGACCAACTGCTAGCCAGAGGAAAGAAAAATACTCCCCGAATACCAACCATTAGATTTGATGAATAGAAGATTATTGGAGGCTTTTGAGAAGGAAGTGATAGATAGGGTAGCCAGAGTCCAAGAGTAGGTAAGGAAAGACAACAGGAAGAAAAGTACCAAGAATAGACTATTTCTTCAAGAGCACTCTTTCAATGTCCACTTGAGTACACCTAACATAAAGGCAAAAATATGCTATAAAAAGAGAATATCAAAGAGATCACTCATAGAACAAAAATGGAAAAATATTGACTGTAAAGGAGGTGCCTAACAGGGAAGCTTGGATGTTGAATTATGGCATGATATAGAAAGGTTGACAGTTGCAAAGTAGGGCAGACTGGGATAGGCGTGCAAGAGGATTTTAATTAGCCAATGGGTGGGAAGGTTTTGGAAATACAGTCCTCAAAAAAATCCTTGAACCTTAATATATGGCATGGACCACAGGAGCATTTGGCTTTGAGGTCCCTTATGAGAGAAAAGAGTATTGAGTGAGAGGGTGGTTAGTATTAGGTAGAGTTAAGATGGAAAGGTGCCGAGGTCTGATTTGGTTAGATGTTCATTTTTATTCAGTGAATAGTTCTGTGACTATGACCAAGAAGACTCAGGAAGGAAAAACTGCGTGCAGCTTTCCTCAAGCATGAATCACCTCTGGGCATTCCGTCACCCAATGGTCCTGAAAGTCCCTTAGAGAGGATGGGGGATGCAGACGCTTGTGGGGGTTGTGAAGTGTGAAGGGAGACCCTAGTTCCATGTTCAAGGTGAAAGTGGATAGAATATAGACAATGGCAGACAAACAGCTGCTGTTTCTTAGCATGACCACCTGCCATATTCCAGGATTGGAAAAACATTAGCTTGATAATCATTACAATAACATATTATTATTATTTTATAATTCATAAAGAGAATATAACAAATATCTAGACATTGCTACACCAATAGTAAGAGTATAAGGTCGGGGCCAGCATTGTGGTGTAGTGGGTAAACCTGCCATCTGGGTGCTGGCATCCTCTGTGTGTGCCAGTTGGGGTCCTGGCTGTTCCGCTTTCAATCCAGCTCTCTGCTAATGGCCTGGAAAAGCAGGAGAAGGTGACTCAAGTGCTTGTGCCCCTGCCATGCATGTGGAAGACCCAGAAGAAGCTCCTGGCTCCTGGCTTCAGCCTGGCCCAGCCCTGGCCCAACACTAGCCATTGTGGCTACCATCAGGTGAAAGATCTCTTTCTCTCTCCCTCTGTGTCTCCCTCTCTCTATGTAACTCTGACTTTCAAATAAATATATAAACTTTTTTTTTAAAAAAAAAGAGTATAAGGAAGAGTATAATGTCATGTAGAATAAGGCGCTAACCAAGAGGTGGGAGCATATTTAAAACGAGAGGGAAAGATACAGTCACTTCTCATTTTTTGGTGATACTTGTGTTCTCTAGAGACATCAAAAGTATTGGTTTAGGGTATACTAAGACTAATTTCTTTTCCCAGGAAGTATCTTCACTGCTGTAACAATTGCTTGCCCTGGGCCATTTTAGACAGCAAAACCACCAACAAAAACACACAAAAGTAAAAAACATGTCATTGTGTAGGTCACCAAAAGGACATTTGTTTCTAACATGAGAGTTGAAACTAGAAGGCAGAGTGGCCTGGTTCAACCTCAGCAGGGAGCAGGCCATCATGCACATTTCTGTGAGTGACCTTAGAAGCATAGGCAGTATTGACTTTGGGTTTACAAGCGTATTTTAGCCAGTAAGTAAATTCTCACATACTGAACCTGTGAATAATGAGGACTGACTGTGTATTGTAAACTTGGAAGTGCTGTAACACACTCCCAAAACTCGGGACCTTTCTGTAGAAGTCCCCCTCACTGCTCAACAATGGTTGTCAGGCAGCAGTCATCCAATTGCAGACACTCCACAACGGGGGCCGAGCTCTGCACAGTCAGCTTCCATGTGGGCACAGCAATCATGGCCTTCCCTGATGTGGACAGTGACAGCACACTGGCACTTTCTCCTTAAGATGCTGTGATAACAAAGTAGACTTCAGCCCATCTGGGGTCTATGGGTAGCTTGGTTATTACTTTGTTTGATCAGGGTTTAGTGTTCCTACAAAACATGAGAACATAGTCTAATGCTAGGGAGCTAACCATAGAAATGACAATGGAGTTCTGAGTCTCACAATCCAGAGCCATTCTGAACCTTGCACCTCTCCTTTAATTTAGTGAGTTAATCTTTAGTAAGGAGTTGAGTTGGAATCATACCACACTGAGAACAGAGGAAAGGCAAGCTAAGGGAGAGGGGCTGGGGCCTTTAAAGACCGCATCAAATGCATTAGGGATGGGGGCTCAGTTTTAGAGACCTTCACAGAAGAGGTGAGCTTTGAGCTAGGCATTGAAGGATGGGCGAGTGTAAGAGAATGGTGGATGGGGAGATATGTCAATCCCTACTGGAGATAGTCTCATCGCATACTACCTTCCTGACTACAGATCCTTTGGCTTCTCTAGTGTACCACAGAGTCTCCCAGGTAGAATCCCTGAGCTTTACATATTACTGCTTATGAAAGGATCAATTTAATGATCAAAGGCATCATTAGCCCTGTCTCCACAACTAAAGTAAATTTGTTTTGTGAATGAAAACAGGAGATTTCACACTTAGAGATAAATACCAATTTATAAACCTGGATTCAGGGCTGGTGTGAAGCTGCCACCTGTAATACCAGCATTCCATGTGAGCACTGTTTCAAGTCCTGGCTGGTCCTCTTCCTATCCAACTCCTTGACAATGTGCCTGGAAGACGCACCCATGTGGCAGACCTGGATGAAGCTCCTGGCTTTGTCCTCACCGAGTCCCTGCCATTGTGGCCACTTGGAAAGTAAACCAGTGGATAGAAGATGTATTTCTCTCTCTGTCTCTGCCCCCACTCTTTGTAGTTTTGCCTTTCAAATAAATAAATCTTAAAAAAAAAAGTGAAAACCCATGTCCAACCTGCAGTCAATCTTCAAATCAGGACTGATTATTGTTATTAGTTTGTTGTCATCCATCAGGCAAAGCAGAGATTGAAAATTGGGGGGGCAACCAAGGAGAGTTTTTCCATGCATACCCCAATTAGTTCTTTTGTTTGTTTTTGATTATCTTGAGTAAGTGGGGGGAAAAAAGATTTCCCCTTAATCCGTAATTTTAATATTGCTTCTCAAAAGTGATAAAAATAGCATGTAGGTATTAGTCAAAGATCTTCTTTTTCAAGGTTTGGCTGAAAAACAAACTAAAATTTCCATGTGGTCTCCAATAAAACCCCTGTTTCTCATAGGTTTCTATTTCTAATGCTTGTTGCCATGGAAATGGACTTTACATCAGCAAAAAGGGGATGAAATACCGAGTGATTTATACACACTGCTTGATATTTTAAGAGATTCACTATTGCTCTTTTCCTTTTCTGTAGAAAAGATGTAAAGAGATTTTTCTTTTAGGGCTCTCCTATCTTCAGATAAGGGGGCTCTAGAAACATAACCCTGCAGGCATAGAGCCACACCTTGGTCTCCCTGATAAAACATGGAAACAGACTGGTGTCTGCCACCAGAGAGCAGACTTGGAAGTCATTGTAGCTGGCTGTTCTGCTTAGCACAGTTTCATGGAAAATTGAAGTTTACAAAACATTTTCAATATAACCTGTAACACCAGATTGGAGTAGAAAATATTTTTAAATTATCATTAAAATCAAACAGCTAAGGAATTGCTTTTATTTCCCCCTCTATAAGGTAATCTTTCCTTTAATAAACCCAAGACCCTCTGGATGCTCAATACTTCAGAAGGTTCAGTGGTCTGGTTCCTAGCACCGTGCAGGGAGGGAACTGGTGAATGTGCACAGTCTGCTCTCAGCCTTGACCTCCATGGCCATTTGGCTGCTCTAGTATACCACAGAGTCTCCCAGGCAGAATCCTTGAGCTCTACATGTTACTGCTGGGAATACTTCCTCAAGTCAGTTTTTAAAAGGGTCAATTGCACACATGGCTCCTGAGAACTTTTTCTCTTGGGCTAAGTTCTCCTGCTACCCCAAGGCCTGGAATGCTTTGATCCTCTCCGTCTATAAATGGCAGGTAGATACTCTGAAAGTTTGGCCTAGAATTCAGGACTTTAATTGCCCATTAGGTGCTAGGTATTGTTACTTTAAAAATTAAACATATGTGTGGCTTACTATAAGCTTATTCAACTTTTAAAAAAATGTTGTTTTTCAAATTGCTAGAAAGTATTTTCCTGAATTCACCATTGCTTTGTGTTCAGTTATGGGAAACCAGTAACAATCTCAATATTTTATAGCAATTAGCTTCTTTTCTTTTTCCTTCAAGCTGGTCCTGGGGGTGTGAGCCATTGTTACAACTCTAGAATGTTTATGCAAAGGAAGAATGACTCAGACTGGCTGTAATCCTTGTGCTGAGATGAATAAATCCTTTCCTACTTTTGTTTTTCCAGTTCCTCTACTCTCACTTTTCCCTTTCAAGCATTTCCCATTTCAAATGGAGAAAGTGCTAGGACATTAAAAAAGTTATTTTTCATTATCGAGACTCTAAAAATGCAATCTATCTTATATTCCCTTTTCTGGCATGCCAGCTCCTTGGCTTTCAGAAATTGTTCTATATTCGTATAGCTCTGAATCCATTGTATTGATCAGGCACTTCAATAACAGCTTGAGGGAAATTTTCTAATTCCAGCCTGCTGATGAATAAACACTCAACAAAAAGTAAAATAGAAAGCCCCTATGTTAAAAACTGAATTTCTCTTGCTGTGATTCACATGTTTGCTTTAAAAGCACTTAAGAAAGTTCCTGCAGAATCTCTTACTCTCTCCTTTTAACAAATCCTGCTTGCTTCTTCTACATGAAAGGTTGATGTAACTACCAGAGTTGAAATAAAATGGTATGGTACAAGTTGGTACAAGCTATATGCCTTTAAGTTCTAAGTTCTTTTGTGGTAGCAAGTGGATAGAATACATATTGAGTTTTTTTGTTTGTTTGTTTGTTTTTGCACAAAGAATCCAAAGTACTCTGAATATTTGAGTGTAAGAAGGTAGTCACATACCTCGTCATTCTGAACTTTTTCCTTCTTGCCAATACCTCCCTTCCCTGCCCCAACACACACACACACACACATACACACAAACACACACATCTTCTCTTCTGATGTTAACGTTCTTGGAAGATCACCAAAAACAGAAATGAGTAGAGACTGTTTTCTCTACACTCTTACACACTATACTCTTTTACAGCTTATATTATAGTTAAATTAATGTAAGTTAAGAAAAAAATTATGGTATAGCCTTGTTATAACATATTACCAAGGAGGTCAGGTGGAGGGATGGTATAATATGGAGCAGTATTGAACTATATAGTGCTTGGTCCTATGTATAACATTATATCATCTACTCATTACAATAATTATGAGAGTAGATTTTTTTAAAAAAGAAAATGTTTATTTAATAGACTAAGAAATTGAGTCCTACACTGATAAAGGGCAATATTTTCCAAGGTCACAGAATGATTATAAGGGAAAGGAGATGGCAATTCATGTTTATTTGAGCCCCACATCATGTAAAGGGGAGAAACTGCTGTAGAGGAAAAGTTGTGGTATTGATGGATGTCCTCATTGTCATTAAACAGAAAACCCCTTGGGAAAAGTTCCAAAATTAATATATTCTGTTTCACATTTTATTTTACTTTGGAGAAAGAGTATTTGGTCTCTAAGGATCAATTAAAATCAAGTAATGTTCTTAAGTCTTTTTTTAAGTTTTTAATTACATTAATTTTTTGGGGGGAAGGAAAGAGAATGTTTCCATCCAGTCATTCACTCTTCAAATACCTATGATGGCAGGAATTGGGCCAGGCAGAAACCAGGACCTGCGAACTCAATATGAGTCTCCCATGTGGTGTGAGGAATCCAGCTACTTGGCTATCATCTTCTGCCTCCCAGAATTTTCATGTGCAGAAAACTGGAGTCAGGAGAATGAGCCAGTATCAAACACAGGTATTCTGATGTGAGATGAAGGACATCTTGACTGCTAGATCAAACACCCACCCTAATGTTCTTAATTCTGAAGTATAATCCATATTCACTCATGTAGTAATTTTTCCCAACTGCTAAGCCTTCTATTAATTCCAGACCTATGAATCCATTAGTTGATAAATCCATTTAGATGACTCTTGGACACCTCAAACTCAATATAAATAGGTTGCTCAATAGAGTGGTTAAGGACTCTGCCACTGACTGGCTGTAAGGTTGAGCAACTGTGTCCTTGTCAGTACACCAGGAAATGTATAGAACCTATGTCATAGTCTTGCTATGAGTATTTGAGAAACTAATGTAGAGATAAAGACGTCTCTATTATCTATCTGCTGTATCTAGAATAGTGCTAGAGACAGAGCTTTTGTCATATTTTCATTTGTTTTTATCACACAACTGACTTTATTACTTTACTCCCAAGGCTAAACTTTTTTTTTTAAGGATTTATTTATTTATTGGAAAGTCAGAGTTGCACAGAGAGAGAAGGAGAGGCAGAGAGAGAGAGAGAGAGAGAGAGAGAGAGAGGTGTTCCACCCGCTGGTTCACTTCCCAGTTGGCCGCAATGGCTGGAGCTGTGCCGATCAGAAGCCAGGAGCCTGGAGCTTCTTCCAGGTCTCCCATTTGGGTGCAGGGGCCCAAGAACTTGGGCCATCTTCTACTGCTTTCCCAGGCCATAGCAGAGAGCTGGATCCGAAGTGGAGCAGCCAGGACTTGAACCGGCACTCATATGGGATGCTGGCACTGCAAGCAGCAGCTTTACCTGTTATGTCATAGCACCTGCCCTGTGGGCTGAACTTTTTAACATGGTCCTTGTGCGAGCTGTATCTGCATGCCTTTGTCCAGTGGTCCAAACCAGAGGATGGGGTATCTATTTTTATTCCTTCTCCTCCTTCACTCTTATGTCTAGTTGATTGGCAAGCCATTATGGTTTTTAGCTTTAAAAATTTCTTCAGGCTACCTTCTCTTCTCTGCCATCACCTCTATAGTGGGAGAAACAGTCTCTTTCACCTTGACTGCTTGATGTTTCTCCCCTTCACTTTTTCTCCACTCCCAGTGCATTCTCCTCTCTGTAGTCAGTTTGGGTGGGTCTGACAGTGCCAATCCTCAGCTTCTGTGGCTTCCTATTGTTTAATACCAGAGCTATTAACATGACCCTAGAAACTGATTACCTTATTGGAGTCATTGTTTACCATTTTTTCTTTGCTCTCTGAACTCTAGCTAAAGGGACTTTCTTTTATATACTTGCGAGCTTCACATCCTTTCTGGTTTTTGGGTCTTCTCACTTACTGTTCTCTATGGCAGAATGTTCTCTCTTTGCTTCTCGTAGTTAATTCCTGTTAGTTCTTCAATGTTCAGCTCAAATGTGATTTCCTTAGCCCTCTGACTAAATCAGGTCCATCTGTTAGATATTAAAATCACCCTGTACTTCTCTTTTATAGTATCCATTTTAAATGTAATGGAATAACTAATTACCTAAATTGTGTGCTAGAATGTAGGATTCATGAAAGCTATCTTATAACTGCTGTACCTACCACACAGCAGAGTGAATTGAACATATTTATCATTCATTGAATATTTATTGAATGACTTTCTTCATTTAGGAATGTGATAATGGCTGAATAATACAGAAAGCACTGTCAGTGCTTTAAAATGCTCACACGCTTGCAAACATTTAAGCAATTGTTTGAAAAAGAAAAAAAATTCTGCTATAATTATGTTCCTGGTTTCAACATAATCTTATAGACTAGACACCTGATAACTGATAACTTTTACTTTGCTTCTGAAGATTTATTAGAATTATTTTAAATGTAATCAATCTGTTGTGGATGGGGTTTTAAAATTTCAACTTACTTTATATAGGAAGTAGCTCAATATTTTCCCTATTGGCTTATTCTAATCACCAGTTGAAGCCGAGAGCTGCAAAGGAAAGAATTTCCTATATCCATTTTTATTTAAGCACTATGGGTATGAAGTATTGTACTGTGAAGCATGGTGCTGTGAGGGATGCAGAGACAGATGAGGCAAGGAATCTACTCTAAGGGCAGCTTACAAACTAGTAGGGGTGACAAGAGAGGTATTTCAGTATCCAAATTCAGAACTTTTGTGGTAGGACCAGGAACCACCAAAAAAGATCCCATTCCCACTGCTCTTCCCTCCTGCAGATTGTAGGGGAGAGTGAGTGCTTAGAAAAGTGTCAGCAAGAGCTGGTGTGAGCATTTGGGATAGCCGTTTAGATGCCTCTTGGGTTGAGTTCTGGCTTTTCTCCATCCTGGGAGGCAGCAGATGACAGCTCAAGTACCTTTATTCCTGCAGTTCATATGGAAGACCTAGACTGAATTTCTGGCTCCTGGCTTTAACTTGGGTCAGCCCACCTGTTGCTGACATTTGTGGAGTGAACTAGTGGATGGAAAAATCTCTCTTTGTGTCCTTCAAATAAAATTAAAAATAAAGAAAATTCATGAGCCTCAAGTTTGGATTTTTTAGTTTATTTTACTTTTCAATCTTTGCTAGTCATTAAAATCATCTGAGAGCCTTGAAAAATGAATACATGGGTCCTGCCTCAAACCAATGACATAGTAGATGCCAAGAGGGGCATGTTCTATGCTATGTGTGTGAGCAAGTACTTACCTGCTTGGGAAGGGACACAACTCACCCAAATTAGTAGAGTCTAGGATATAATAAATAAAAGATAGAAACAATGCCTTAATTCTGTGTTATCTTATTTATTCCTTTGAGAAGGCAGGCCTTAGGTCTGAGGCTGAGAGCGGAGCTGTGGGGCAGGGGAGAGCTGCCTGGCCTGAATTTCATAAGTGCAAGGTGTCTATAGACTATGTCACATGAAAGCTTTAGTAATGGTTGTATAATGTCAGTTTAAAAAACTCTGGTGAACCCATACATTTCTAAAATTATGAACCTAAACATGTTAGAAAATAAACACTAACATTAAGAAAATATGCTGAGAAAAATAATTGTGAATAATTTAGGAATTTCCCAGCTTTGGGTAAAATTTATTTAAATTTTTCTTTTTCTTTTTTCTGAAAAGCAGAGAGATAAAGAGTAACTTCAATTCACTGATTCACTCCCCAAATGTCTGTAATGGCCAGTACTGGGGCAGGCTGAAACTGGGAGCTGGGAACTCCATCCAGGTCATCCATATAGGTGGCAAGAACCCAATTGCTTGAGCCCCTCAGTGCCTCCTGGTGTTAAAAGTTTTTTGAAATGATTCTAAGAACTTAAACAATAGAGGTAATTATGAGTTTAAAACTTTGGTGGGTAGGAGATGACAGCAAAATAAATTTAATTCTCTCTCAATCATGAAATCCTAGCAATAAAAGAGATCCTAAGGTTCATCCTTCATTTTTTTTAAAAAAAATATATTCTTCTATGGGAAAAACACTTTTTTAAAAAAGGATTTATTTATTTATTTGAAAGGCAGTGTTAGAGAGAGGCAGAGGCAGAGAGGGGTTGTCCATCCACTGGTTCACTCCCTAAATGGCCACATTGACCAGAGTTGTGCCAATCTGAAGCCAGGAGCCTGGAGCTTCTTCTGGGTCTCCCACACTGGTGCAAGGGCCCAAGGACGTAGGCCATCTTCTACTGCTTTCCCAGGCTGAAGCACAGAGCTGTACTGGAAGTGGAACTGTCGGCACTCGAATCAGTGCCCATATGGGATGCTGACACTGTAGGTGGTGGCTTTACCAGCTATGCCATAGTGCCAGCCTCCATCCTTCATTTTAAAATTAAGATTCGGAGAAGCTAGATTACTTGCCTAAAGTCACACATCTAGCTATTTTAGGGGAGTTTCTTAGATACAATTACATCTCCTTTTTTAAAAAAAGTTTGTTTTTATCTACTTAAAAGAGTTACACACACACATACACACACGCACACACAGGGGTTGGGGTGGGGAGAGAAATCTTCCATCTGATGATTCACTCCACAAATTCCTGTAACCTACAGGGTTGGGCCAGGCTAAAGCCAGGAACCAGGAATTCCATCCACATCTCCCATGTGGATGGCAGGGGCCCAAGAACTTGAATCAACATCTGCTGCTTCCCAGAATGCATTCATTAGTAGGAAGCTTGATGGGAAGTGGAGAAGCTGAAACTTGAATCCTCACTCCAATGTAGGATGCAACATCCTAAGTGGCGATTTAACCTGCTGTGCCACGATGCCTATCTTACTTGCTACATTTTTAAAGTAAATGGAAATTAGGCATAATGCTATCAATTCAGAAGATATTTTTTCAAGATAACCCACAGATTTTATCTTTATACTACATATTATTATTGCTTTTGGACAGTAACCAAATTGTTTTGATTAAGATCTTTTCCATCTGGAGAGTAAAAATTAGTATTATTAATGTTCTTAGCACAACCTACATAAATATTCAAATATGAAAGTGCCCCAGATTTTGAAATTCATGCATAGCTTTTTTGGTAATATATATTTTCCATCAGCTTTTTGTACATTCCATGTATGCATGGGTTTCAAGTTTTTGCCCCCAAATAAACTTACCTTGTAATACCATTTCAATAAATTTTTTCTTATTTAATGTTCATTTATTTATTTGAAAGTCAAAGTTAGAGAGAGAGGGAGGAAGAAAGAGATCTTCCATGTGCTAGTTCGCTCCCCAGATGGCCACAGCAGCCAGGGTTGGGCCAGGCTTAAGCTGGGAGTCAGGAGCTTCTTTCAGATTTCCCATGTGGGTGGAAGAGGGCCAGATACATGGGTCACCTGCTGCTGCTTTTCCCAGGCCATTAGTTGGGAGCTGGATCAGAGGGGGCAGCAGGATACAACCTGTGCCCATATGGAATTCTGGCTTCACAAGTGGCAGCTTTGCTCACTATGCCACAATGCTGGCCCCTCCATGAGCTTTTTGAAGTACCCTCAAACATATGCTATGAACTGCAGGGCAGGTGTTGTGGCACAGCTGTTGGGTTGCCACTTGGGATGCCTATATCCCATATTGGAATGCTTGGGTTCGAGTCCTGTGGCTGCTTCCCATCCAGCTTCCTGCTGATGCGCACCATGGGAGGCAATAAATGACAACTCAAGTATTTGGATCCCTGTTACCTATACAGGAAACCTGAATGGAGTTTTGGAGCATTTGTGGAGTGAACCAGTAGATGGAAGAACTCTCTCTCTCTCTCTTTTTTTGACAAGCAGAGTGGACAGTGAAAGAGAGAGACAGACAGAGACAAAGGTCTTCCCTTTGCCGTTGGTTCACCCTCCAATGGCTGCCACAGCTGGCGTGCTGCGGCCGGCGCACCGTGCTGATCCGAAGCCAGGAGCCAGGTGCTTCTCCTGGTCTCCCATGTGGGTGCAGGGCCCAAGAACTTGGGCCATCCTCCACTGCACTTCCGGGCCATAGCAGAGAGCTGGCCTGGAAGAGGGGCAACCGGGACAGGATCCAGCGCCCCGACCGGGACTAGAACCTGGTGTGCTGGCCCTGCAGGTGGAGGATTAGCCTATTGAGCCATGGTGCCGGCTGGAAGAAATCTTTTTCAAACAAATAAAAATAAAGAATTGCAACTATCATAAATCTTAACACATGATAGTTGTGATATTTTTAATGTGGTATTTTTTAATGATACATATCTTTCCTATTCTCCAAATTGTATCTCTCACCATCTTACTCTCATTTTCCTCACCCAGGCTTTATGATTCTGCAGGAAAATTAAGATCCCTGGCTTACAAGCAAATGATGTTTATTGGAGGTTGTTTACAGAAAAGTTTATAAAATCCTAGAAATTTGCTGTCAATACCTGATGGTGTACCCACTGGACACCTTGGAAAGCTTGCTTCCAAAAGACAGTGAGAGAAGAGCATTAATCATTTGCATATAAAAACATTTCCTTCAAAACACGAGCAGACTGTTTTATGGATTTGTTCACCATTAATTGTAAGATCAAATATCAGATATTATTAAAAATCAAAGGAAACCATTCCAAGATAAACAAGGATGAGTGGACGTAAATCATAACTGCTGTGGTGCATTGCCTAAAACATTTGTTGACTCCCAGGCCAAGGAGCCTCATGCAGATGTTATATGCAGGTGTTATCTCATTACCATTTAGTGTCTCTGTATGCTCACAGTTATGCATGAGATGATGAGGGAAGATTCTTCTGCTTTTGGCAATATCAGCTTCTCATAAAATCATCATTTTTTCATGCCTTTATTTGGGCCAGGATTGTCTTTACATCACCAGGAACTGCCTCATGCTGATGCCATCACAGACTGCATCCAGGATCCCACGTCACTACATTGGTGATCTAACAGGTTGATCAAATGGCAGTCATCTTTGTGTTTGTTTCTCCTAGCCAGTGATTGAATTCTCACCTTCCTTATTTGTTTCCTCTTCTTCTGTCAATATATTTTCAGTAATTTTTTTTGACAGGCAGAGTTAGAGAGAGACAGAGAGAAAGGTCTTCCTTCTGTTGGCTCACCCCCTAAATAGCTGCTACGGCTGGCTCTGCACTGATCCAAAGCCAGGAGCCAGGCGCCTCCTTCTGGTCTCCCATGCGGGTACAGGGCCCAAGCATTTGGGCCATCCTGCACTGCCTTCCTGGGCCACAGCAGAGAGCTGGACTGGAAGAGGAGCAACCGGGACAGAATCCGGTGCCCCAACTGGGACTAGAACCCGGGGTGCCAGCGCCACAGGTGGAGGATTAGCCAAGTGAGCCACGGCGCTGGCCCAATATATTTTCAGTAATTTCTTTTCTTGCCTTTTTTTTTAACTTTTATTTAATGAATATAAATTTCCAAAGTACAACTTAAGGATTACAATGGCTTCCCCCCCTCCCGTAACTTCCCTCCCACCCGCAACCCTCCCCTTTCCGGCTCCCTCTCCCCTTCCATTCACATCATGATTCATTTTCAATTCTCTTTATATACAGAAGATCAGTTTAGTATATATTAAGTAAAGATTTCAACAGTTTGCCCCCACATAGCAACACAAAGTGAAAAAATACTGTTGGAGTACTAGTTATAGCATTAAATAACAGTGTACAGCACAAGACAGAGATCCTACATGATATTTTTAAAAAATTGATTAATTTTGTATGCAATTTCCAATTTAACACCAGGTTTTTTTTTTTCCATTTTCAATTATCTTTATATACAGAAGATTGATTCAGTATATGCTAAGTAAAGATTTCATCAGTTTGCACCCACACAGACACACAAAGTATAAAAATACTGTTTCAGTACTAGTTATAGCATCACTTCACATTAGACAACACATTAAGGACAGATCCCACATGAGACATAAGTACACAGTGACTCCTGTTGCTGACTTAACAATTTGACACTCCTGTTCATGGCGTCAGTAATCTCCCTAGGCTCTAGTCATGAGTTGCCAAGGCTATGGAAGCCTTTAGGGTTCGCCGACTTTGATCTTATTCCGACAGGGTCATAGTCAAAGTGGAAGTTCTCTCTTCCCTTCAGAGAAAAGTACCTCCTTCTTTGATGGCCCCGTTCTTTCCACTGGGATCTCACATGCAGAGATCTTTCATTTAGGTCTCCTTTTTTTTTTTTTTTTTCCAGAGTGTCTTGGCTTTCCATGCCTACAGTACTCTCATGGGCTCTTCAGCCAGATCTGAATGCCTTAAGGGCTGATTCTGAGGCCAGAGTGTTGTTTAGGACATCTGCCATTCTATGAGTCTGCTGTGTATCCCGCTTCCCATGTTGGATTGGTTTTTTCCCTTTATGATTTTATCAGTTAGTATTGGCAGACACTAGTCTTGTTTGTGTGATCCCTTTGACTCTTAGACCTATCAGAGTGATCAATTGTGAACCAAAATTGATCACTTGGACTAGTGAGATGGTATTGGTACATGGCATTGGTACATTGGTACATGGCATTGCCTTCTTATTCATGTATTTCCTAAACTGTTATATAAAGTTGGATTTTTCAGGCAACTAGCATTTTTGAATAATGGTTTGAATAATAGTTTGGATGTCCCCTAAAGGCTTATTTATTGGGACTATTTTCTTCAAAGTCTTATGTTAGCAGTGAATGTATTAATGTTAAAAGTTGATGGATTAATGTTAAAAGTTGATGGATGTTAAGAGTGGATGCTAGATCCAATTATGGTATCAAGGAGATCGGCCTAGTGCGAAGTCTTTAGGTTACTGGGGACTTGTCGTTGGAAGGTTGTTCTCATGAGAGAATTGCTTATATAACAGGGGGTGTTATCTCTCTGTGTCTCTACTTCCTTATGTGCCATGAAAGCCTTCTTCTGCATGCATTCTGGCATCCTTTGCCCTCATCAGACACAAGACCAATGGGATCACACAATCTTAGATGTGAACGTCCAGAACTACAAGCTGAAATAAACCTTCTTTCCTGTGAAGCTCTTCTCAGATATTTCAGCTATAGTAATATGCTTTGGATTGAATTACTCTATATTTTATAACTCCTTTGGCTTTGTCAAATTAATCAGTACTCCACAGAAAGTAGCGCCAATGCCATAGTGGTGATTGAATTCTTTTATTTGTTGTGCCTAGCCTTCTATTTAGAACGGTCAGTTCAGAGGTAAAATGCATGATGACATTTACTAGTAACACAAGGAAAATAAGAGCACATTTTGAAGTATTTTCTATTACCTTGGTTAATTTGTGAAAAACTTTGTTAAATTACTAATTTGAAAAATTTATCAAGTGTTTCAATTTACCAAAAATGTGTGTCTTTTTACTGTTTACAACTTTTACAGAAATTTTATTGGGTAAGATGACTTATCATCTGCTTAATGATCTAACTCAGCTTGCTCAGGTGTCTGGGTCAGCGGGCAGCTTCAGTGTGAACTGACTAGTATAGAATAGCTATATTAGTTCTCTATTGCTGCTGTAACAAATGAGCTCAAACGTAGTGCAATATTCAAATAGTTCAAAGAAGCAGGCCTTTGTGGTGGCTAATATCGACGAGTTGGCAAATTCACTTTAAAAATATCTAGTTAGCTAATTGATTTTCAGTGAACTGGCTTTAGAACACTTGATTTTGGGCATGTTGACCTGCTTCCCTTTATAATACGTTATATCATTTGTAGTTTACAGTAACTCTGATGAACTATATTGCAATAATTCTGAGCAATTGTTCTGTTTTGTGGTGGCAAGGGAGTGGGATACAGATAATTTGGTTTTCTTTTTTTAAAGATTTATTTACTTGAAACTATGAGTTACTGACAGAGAGGAAGAGACAGAGTGATCTTCTATCTACTAGTTCATTTCCCAAATGGCCACAATAGCTAGGTGGAAGCCAGAAACTTCATCCTGGTCTCCTACATGGATGGCAGGAACCCAAGTACTTGGGCCATCTTCTGCTGCTTTTCCAGACCATTAACTAGTAGGGAGTTGGATTGGATGTGGAGCTGCCCATATGTGATGCCAGTGTCACAGGTGGTGGCTTTATGCACTATGCTACAATGGTTCCAGATGGTTTTCTTAATTCAAACAATTAAAAGCACTGTGATTCATATCAAGGAGTGCACATGGACAGTTTGGCCCACTTTTGTGATAGGAAAATTGAATAATCAGCTGAAGTGGCATTTGTGGGATTTTTCCATTGTTAAATTACTTTTTCTCTTTGCAACCCATAGCAACATACCTGGAAGAGTCTGAAAATGTGTGAATATCCTGTGTCACAAATTTCCATCCAATGGTTTTGGCATCCATTGATGGCTCTTGCTTGGATCAGTGATTCCACTGGTGGTTGCACAAGGTGGTTTTTAAATTCTCACATTCCCTTCTTTATTTTTTTTTTTTAGCTGACATCCTTCTGGAATGGTGTTCTCCCTCATTCCTCTTCCTTTAGTTTCACTTTGTACAGTTAGACACTCTATTTATAAAAATAATTTATTATTATCTTTCTTCCTGATGCTCAAATGATCCCAAATTTGGCTTTAGGACAGCTCTTATGCCTTTCTGACTTGTCTCTATATTAGTCTTTGTGTTCCTCTCTGTTTTATGGCACAAGTGAAAACTCTAGGCTCATCCTGTACTCCCTCTGCCCTAGATTTAGAATCATTAATTTACTTAAGGAGATGGAGTGTTATTTAGAAATGAGAATTTAAAGCTAAATGCTTTCATTGCCAGTAGGCTGTTTTTGCTTCTAGGCCCTTGCAGAAGTCAGAGATAGAAATATTTTTAAATTAAAAGATGAGCTCATATCAATACCTCTATTTAAGATAAGATACCACAGTTCTGATCCTTAACTTCCTGCAGTCCATATTTGCATCTTTTTCCTTCAATGAGAACTCTGGTGACCCAAATATTAGTATATTTACTTACTTATTTTTTCATGCCATTTGAGTTCATAGTATTTTATTTTGCCTCTGAATTATGCTATAACATGCATTGTGAGAAATTTTATTTGCTTTCCTGTTTGATCCATTAGATTTTTTTGAAGCATGTTTACACAAATTTGGATTTAAGGAGACTTTATTATTTTATAAGGACCAAGAAAATTACACACTGACTTTTAAGGTTTTAGCACTTGAATTGACCCAAATATCTTTAATTCATATTTAATTACTGAGCAGAGAATACCTGATGTATAATATTTGCTGCCTGGAATTCCAAGAGATGAGAGAAGTGCAAACCTACAACACACCTGGAAGGATAACTAGACTATCACTGACAACCACCACATCAATCTTCATGACCCAAACTGCTTATAAAATACACAACTGATCTTTTTTCAAGAGCTTTAACTACTCTCTTGGAATAGGTCTCTCAGAAAACAAACCCTGAGGCAAAAACTGAAGTGCAGCTTTTATTAGGGAATGTAATCACGGGAAGCTGGTAAGAATGAAAAGGAGAATGACACAGAGAAGGAGTGAGAGCCAAATGAAAATGGCCTGAGTACCAGCTGGTGCCAAATGCAACTGATTTCTCATTGTTAAGGCCTCCTTCCAAGAGGCCCTATTAAGTTATTGCGTTGCTGGATGTTCCATTTGAAAAGCAGAAGTTACCCACGAGCTCTTGTTTCCTATTGTTCAAAGGGTTTCTCCATAAAATGTTAGAGTCCCTGAAGTTTGGTTGTACCTGTGTGCATCTTGAGCAAGTAAGGCAACAAGGAAGCCATGGTGTAGGATATGAAAGATCAATGCTATTGGGTGTGCCTATTGAATGAAGCCCATGCAGAGTTGGTTGTCAAAGTGAAGGTTGAGGTGACCAGTTGCACAAGGGCCTCAGAGACAAACAGGGCCAGAGAGTGTCTAGGGTGGTATGGTAAATGTATCCAACACAATCACTTACCCTTAAATCTTAGTTACCATCTTAATTAGCATCTATAACATGGACACAATAATACTTGTGGGTGACTTTAATATATATATATATATATATATATATATAAAATTAGAACTTGTCACCTTGTCACATGTGTTTTGTAAGAATTTTTTCTGACTCTGTTTATTCTTTTTTATAAAAATTTTAATTTCATGTATTAATCTTTGTGCATTTATTTTAAAAGCAGACCCACACTGAGAGAGAGAGAGAGAGAGAGAGAGATCTTCCATGCACTGGTTCATAACCTAAATGCTCACATGGCTGGGGCTGGGCCAGGCTGAAGCCAAGTACCCAGAACTCCATTTGGGTCTTCCACATGGGTAGCACAGACCAAAATATGTGAGCCATCACTTGCTGTCTCTCATAGTGTGCATTAGCAGGAAGCTGCAATCAGAAGTGGTGCCAGAACTTGAACCCAGCCTCTTCGAATGGGATGCAGGCATTCTAAGTGACATCTTAACCACTGGGCCAAATGCCCACCCCACCCCTGCCTATTTCATTAATGGTATTGAAATTATTCGACTAATTTAGATTTGAGACCTTGGGGTAATCTTTGACTCCTACTTCTTCCGACTCTGCAAGCACATTTAGAAGTCTAGTCTTCCTGACTCCACAAAGCCTCTTCACTCATTTACCTCATTTCTTTCCCAGTGTCATTGCTTTTACTCAGGCCTTGAGCACATTTTGCCTGAAATAGCCACCTGATGTTTTCTGTGCCTCCTGCCTCCCCTTTCTCTTGCCAGAATAATCTTACTGAAGCATCTGATTATATATTTTCTTCTTTAAAACATCAATTGCTTCCAAGAGTCTACTAAATTAAATCAACCTTCTTTCTGTGGGAACTGGAACAATCCACAAATTAATTAAATTTGCTTTTCTTACCTTGTTCTATTTTATTAGCATCCATGTATCTGATTGCAGCCAAACTGGGTTTCACAAGTTTCCTTAGACACATACTGTGCTTTCTTAACTTTATTCCTTGCTCGTGTTCTCCCTCAATCTTAAATGCACTTCCTGCCACTGCCTTTTTAAAAAATATTTCGCTTCCTTCAAAACACATCTTTACAACTCTTTCCTTTGGGGGGCCGAGGTGTTGCCATCAAACCTCTTGTTCTCATCACCGCCAGAGGCCAGTCTTCTTCACTTTTGTGAGCTATTTTTTACCTGCTTTTAAAAGGCCTGGGGTCATACAGCTTCTCTGTTATTGGGGCTGCAGGAACACCCCACGTTGCTGTCCCGTTTATGAGCAAGGAACAAGGAAGGGAAGAAGTGAGCTTGACGGGCTCAGGTGACGGAACATGGAGGGAATTCCACTGCAAAGATGGCAATGTCTGTCTGCCCAGACTGAGTTCCTTGATCATCCAACTCCATAAAGAGGTGGTTCTCAGTTTCTATCAGCTGAGAAGTGCTCTGGAGATGGATGCTGCCCAGCTTTGCAAAGATGGCTAACTATGATCTTTGCCCACTTGGACAATCAAGTGGAGCAGGGACAGACAAATGCAGTTTCTTCTTTTGCTGATGTCTGGGGTGGGTGGAGGGGACCTTGTTTCTCATGTCGTTTAATTCTAAACAAATTCTGAAGTTATCACATTCTCCAAATTTAGTAAACAACAGCTCAGGCAGTAAATCTGTACCACAATCATTTGATATAATTATGCTTTATAGTAATATGAAATATGGTTTAATTGACACCATTTCAAACACTCAGATACAATTTGCTTTATTTAGGTGGAGTTATTTTTACTAATAACAGAATTGAGGGAGAAATGACTCTTAGTGCATGTAAGCTAACATTTTGTACTAGTGAGAACATATTTTGGTAGGAAAAAGATGAAGGCTAAAAATAGCAACCTGGAAAAGTCATTTTTATTGGGCAGATCTGACTGTGAGAGGTCCTAAAACTCTTGTCTTAATAAGTGCTTAATCTTAGATCTTTTTACAAAAACATTTTTGGTCATCTTAGGCAAAGGAAAAAGACTGACCTTTGTTATTGATATTGGAAATTAAGCAATGTTTCTGATTTCAAAGTAAATAGAATTTATTTATGGAGAAGAGGACTACTTATGAGGAAGAAGCTGGTTAATTTTGGCCCATTTCCCTGGAATCGCAGTTTTCTATCTGATGGGAATTTGAGGAGCGTGATTGTTTATACTCTAGACAAGACAGTGGGAAGAGGACAGGAAACAGCATTGAGGGACTGACCTTTGAGCCAGCCACAGAATCCAAGATTTTACAGTTTGGATTGCAGGGCAGTGGGGTGCATCTTCCAAAGGCAAATAAAATATAACTTTGAGTTGTAAGAAGAATGCAGGATTCTCTCCTATCTCTTAGATGTGTTCACTTGATCTTTTCTCCCCAGGATAAGTACAACCACTTCTTAGCTGGCTTCTGTTCATCCTGTAGTGCACAATGGCAGTGATTGTCTGTTTTGCTCACCTGGCAGTGACAGGCAAATAAAAAACATTTTAAAAAATCTATCAGTGAATGAATTTTTCAAAGGAACAAATTCAAATCTTGTCACTCTGTCTGCTTATAAGTTTCAGCTATCTTGCTATTGTTACAAGAAAAAATTATCTAACAAACACCCTAAACTTGACCCCTCCCATTAGAGTTAGTGGTCCCTTCCCTTTCTTGTCTCTGTGTTGTACGGATTTGTTGACATGACACCCTCATACTTAAACTCTGTGTTTAGGAGCTCTGTGGAGGTTTATCTCTGTACTTTCAATCCTTCACACTTTTTTTTTTTTTTTTTGGTTTATGGTAGATTTCACTAGTTTTGTTATCATTTAAAAGTGCTGTTTAGTGAATAAGATTATGTTCATTCTCATGATATGATACAATTCAATTCAAGAAATATCTATTAAATGCATACTATTTTCTAAAGCTCCCCAAGATTGCAGACTTAGTATTTGCTTTTTTTTTTTTTTTAAAAAAAGATTTATTTTATTTACTTGAATGAGTTATAGCAAGAGAGCAGGAGGTGGGGCAGAGATCTTCCATCTGCTGGTTTACTCCCCAAATGGCCATAATGACAAGGGCAGGGCTAGGTTGGAGCCAGGAGCTTCATCTGGGTCTCCCATGTAGGTGCAGGGGCCTAAGCACTTGGGCCATCCTCTGCTGCTTTCTCAGGCACATTAGCAAGAAACTGGATCAGAGGTGGAGCAGCCAACTTGAACCGGTGCCCATATGGGATGCCTGTGCTCCAGACAGCGGCTTAACCTGCTGTGCTACTGCACCAACCCCAGACTTAGTATTTTCTTTCTCTATTTGTCTTTAGAGACTGAAGTTGGTTTTTGTTTGCTTGTTTTTCACTTTTTTTTGTTTTATGACAGTTTGTCTTCTCTCATAAGCAATATTTGAACTGTTTTGACCTTGTTAAATGAGGACCTTCAGACTTTTTACACATTGTTTTCTTATGGAGAGGAGCAATGAACAGTTTGAGAATGCTAGTTTTCATTGGGTTTCTGTTTGTAGCTTGATGGTCTACACCACATGTGACCAGTCACAGGATGGGAATATCTATAGTGATCAGTTTCTGAGTTTCTTCTTAACATCTTTTAACTGTTAATGGAAAAAGGATAAATGCTAAAATTTAGGGTAATTGCAAGATTTAGTTATATTGTGATGACATATTCAACTTATTTAATGTTTCTAAATATGCTAGGGACTATGCTAAATACTGGGATTATTTTATTTTATATTTACCACAACTCTGTAAGTGAAAGTATTAAAGATTCAAATAACTTAAATACTTCCCTAATATCACACAGTTAGCAATACCAGCACCTGAGGGATTTGGACTGAACTCTTGTCCTTGAATGCAGACATTAGTAGTCTACTAAAACTGTAGGGCTACTTAATCTCTCCATATGCTCTGTCTGGCTTTTTTGCCTCCCTTCTTCTTCTTCTTCTTCTTCTTCTTCTTCTTCTTCTTCTTTTTTTTTTAAAGATTTATTTTATTTATGTGAAAGGCAGTTACAGAGAGAGGTAAAGACAGAGAAAGAGGTCTTTCATCTGCTGGTTCACTCCCCAGATGGCCGCAATGATCGGAGCTGCGCCGATCTGAAGCCAGGAACCAGGAGCTTCTTCTGAGTCTCCCACGTGGGTGCAGGGGCCCAAGGACTTGGGCCATCTTCTACTGCTATCCCAGGCCATAGCAGAGAGCTGGACATAGAAGAGGAGCAGCAGGGGCTAGAACTGGTGCCCATCTGGGATGCTGTGCTGCAGGCCAGGGCTTCAGCCCACGGCGCCGCATCACCTGCCCCTTGCCTCCCTTCTAAGAGTTCTCACTGAGAGGACTTCCCCCACCCACATGTATGCAAAGGTCCAACTTACAACTTCTAGAACCACCTCAAGGAAATGCTTAAACTAAATAAAAACATGGTAGTGCAGCTTGAAGACAAGACTGCTTTGCCTACCTTTCCATCCGACTATTGCCACTGAAGCTCCTTCATCAGGTATATTGAAAAAGAAACACTTCTTGACTCAAACACACTGCCGAGTGCAGATATTAAATGTCCACAACAACCTCTTCATCTTTAGAAACTCTTTTATAGGAATATCTAATCCTGTCCTAGGGAGGAATCTATACAAAACAAAATGGATTCAACCAATTTAGGATTTAGGTACAAACAAACAAAAGCTTACCAGCAGATTGGATTATCTTGTTTGTTTTTCTAAATTAACCAAATTGATAGAGAAATTGATGCCAAAAGTCTTTGTAGCATGTAAGAGGTCTCACATTGTAATACAATACTTAAGCTAGGGAACATTTCCTGACATTATAAGGATGATAGGACAGCATAAATCAGTAATGGGAGATTCTTTGAGGGTTTATATGGTACTAGTACCCAATCCTTTTATCCTTCAGTAATCCTAAGCAGGAACAATTTGTATTGAGTTCCAGTAACTGGAGGTGTGCCCAAATTGCTGAGGAGGAAGAATGCAAGAAATGAGCAGAGTCTATGGAGTGACACACACTTACAATTTGTACTTAGTTTCAGAACATGATTTTGTAAACATAAGAAAGAGATAAATGTAAAATCATCACAGAGCTAATATAAATAACTCAAGCCCAACATCCATCTGAGGCTCAAATGTTCTCGCTGGAATCACTTTAGGAGATTAAGAAAAATAATGCAAAAACCAAACAATTATCTTATCTAGGTTTTTCTTTGAATAGTATAGGTAAGTAAAAATAATATATATATATATATATATATATATTTGTGACTATATTTAGGATTATACACATATACACTACCTTCTGAACTTAGTTCCAAGACAACATTCCAATGTATAAGCAAAAGAAAGAAATAATTGTGCTGTCACCTCAATACCAAAATAACTTTTAAGTACCCCAGTGTTCCTCTTACATGGCCATCACTGCATACTGGGATAAACAATGAGAGGTAAAAATAATTGTTCTTTACCATTTTACTGTGCTATGACAAAAATAAAAGGAGAGACTGGCAGTCAAGGAGGAAGTTATGAGCAGGATACAAAACCAGGTCCATTGTTTTGCTAATTACTAGCACTGAATGGGAGAGGGGAAAGCTCCCCTAGCTGGGTAAGATGTGGCAGCCAAGAAGAAATCCAGATGTAGGGTCAGAAGATAATTTCTTTGCCCAGCCTTTGCTGACTATGTTTATAGAAGTAAATGTCAAGGTAAGCTTGGCAAGGAACAAAAGAGATGAGTCACATTTCTCTAGTCTCATTCCCGAGATGCTATCTTTTACCTTTCTGAGTATGCATGAGTCTGACACTGGGTTTCTGTTCCTTTATGGGAAACAGTATGCAAACACTCAAAGAACAGGAGGACAGTCATTTTTCATATATGCTTTGTTTTCATTTCTAAGACTTGGAAAGACCAAGTTTCCAAATGCAGAAATCCATGTAGTTGATCTGCAACCCAAGTCCTCACTTGCACTCTGGACTTTATAAAGCAATTAGTTTTAAATATGCTCTTGGAAGAGAGAATGTAAGCTTTGAATTGAAAATCCCTTTCTCTGTGTCTTGCTTTCACATCAAACAAACCCAATTCATTTGAAGTGTAAAAAGGTGCGAATTAGACTTGTCAGTACCTTGGACTTTTTGTGTTGTAAGTATATTTTTCTGTTTCTGAGACAGCATCTATGTGATCAACTATTATCTCATAACCTGCCAAGCCACCAGGTGCTAACAGAAAGAAATGTGTCAGTCCTTTAGAATACTTGACTTTTAAGGTTTAAAATGTTGACTGATAATACTAGTAAGAAACACCATTTTATGGTTTACTTGTTGCTTTGTAAAGAGGTTGGCCCTTGCTCAACTTTGAATCTTGAATCACTTTCTTTCTCTCTCCCTCCTTTTTTTCACTTGTCCTTGCTTCTAAACTTCCATAAATATTTTACTTTTATCACCTTTATTTCTTCACTGTCTTTTGTTCTTTACTTTCTTTTATGATATTAGCCCTTTCACCTTGCTTTTTTTTTTTTTTTAATTATATTCACCAGTGACCTTTTAGGAAACACAGCTAAAGAATTTTAAACTGTGTCTTTTTTTTTTTCTTTAAAGATTTGATTTATTTATTTGACAGGTAGAGTTATAGACAGTGAGAGGGGGAGAGAGAGAGAGAGAGAGCGAGCTTCCATCCGATGGTTCATTCCAAAACTGGCCGCAACAGCCAGAGCTGCGCCAATCCGAAGCTAGGAGCCAAGAGTTTCCTCCTGGTCTCCCACACGGGTGCAGGGGCCCAAGGACCTGAGCCATCCTCTACTGCTTTCCCAGGCCGTAGCAGAGAGCTGAATTGGAAGAAGAGCAGCTGGGACTAGAACCGGTGCCCATAGGGTATGCCATTGATGCAGGGGGAGGATTAACCTACTGCACCACGGCACTGGTCCCTGCGTCTTTTTCTTTTCCTCTATTGCATTTATCTTGCTGATTGTCCTCACTGCCTTGAAACTTTTTCTTTGTTCTCTTTATGTTCATGGTATGAAATAAAACTGATTCTCAAAACCAACATATTCTCTGAATTTCTTTATTTTGGTAATGGCTTAAAGCCATAAATTGGGGCCGGGTGCTGTGGCGTAGCAGGTAAAGGCGCCACCCGCAATGTTGGCATCCCCTATGGGTGCTGATTCGAGTCCCAGCTGCTCCACTTCCAATCTAACTCTGTTATGGCCTCGGAAAGCAGTAAAAGGTGGCCCAAATCCATGGGCTCCTGCACTAGCATGGGAGACCCAGAAGAAGCTCCTGGATCCTGGCTTCGGATTGGTTGGGGAGTGAACCAGTGGATGAAAAACCTCTCTCTCTTTCTCTGCTTCTCCTCTCTGTGTAACTCTGACTTTCAAATAAATAAATAAATCTTTAAAAAGAAACATAAATTTATTTCTGATTCCTCTCCATTCCTTCCCTAAGTCTTTCTGTTTTTCCTTGATAATATTCTATCTCCTATTTTCCCTCTAAGTCCTACCATTACCACTCTTATTCTACTCTCTCCTATGTCATGCTTATTCTATTTAAATGATTTTTTGTATCCATTTTTTTTCTCATTCCAGTCATTGCAAAACTAGTGCCAGATTTTTTTCCCCTCCAAAACACTTTTTATTAAACAAGCCACTCCATCATGTTCTTTGCTTGGAGATGACTGGAATCAAGCCAGTAGGGAATGAGTCTGTTCTGAGGATATATTTCCATTAAATTAAACAGACAAACATTTACAGATGTGAGAAATTCATCAGCATTTGTCTTGGATAGAGTTGCCAAGGTAGGCCAATTTAGTCTGAGGCTTTGAGGTAGACTGTGTGAGTTATAGATCAGGACTGTGCATTCAAAGATAACTTAAAGCATTAGATTGGAAATTGGAATGGGACTACTACATAACTGTGTTGAATATTATTAGAGGATCTGCCCCCAAAAGAGAAGACCAGTGTGAGGACAGATGAGAATAGATGTTATTCAAGTGGTCAAATGAAATTACCAGTCAGTGGAGTAGGATGAGCAAAATTTGATTACTGTCCTATTGGAGAGCAGTGGAGATGAGAAAGGAGTGGCCATGCTGAGTCCTAGTTTCTGTTGTGATGTTTGCTTTAGGAATCAAATGCTGACTGGGCTTGGGAAAACTAAAGAGAGAGGCTTAACGATTTTTAACCTGATTTTCCAGAGAGTGGTTCTTCCATGAATTCCTTTAATATGGATTTGTTGTTTTAGCCACATGAATCTATTAACTGCTCCCCAACCCATTCCTACATCTCTGCCATGTTTCCTTTTTATGCTATGATCTCTCTTCTCAGCTTTCATGAATTCAACATTTCCTTTTAGATTTAGCTCGTGTTCTGTCTGTTATCATTTATGTCTTTATTTAAACTAGTGGAAGCAGACATTGGCTGCTTAGCTCTTCTTACTTCTCCATTCCCCAAAAGGGGTTAGAGAGCTAGAATTTGCTGGAGGAACTCACAGAATCCACAGGAGGATAAGAAGACCAAGGTCAGGACAGTTTGCGAGAAGGAGGTTCTGGAAGGTTGAAAAGCAGGTGGCACAGCAAGAGTCTCATAAGAAGAACCTGGTAAGGACTCCATGACTACTGCTCCTGTTGCCAAGACCTGAACCTCTTACTGTCCTTGTCCCTGTGTAACTCTCAGAGACCCAAGTTCTTCCACAGAGCATCCAGGTGGCCCAGACCAAGTTCCGTATTCATCTCTTGTTTGAGGAAGTTATCTCTGCTTCCATGGGGCATGGAAAATAACAGACCCAACCAAGAATACACACATTGGCAGCTTTTCCAAGAGGAAAAGTGGAATATATTAGGAAAATGACATTCAAACTCTGGAGTGCCCCCAAAATACAAATTCCCATGATCTACCCCTTTCATGAATCATTCCTAGGTAGCCCAACTCAAAGTGACTCCTATTACTTTTTATAGTTTTTTTTTTCTCTTGGTCACTAATTTGGTATGTTGCCTCAACATTTAATACTCTTTCTCAATGTCCTTTTTCTTTAAGAAGTTGGAAAAATCTTGAGGATAGGAACTTTATTTTATGTATCCTGATACTCTATATCCTAGCACTGTACAACCTATACTAAGTAACTTTTTAAAGGGTGGTATTGATCAACTGTTCCATTTTCAGTGGATTGTGTCCTAGAAGAATCACCTGCATGCATTCTTTTGTTTAATGTGGATTGAACCAGAAGAAGGAAACTAGCATTAATTGCGTACTTACTTTGGGTTAGGTACCATATAGAAATTGGTTCTAATAATAACAACAACAACTGACATTTATTTAGCTTTATCATGAACCATGAGGGAACCAAGTGATTTAGGTTCATTGTTTCATTTACTCCTCATAACAGTCATTTGAGATAGGTCTCATTGTTTGATTCTTTCATAGATATGAACACTATCGGTGAGAGATATTTGGTAACTTTTTTAAAGTTTCACAGTAGGCAAGTGTAGTGTTGGAACTCAAACTATTTCTTTCTGATTCCAAAGTCTTTTTAATATCTGTCATGCTTAAATAACAAATACAGAGTTCAGGAGAACATACAATTTCAATATCTTTTTCATCTCTTCCATCATTTCTCAGCATTACCTAGGTACTAAAATGAAATGTAAATTCTCTGGTCTCACCACAGATCTACTATCATCAAATTCTGCCGGTGGGCCCAGAAATCTATTAGTTAGCAAACTATCCCCTTAATTTTGATATACACTAAGCTTTGAGAATCTTTAGCCTATATTCAATTTTACTGTTTGTATCTTTTTAACTTTTTTTTTTTCATTTGAGAGTGAAGCACAGAGATAGAAAGGTATGATAAAAAAGCTCACATGTGCTGGCTCATTCCCCAAATGCCTACAATGGCTAGGACTGGGTAGAGTTGAGGCCAGGAGCCAGGAACTCAATTCAGATCTCCATGTAAGTAGCAGGAACCCAATTATTTAAGCCATCACTGCTGCCTTCCAGGGTCTGCATTAGCAAGAAGCATGAGTCAGGAGCCAGAGCCAGACATTGAACCCAGGAACTCTGAGATGAGACACAAGCGTCTTTACTATTAGGCTAAAGATCTGCCCTATGTGTCTCATTATGTGCTTCCATACCTATTGAAGATATGATGAACCCCTACTGTCTTATTATTGTATTCTTTTATATGTTGTCATATAAGTCTTACTTGTATTTTCTCTTATATTTCTTTTTTTTCTCTTATATTTCTAATTTCTATTTTAAAATTTAGTTAATGGTCATATTCTCATAAGCTGTTCCTACTGCATGAGATCACATATAAATTAAAAAAAAACACAAGAATCTAATACAGTGTATCTTTCAACCTGAAGCCTATTTGTCTAGTGTCTTGAGCATTTTTATTCTGCTAGGAAAAAGATGGTCTGAGACACAACACTTAATCCATGCTGCCAAGATTCCTCTATGCCACTTTCTGTCATTCCCCTGAGGAGCTAAATATTTTAGACATGGATTTCACATTCCTTCTCTTTCAGCTTTTGCTGCAGTGTAAGCAAGGACATCAAAATATCATTTATAATTCTATATTTCTTAAAATTTGCCTTGAATTATTTCTTTTTTTAAAGATTTATTTATTTATTTATTTATCTGAGAGGCAGAGTTATAGACAGAGAGAGAGAGACACAGAGAGATGTCTTTTATCCACTGGTTCACTCCTCAAATGGCTGCAAATGGCAACAATGGAAGAGCTGGGCTGATCTGAAGCCAGGAGCCAGGAGATGCTTTGGGGTCCCCGACATGGGTGTAGGGGCCCAAGCACTTGGGCCATCTTCCACTGTTTTCCCAGGCCATTAGCAGGGAGTTGGATCATAAGCGGAGTAGCCAGGACTCGAACTGGCACCTATATGGCATGGGAGGCTTAACCTACTATGCTACAGTGCTGGCCCTGCCTTGGACTTGAAAATCTGCCCAGATGATCAAGATTTAACTTATAAATTTATTTAACATATAAATTAAATGTCATCTCTGCTGTCCAACATCAAGATTGCTGATCATTTTAGCCATACTACTTTTGAGGAACAGGTTCCAGATGAAATAAGTTTCTGTGTCCCACTCCTCTCACCTGCATGTCAAGGAGATGGAACATTATGGGGATGGTTCCAAGAGGTTTGTGAGGATGATGTTAGGATTTATGAATGTTTCTCCCCCTTTCAAACAGGGTTATGAGCCAGAAAAGGTAAGATTAGTAGTAGCTTTTCCCTTTCTGGCTCTCTCATGTTGCAATTCTAATAAAAGTGCACTTTACTAACTTTTTAATTTGATTAATTTCACCTATAAATCTAAAATACAACTGATATAACTAAACTTGATTATTTTGAATTCTCAAGAGTGGATTTTTAGTTATTTTTCTTGTATCCTTAAGGAGAAAAATTCTGATGTTTTTCACTAGGATCTGTACTTAATATTTTCTGATTAAATAAAGGCTTATTATCTTGTTTTCTTGTCAAGTAACTATGCAACACTTGATATATGTATAAGCAATGTTTAATCAATGTTTACTGAATATATGATTGAAAGAAAATCTTCTAAATCAGTGCATAATTACTAAGTCCCTCCAGAACTTTAAAATTCTTTATTTTTAAAATTTTTAAAAGATTTTATTTTATTTATTTGAAAGACAGAGTTACAGAGAGAGGTAGAGACAAAGAGAGAGGTCTTCCATCTGCTGGTTCACCACCCAGATGGCTGCAATGGCTGGAGCTGCGCTGATCCAAAGCCAGGAGCCAGGAGCTTCTTCCGGGTCTCCCACGGACTTGGGCCATCTTCTGCTGCTCTCCCAGGCCAACACATGAAATTTACTTGAAAATTAATATAGCTTCACAGAAACTGTGATCATCTGACTTTGACCTTTTCTATAGCCTAATCATTTAGTCAACTTTTCAACTATTTCATTTTTTTCTCTCCCTTCAACTCCTTTTTCTTCTCTACTTACTTCCTCCTCTTCCTTCTCTTTCTCTCTCCCTCTCCCTCTCTTTCTCTGTGTGTGTGTGTGCATGCGTGTGCACACGTGTGTGTGTTTATTCCTCTCTTTCCATGGCAAAATTCTGAACATTGTGGCATTTCTTCTTATCACACTAGCACAAGGAAGGTGAGAGACACATGAAGCAGCCTTGTACCCAACACACACACTGGAGGTAAGCTCACATTTGGTCAGCCAGTCCCTATAGAAGGCACAGATGCATCATCAAGATTAAAAAAACAAACAAACAAAAAAAAACAACTTTTTTTTTTTTTAGCGATTGAATTTCATTGTTGCTTGTTAAACAGCATTGTTGCATCAAAGGCTGACCGAATCAATCATGTTTCTGTTCTTTATTTCCTTTCTTAGTACTACTATCCCATTTCTTTGCTTATTTACTAGACCATCAAGAAGTCTTCCACTTTTACTTTCCTCTCAGCTCATTTTATGTAGCTTAGCAGGTTTATCTTCTTGTTCTAAAACAGTTGATAGTTTTCCATTATTTTCCCAATAGGCATTCTATATCTATTTAGTGAAATTCGTTCCATCAATTGGTGTCGGTACCAAATATCACCTTTTTTAGGGATCTGCTGTCATCCTCCCATTTAATGAATGAGCACTCCTATTCCTATTAAATTCTGTAATGTCTACCTATTTCATGACAGTTGACAGCTTCTTCCATAAACTATGTTGTAAAATATGTTATTCTGTTCTGTGGAGCATAACCATCTCACAAAAGTGATGACTTTTGATACTGGAATCATCTGCTCATAGTTTTATTATTTTTCACAAAATGGTTTTTAATAAATGTTGTTTAATTAAATTTATAGTCCATTAGTTATAGAATTCCCTAACCCACATAATACCTCCATTTTCTGGGCCTCCATATCACATTGGCATCAGTGAAATGAGGAAATAGAAATGTTTCTTGGCAATATTCCTCTCCCATTTCTTATTTTCTTGTCTCCTCCCATTCCACTAGAATGGAAAATCCACATTGGCAAGGGTTTTAATCTATTTTGTTTGTCGTTGTAGTTCCAGTAACTAGAATATTGCTTGCCACATGATAGTGTTAAATAAGGGTTTGTTGGCTGAATCAAAGCTCTTATATGCATATTTTTGGTCAGTTTCAGCAATAAGGTTTTATTAATATAAAAAGTCTATTTTCCTTTAAGACAATACAGAGTTGTTTAGAGTATAAACAATAGGAAACATTTAACTTCTCAAATTTTATTCTATTTATTCAGTTGTTATCCATAAACTCTGTGTGGCATTTGTAATGAAATGTCAGTGATTGCTATAATTCCATGTTATAAAGGAGTGTCTAGGTTATCTATAAAAAGAAATTCATGCCACTGAGTTGGCATTTTACTGAAAATTCAATTACCATCTCATTGCACATGCTTCTGGTACAATCCATTGTGAGTATTGATTTTCTTGTTTACATGGTTGTGTTCACACAACTAAAGACATTGGGTGTGATATTTCTAAAGGAGCACTTTCACCTCCATAGACAGTGCTTTGATGAACTTGTTGTGAAATGGAATTGAATAAAATCTCTTGCCAAATTAGGTATTTGACTTAAGATGAATCAGGACACAGATTTGGATGCTTTAACATTATTCTGCTCAGTGCTCAGGCCTTAAGACATTTTCAAAACAATAATTAATCCTGGCCAAATTCTGAGAACTTATTTTTAATCCTGATTTTACAGATGGGGAAGCAAATGGGAAGAAGTTCAATGACTTACTTAAAGCCACATCACAAATTAACAGCAAGCTGGGACTTTGTGTGAGGTTCTCTTGTGTCATTTTTCTAGGTTTATTAATGTCATGATCTACTGGTAGGGCAATCACTGGGATTCAGGCCTGAGGAACACAATTGATTTTCTAGGGTGCTACCATGACGAATGGAGACTTAAAAATTCAAAATCTGGAATGAGACTGGTTCATGGTATTAAAAATGAGCTCTAATCAGTGTTTCTGTACTATAGGATGAACTATCATTTTGGTATTTTCCTACCTTTCAGAGAGGATCTAGAATAACAAGTTCACTGGATAAATACAGTTTCAGTGTTCTGAAGTTAGTGCAAAGGAACACTAATGGTTTATAAATAAATTTGGTGTTAAAGTTTCCTTCTCAGCAATGGTAGTATTAAGTTAGATAACACTTTTCTAGACCATAACACATTCAATTATACAGATGTCGAGTAGCATGTTAAAGTATATGAGTTCCTTATGGAATATGGAAAATTCTTGCTGAATGCTACTTTTTGGTGGGAACTCCTTTCTTTATGCTAGAAAAAAGAACTTAGAAATATAATTACACTTGGAAAAAATGCCAGTTGGTTCATATGATTATTGTCTTATTTTTTCATATTCTTGATTTCCTCATCTGTGAAATAATGATCATAGTAGAAGTTCTCTAATAAAATTAAATTAAACCATCCAAGTTGAGTATTCAGCAGAGTGCTTTGTGGAGGGCAAGTACAACATAATTATTGCTTCATTCTTAATTAGCCCAGCATTGTGGTGTAGTGGGTTAAGCTGCCACTTGTAGCGCCAGCATATCATGTCAGTGACAGTTCAAGCCTCGACTGCTCCACTTCTGATCCAGCTCCCTGCTAATGCACCTAAGAAAGCAGTAGAAGATGGCACAAATATTTGTGCCCCTGTATTCACATTGGAGATCCAGAAGAAGCTCCTGGCTTTGGGTTGGCCCAGCCCTGTCCATTGTGGCCATTTGGAGCATAGATGAAAGATTTCTCTCTCTGTCTTTCAAATAAATAAATAAATCTTTAAAAATTAGCTCTTGGCTGGTGCCATGGATCACTAGGCTAATCCTCCGCCTGCGGCGCTGGCACCCCGGGTTCTAGTCCCGGTCGGGTTGCCAGATTCTGTCCAGGTTGCTCCTCTTCCAGTCCAGCTCTCTGCTCTGGCCCGGGAAGGCAGTGGATGATGGCGCAAGTGCTTGGGCTCTGCACCCGCATGGGAGACCAGGAGGAGGCACCTGGCTCCTGGCTTCGGATCAGCGCAGAGCCAGCCGTAGCGACCATTTTAGGGGTGAACCCATGGAAGGAAGACCTTTCTCTCTGTCTCTCTCTATCTCACTGTCTAACTCTGCCTGTCAAAAAAAGAGAAAAACTAGCTTTCAATTACTCAGTACATCTTTTATTTTATTTAAAAAATACTCATAGAAACATAACAACACACACACACATACATACACAGAAGGAAGAAGAGCACTCCCATCTAATGGTTTACATCCTAGATGCCTACAATAGCTGTGGCTGGGGCTTGGCCTGAGCCAGATCTCAATCCAGGTCTCCCAAATGGGTAGCAGAAATCCAATGTTCAGAATCATCACTTCCCTATTCTAGAGTCTCCAAAAGGGGACATGGGTATCTTAACTGGCATCTCATCCATTAGGCCAAATACCTGGCTCTGTAAAATTCTCAATCTCCTGAGAATTATAGAAGCCAAAATGGATTCTGTCCTTTGTAACTGAGCTTGATTAAAACATTGGTTCCCTCCAGTAAGAACTCTGGGTGTTGAACTTCCATTCCTTCTCTCTCTCTCTTTTTTTAATCTTGCCTTAGTCAAACGCCATTTTCCATTTCTGAATATTCCCTGATCTCTCCAGTTAATGTGTACTCTCCTTTCTTTGAATCACTGAAAGATTTTGGTTTCTTTTATGTTTTTTCCCCCCATATTCTGCCTTTATTACTGGTTAGACTTCTTTCTCTGTTCAAATGCAAATACTTTTTAAAAAATTTATTTATTTATGTATTTATTTGAAAGGCAGGGGTAGATAGAGAGACACACACAGAGAGATCTTCTATCTGCTGGTTTACTCCCCAAATGGCTGCAAGCTGTATCCAGAGGCCAGGAGCTTCTTTCGGGTCTCCCATGTAAGTGCATGGGCCCAAGAATTTGGGTCATCCTCTTCTGCTTTCCCAGGACATTATCTAGGAGCTGGATTGGAAGTGGAATAGCTGGGATTTGAACTGGTACCCATGTGGGATGCTGGCACTGCAGGCAGAGGCTTAACTATCTGTGCCAGAGCACTGGCCCTGAAGCTAATTGATTTTGATATATGCTTTGGTAACTATTTGTGCTTGATTTTGTCAGAAGGTGTAAATTTCCATCTTACCATTATTAATGAAATAAACACTCCAATTTTTTTTTGACAGGCAGAGTTAGACAGTGAGGGAGAGAGACAGAGAGAAAGGTCTTCCTCCCGCTTGTTCACCCCCCAAATGGCCGCTACGGCCGCCATGCTGTGCCGATCCCAAGCCAGGAGCCAGGTGCTTCCTCCTGGTCTCCCATGCGGGTGCAGAGCCCAAGGACTTGGGCCATCCTCCACTGCACTCCCGGGCCACAGCAGCGAGCTGGCCTGGAAGAGGAGCAACTAGGACAGAATCCAGCACCCTAACTGGGATTAGAACCCGGGGTGCCGGCACCGCAGGTGGAGGATTAGCCTAGTGAGCTGCGGTGCCGGCCCCAAATATTTTAAATTATTACTATTACTTCATTAAGAGGATTCTGTAATTCTCTCACTGGGTTGGGATCACCGTGGCTTTGCCACTACCTAGTGAACTTGGCCAAGTTACTTAATCTCTTCATAATAAAAAAGTAGCAAGCATTTATGTATACCTTTTGTTGTAAGGCTAACTGTATCACTGTATATTAAGCACTTAATATTAAGTGCTTAATGATCACAGAAAGTATGTGGTATCAACTATTGTCAATACTGTTTACTTAATGTGAATTTGAGCTTTTTAGATATCTAAATGGTATGAAATTCTGACTAATTAAGAAAGAAGAAATTATATCTCTGGGAATATACGAGTATATGGATATCAGTAATTTTGGTACTTGGGTGATTTCCCATCAACATTTATGAAATCAAAAAACAGAGAAGAACTTACTTTAGTAAGTTTACCTAGCTTACCTTAAGTTTACCTAGCTAAAGCTAGCTTAAGTTTACCTTCAGAAATACAGTGTAACAGAATTGAATTAACTCCTGATAATTGTTAATGAAAAAGTTTGTTCCACGAGACTCACCAATGATATTTCTATAGTCCTTGCAGATGTGTATTGCAGCTTGATGATCTTTTAATTCTTGTGCCTTTTTTTTTTTTAAAGGAAAGACTTGGTAATTATTCTGTCACTTTTCTGAAATTCTTAAATCTTGTCAAGTGATTTCAAGGAAAATAAGACAAGATTTTTTATTAGCTATAAAAATAAAGGTAGACTGTGGAATTATCTTTCTGTTTGTCTTATATTTCTACTTCCTCCACCCCAATTTTAAATTATTTATTTGAGAGACAGCAAGACAGAGAGAGGGAGAGGAAGAGGGAGAAGGACTAGGAGGAGAGAAAGACAGAAAGGGGGGGAGGGGAGACTTCCATGTATTGTTTCATTCCCCAAATGACCCATACTTCCAGGGCTGTGACAAGGCTGTAGCCAGGGGCCAGAAATGCAATGGGGGTTTCCAATTAGGGCAGCAGGTACCCGATTATTTGAACCATTGACACCACTGCCTCTCAGGATTGCTCTGGCAGGAAACTAGAGTCTGGAGTTGGAGCATGCTGATGAGGGATGCAGATATTAGTAGATAAAATGTCCCTTCTTATCTTTCCATTTTATTTGTGGGGACTTCAATATCTGTAGTATCTTTATTTATCTCCTCCAATGGAAAGGTGATATGACTATTAGTAGGACTTTTTTTTTTTTTTAGGAGCCTTTCCTTAGTGGTCAGTGGGCCTTCTTCTTTATCTTCTTCCTCCTCCTCTTCCTTCATAATCATATTTTTTTTATTTATTTGAAAAGCAGAGTTACAGGGAGAGAGTTCTTCTATCTACTGGCTGACTCCCCAAATGGCCACAATGACCAGGGCTGGGCCAGGCAAAATCCAGGAGCTTGGAACTCCACCTGGGTCTCCCAAGTCAGTGGCAGGGGTGCAAGTACTTGAGTCATCTTCTGCTGATTTCTCAAGTGCATTAGCAGGGAGGTGGATAGGAAGTGGAGCAGCTGGGACTGGAACCTGTTGCTAAGTACAAACTTCATGAGTAAATAGAGATGTTCTCCAACTACAGGCAAACTTGTTGCATCAGGCTTTGTTGTGCCTTGTATAAAATCTCCATTCTTGGTGTCAGTTTCCTTTTGCTGTCTTTCTCAGTCTTGTTACCTGAACCACTTAGACTCAGATAAAGAAATCAGCTATACCATTTGAGATTTTTCACAGTTCAACAAAAGGATAAAAAGTAAAAAGTTTTAGGTCATTTGTGTTAGACATAGGATCTTCAAAGTTCATGACTGGTAAATGTTCTTGGGGTCAGTGTTACGGTGTGCTGGGTAAAGCCGCTGCCTATGACACTGGTATTCCATATGGATGCTGGTTCAAATCCCAGCTGCTCTACTTCCAATCCAGCTCCCTGCTAATGTGCTTGGGAAAGCAGAGGAACATGGCCCAAGTGCTTGGGCCCCTATTCCCATATGGGAAAACTGGAAGAATTTCCTGGCTCCTGGCTTTGGACCACTCTAGCTCCAACCATGTGGCCACTGGGGGAGTGAACCAGTGGATGGAAGATTTCTCTCTCTCTCTTTGCAAACTCTGCCTTTCAAATAAATAAAGCTTTTCTTTTTAAAAAGAAAATGTTCTTCTCTATATATTTATCATAGAAATAATACTTTTATATTTTAAAATCTGCAGGAGAATGCATCTGTGGGAAAGGATAGATTGTGTTTAAGAAAGTACCCAAATGGTCACCCTGAGAATGAAATAGGAAACTGTCTTTCATGCCCTTTTCACTTTCACAGGCTCCTCCCTTACAGGTTCCTCCCTCTTAGGAGGGTAGACTGAGATCAAGAGGGAGCTATATTGTTTGCTTAATATTGTGAAAGGAAGAACTTTAGAGTTTCTGAAGGAAGACCAAGACAGATGGGGAGAGATAAAGTGTGAAGAAGATCAGCACTGTCTAATAGAAACATAATGTTTGCATTGGACACTAAGAAAAGAAACTGCATTCTATATTGGGTGCCATGAAATAGAAACAACAAAGCATGCATCAGAAGCCAGAAGTGAGTGAGGTTGGAATCCATCAGAAAGGGGAAATCAGTGAAGCCTTGGAGGTAGGGTGGACCATAGCAGAGGTGTAGGTTTCTCACTCTACACTGAATGAAAACCTATTGTTGCTGATTGACATGCCTCCTGTTGCCATTAACTGAACAAGTATTCCTTCTCTCTTTTTCTGCCAAGTCCTTATTTCTTTCTTCATTATTAGTCCTCTGCCTCCTGGAGTTCTACAGGGTTATGTATAATTCCATATTTCTGGATAGCTAGGAGAATCTCATGAGTTCAACCTAACCGGTATTATTGGTCAGAAATTCACCTAAGATTTTTTTTTTTGAGCAGCAGAGGGGTTTTGATCCAAATCCACAATATTTGACAGGCTGTGCTAGCAGCTTTTGAAGGCATGAATAAGGTAGAACATGGACAGTAAATAAGAGAGTACTTTAAAAAGTTAATGGAAATGGAATTAAAAGAGAAGTTTGTTTTGGTGCCAAAATTTTTGATGAGTCAGTCTTCAGAAAGCTCATGGAAAATTTGTATAATGAAAAAACCGCGTGGATTTCAAAATATTCTTGCAGCAAAATAAACTTTTCTTAATTCCATTTGTCCATGAACTTTTTGATGTACCCTCATAGGCACTCAAAGTCATGTATTAGTCATCATTTTATTTTTAGCACAATCATTCTGATCTTATTGGAAGAGTGATCTGCTCACGTAATATGTTATTCAGGTGTACTATTTCTATATCTAGACATCTTTTCATGCTAAAGGAATTAGTGGTACTCTAGGAGGAGCTAATTTACATTCAGAAAATAACTTGGTTGGCCAGAGAAAGAAGTGTCTATTTCTAAATTCAAAAATATCCAAAATGCTCTGGCATTTCGTGCCTCTCAGTATAATGTATGATACAAGCAAAAATAAAGAGGAATGTCAATAGTTATAGAGGAGTTTGCTCTCTCTCAGATAGAGTTATACATGACCAAAGATTATTGTTCTTTATAAATCTCTTCAGAATATTTTTTTTTGTTTGCCTTAGTGAGCCAAATTTCTTTCAAGAATTATATCGGTCCTCCCATGATATTCATTTTGAAAAAGCTTCTCTTTCTATACAACTATGACAGAATAATGTGTTCTTGCTGAACAGAATATAGTTTCTTATTCAATAAAAATGAAACAACGAAGCTGTTCAAAAGAAATTTCCAAATTGCCCCCTCAGACTCCTGCAGGCTCGAAGATCAAAGGGTAATGTTCAGGACTCATCTATTTGCCCAGAGAGTGATGTGCCAGCCATTGTTGTGTTTCCAGCACAACAAACAAATACTACAATTACTGGAGAAGTGAAGACCTGATGCTTTGTAGTAGATAAGAGAAAGTACAAAAGTGGATCTTAAGTTCACAGACATCCATTGTGACTGGTGCTCAGTGAGGAGACACATCGAGCAGTCATTGTTCACCTTTGTGGAGTCATGGATCATAACTTAAGACCAGAGACTTTTTCCCTAGAAAGATGTGTGCATACACAACACTTTAATTTAATTTAGGAAAGGTTGCATTCTCTGAAGCAGTACCGAAGTATAAGTCTAGAAAAAGAAGGGCATAAAAAGCAAATCAAAATAGATGCAGTTTATTCATTAGTTTTGAAAGTTATTTCTAGAAAATTATGCTTGTTTTGTGTTTGTATTCTGAAGAAAAAGGATAAAAAGGCTAAGTGATACGTGACTATTTAATTTTATAATTGTCCATAGAAGAAATAATTGATAATGGGACTCACAATTAATTTTAAAATTTTTAAGACAGGATAGGACAAAATGAACGATCTTGAGATTTCTCTAATTTCTAAAACAGTTTATTTGGAGACATTAAAAGTAGAATTGTCACTGCCTCACTCCCAGAGTGCTTGGTTGAGAGACCGTGATCTTTGGGTCTGGGCTAGCAAGGCTGCTAATATTCTCAGCCATCATAGCCTTGAAAATGGAAGAACCCTGTGGTAGGTTTTCAGGCTTAGCGAGGTAATAGACTTTGTCAACCAGAAGAGAGCCGTGCACTTGGAAGGCCTTGAGTTCCACTGTGACAGTACGTCCCTGTCCTGGGGAGAGGTAGAAGAGAAGTTCTATCTGAAGGATAGTGTGGTGTGCAAGGAGGCCTGTGCTTTAGGCAACCTGGCCCTGGATGTGTACTTTGCCCTCAGGTGGGGTCATTTGCACGTGTGCAGGGTGTGGAGCCAGCAGGACTTGACCAAACCATACAAATCAGCTGCACAGACTTTGCTTAGGCATGAAGGAGCGCATAGCGCAGCAGGAGACGGGAGTGCAAGGAGGTGACCCTCCCGCGGCAGCTGTTCCGCACCACGCTGGCAGAGAGGCAGGAAGCGCGAGACCTGCTGAGGTGGAAGCTCTGGCAGGTGAAGCTGAAGGTCCCCTGTGAGTGAGTTGCAGAGGGGCCAGGCCTGGCCACTGCCAGAGGGGCTTCCACAGAAGGACCAGGTTGGGAGGAAGACGCAGCGGCTGCAGCTGGCACTGGCGGAAGAGGGTGAGAAGAGGCATGCAGCGAGGGTGCCCCCATGGAGGCTGGCCAGGAGCTGAGAGGAAGCTTCTCGTAGCTCCCCAGAGCTATGAAGCATAAAAATTACAACTTTTGCAGGCAGAGAGAGGGAGCTCTTGACCCTCAGGTGAAAGTACTGGGAGGAGTTTCTCCTGACTGGATTGAGACACACGTGAAGAGACCCCACCACCCACCCCTGGGTCATCATCTGGGGTCTTTGGGGCTAGACACTGAGAAGTTGTATCGCTGGGACATCTGCAGAATCTGGACGTGTCTTTCAGTTGTCTCCTTTGGGATAAATATGGTTTGGGCCATATCCTTACCTAGTTGTTAAAGGCCTTATACTTGTGGGGGGAAAAAAGCAGAATTGTATCCAAATAAACCTGCTGGGATAAGGCCGTCACATTCGTACTTCAATTGGTCTTGCTGTTCTGGAATACAGAATTATTTCTTTAGATGTTCACTCCATCCGTTAGATGGGCTCCCTGTGTGTTGTAAATGCTCCAGAGCAGAGCAAATTACAGTGGTGAGAGGTGGGGGAAGCAGTCAACTTGTCATGAATGTTCCTGTGAATGTGAATCACTCTCTAGCTTAGAAGACATTTTGAAACTACCGTTATCTTAAATAGTAGCATGACTTCTGTGCCTCATAGAACCCACAGTAGTATCTAAGCATTGATTCATCAAGTCTTTGCTGTTCACTTTGCAGATATAACCTTAGTTAATTCTCTCTATTATTAGGTCAGAGAGATCAAATAACTGCCTCCAAAATTCAAATTTGATGGGTCTCGGGTGTAAATCCAAGTGTTTTTTTTTTTTTTTTTTTTACTTCCTTTCTTTGTATTTGATCAAGAACATTCCATGTCAGAATCATCTGGACCTGTTTGTGAGAATTTGTGAAATCAGACTGATTTCTCCTCAGGTAGGAAGACAGTTCCCAGGGCATGTTAGGCTCCTTGCTAGAAAGGAACAGTAAAGATAGAACGTGGAAAGGAGTAGTTGCTTCTGGGGTTGGGGGTTTGGTGGAAAAGAACAGAGAAAACACTCCTTCTCAGCTCTGTTGGAACTTAATCAGTGAAAGAGGTAAAAGAGAAACCAGAGTATGAAAAAGGTATTTTTAAAAAAATATTTGTCGTATGTTTGTCATTTATTTGTTTATTTGAAGGGTGACAGAGACAGAAACAGCTACTGAAATAGCTGAGGTTAGAGCAGGCTGAGTCCGAGAACCCAGAATTGCATTCACATCTCCCACCTGGGTGGTAGGGATTCAAGTACTCGAGCTATCACTTGTTGTCTCCCAGAGTGTAAATTAGCAGGAAGCTGGAGCCTGAGTGAAGCCAGGACAAGAACCCAGTTACTCCATATGGATGTGGTCAAATGCCTTACCCTAAAAGAGGTCTGTAGTAATGAGTCTGAAAAAGCAGAGGCCCCCCTATCAGTTTGTACATCCTTCTTTGCTAAGGAAGATGCTGAGATTTCCCTCCCAAATTCCAACTTGAAGCTGAAGGGTCAGAGGTACTAGAACAAATAGTGACAAAAGCACAGTATGTTCTAAACCTAATGATAAAGTAGATGCAAATAAATAACTGGAAATGGAGGGCACTCATCCAAGGGTACTGAAGGAACTCAAGAGTAAAATAGTATGCGGGTCGAAAGTAATTTATAGTCACAGATGACCTTTAAGTGCTCCTCTAATTTGAGGACAGGTAACAAATCCAATCCCTTGTTAACAAAAATACAACCTTGGTTATAAATTTTGTTTTGAAATGAAGACTTAGTTTTTTTAGAATTATAAAAAAGTACTATTGTCTGAGTGGCTCATAAACAACCAAACTTTTTCTCATAGTTCTGTAAACTGGGAAGTCCAAGATCAATTCACTGGCAAATTTGCTGTTTGATGAGGGCCTGATTCCTGGCCCTCATCAATGGACAGGTGTCATTTTACTGTATCTTCAGAAAGCAGAAGCAATAAAGTTGTCCTCTGGAGTCTCTTGTAGGGGGCATTAAGCTGGTTCATGAGAGTTCCACCCTCATGACTTAATCACCTTCCAAAGGGCACACCTCCTAAAACCATCACATTAGGGATAAGAATGGGGAAGGGATGCATATTCCTTAGCCCCTCTGCCCCATCAATGGCTGTCCATTGTAAATACCATCCCCCACCAGAGCAGTACATTTGTTACAATTGGTGAACCTACACTGACACATCATTATCACACAAAATCCATAGTTTAGCATTTACTCTTGATGTTGAACATTTTATGGGCTTATAAACAGTATGATAGTATGTGTTCACCTTTATGACATCATAGACTATTTTCGCATCCTGAAAATTCTTTGTGCTCTATCTATTTACCTCTTCTCTCTCCCAACTTCTTCCAACTACAATTTTGTCTTTTCCAAAATGTCACATAGAATCATGCAGAGCATAGAATTTTCACATTAGCATCTCTCACTTTGGAAACTTGTTTCTCCCATGTCTTTTCATGGCTTGATAGATCATTTCCTTTGGTTGTTGCTAAAGTAAGTTAGAACAGAGATCAGGCCTGAAGAATACCTAAGCAGATAAAAAACCCATTAGACTTCACAAATGACCTTGAATTTGCTTGTTTTACAAACTTAGGTGAAATTTCACTTGGTTATTTCTTGTAAATGCCTATATAAAGAAAAATAAAACTTAAGTTCAACCATTGAGAAACCACTGAATAATTTATAACCAGAAGCTCCCAGCAGAATAGACCAAATAAGGCTATTGTATAGCTGGAACCAGTCAAATATTTTCTCTGTTTTACTGCCATATTTGTCCTATAAAATCTTCACCTTATGTTTCTAATTCTGGAGCTGTTCAATTCATGAATCATTGTGTACTCAAATTAACTCTTTAAAATTTTGTTATAGCTTGAGTTATCTTTTATTAGTGTTGAATAAATTTATTGCCTGGCTATATACTACAGTTTATTAATCCATGAACCAACTGAAGGACATCTTGATTCCTTCCAATTATGAATAAGGTTGCTATAGACATTCATGTACAGATTTTTGTGTGGATACATTTTACCAAGGAATGTGATTGCTGGATCAAATGTTAAAAGTGCGTTTAGTTTTATAAAAAGTCTTCCCAACTGTCTTGCAACATGGCTGTACTTTTTTTTATATTACTACCAGCAGTAAATGCAAGCTCCTGTTACTCTACATCCTTGCCAGAAGTTGATGTTGTCAGTGTTCTGGGTTTTGGTCATTCAAATGGAATATATATTGGTATCACAATATTGCTTTAATTTTCATTTTCCTGATGACTATGAAATGGCATATCTTTTCATACACTGATACGCCATTTATATATCTTATTTGTTCAGGTGTCTATTAACGTATTTGGCTTATTTTTACATTGGATTGTTTTCTTATTGTTGAGTATTAAGTGTTCTTTGTATATTTTGGATAATAGTCCTTTATCAAATGTGTCTTGCAAATATTTTCCTTTAGTCTGTGACTCGTCTTCCCATTTTCTTGGCATTGTGTTTAACAGAGAAGAAGTTTATAATCTTAATGATATCCAGTGTATCAGTTCTTTCTTTCATGGATTAGGTCTTTGCTGTTGTATGTAAAAAAGTCATTGCCATACCCAAGATCATCTAGGTTTTCTCCCGTATTATCTACCAGGAGTTTTTACATTTTTACATTTAGGTCTATCATCCATTTTGAGTTAATTTTGTGAAGATCTGTTTTACATTTTTTTTTTTGCATATGACTGTCCAGTTGTTCTAGTAACACTTATTGAAGACACTGTCTTGATTCTTGTAGCTTTATAATTAAGTCTTGAAGTCAGGTAGCGTCAACCCTCCAACTCTGTTCTTCTCTTTTAATCTTGTGTTGGTTATTATGGATCTTCTGCTTCTACATATAAACTTTAGAATCCATTCATCTGTATCCATGAAATGACTTGCTGGGATCTGGGTGAGATTGTAGTAAATCTATTGATCAATTTGGGAAGACCTGAGGTACTGACACATATTGTTGAACAGGTTCACAAATTTCTTGCTTCCATCAGGTTCCCTAGCCCCTGGCCTCCTACAAATCACCTGGCCCATTTGTCTCTGCTTCTCAGGCTTACCTCACTTTCCATTTCAGCTCTCGGTTCTTCCCATAAATGATCCATTAATCGAGTCAATAATCAATTCTCTGAAGTATTTTTTCTGTTGTAAATTCTTGAAATGGTTTCTATTCCCCTCATATGTTTCTTATTGATGCATGGATACAAGACATTTAGAACAATATAGGACCCATTATAATTTCTTCTCATATGATACATATAGACAAATATAAACCAAGTAGAAATTGATAAATCTGTAACTATTTTAAGTATGCAAAAAATACCACAGTCTGGGGCCAGCACTATGGCATGGTGGTCTGGGCCTTTGCCTGCAGCACTGGCATCCCATGTGGGTGTTTGTTCATGTCCCAGCTGCTCCTCTTCTGATCCAGCTCTCTGCTGTGGCCTGTGAGGGCAGTGTAGGATGGCTCAAATGCCAGGGCCCCTGTACCCATGTGGGAGACCCAGAGGAGGCTCCAGGCTCCTGGCTCCTGGCTCCTGGCTTTGCATTGGCCCAGTTTAGTCCATTGTAGCCATTTAAGGAGTGTACCAGCAGATGGAGGACCTTTCTCTTTGTCTCTCCCTCTCTTTGTATGTAACTCTACCTCTCAAATAAATGAGTTAAATATTTTTTTTTAAATACAGTCTTGCAAACACAATTGAAAAGTCTGCAAAGCTCTTCTAAATGAGTTTTGTGAAGTAAGATTTATTTATTTATTTGAAGATCACACACACACACACAATGAGAGATCTTCTGTCTACTGATTTACTCCCTATATCTCCTCAATGGCCAGGGTTGAGCCAGACTGAAGCCAGGAACCAGAAGCCTCAACTGGATTTCCCATGTGGGTGACAGGGGCCCAACCACTTGAGCCATCTTCTGTTGCTTTCATAGGTCGTTAACAAGGAGCTGGATTGGAAGTGGAGCTGCCAGGATCCAAATCAGCACCCAAATGAGATGCCAATGCCACAGATGGAATCTTTGCACACTATGGCACAACACTGGCCTGCCAAATGAGTTTTAATAGTAAGTTTATGGACAACTCATTTGATTGGAATTTTTTACTTGAATTGATATAAAGGTATCTATAGTATTTATATGAGGAGTCTTCAAAGAGTTAATGGCAAATACATATCACAAAAAACCTATGCATTGATTTCAGTTTATTTGCAGCAAAACTCATCTTTAATAATTGATTTATTTACTTGAAAGGAAAATACACATACACACACACACACACGGAGAAAGAGAGAGAGAGAGAGAAATAGAGAGAGAGAGAGAAAGAGATCAATCTTCCATTTGCTGGTTCATTGGTTCATTCCACGAATCAAATGCCTGTAATAGGGCTAGGACGGGCAGAAACCAGGAAATAGGTTTGCAGTTCAAGTTTCCAATGTGGGTGACAGGGACTAAGTACTTGAACCATCACTTACAATCTTCAAAGGTGAGTGGTAGTAGGAAGCTGGAATTGGAAGCTAAGCCAGGCCTCAAACCTAGATACTCTGACATAGAACATGGGTATTGCAAGGATGTTTTAATCAGTAAGTGCCCACCTGAATTTTTATTTTTAGTTCCATTTATATACTTTATTATATCCCACTTAGTGTGATTTTGTTTATGCATTTTATTACAGAAAAATTAATGTGTTTATTTTTTGGAGATTGACTCATCATCACTAGAGAAGTCATGTAATAAATGGGAGGAATGTGCACCTGCAAACTCAAAAAGATTCTGAGTTCAGAAATACATTGTTCCCAAAGGCTGAGGGAGTGGATTGTGTTGTTATATCAGATTTCAGAAAAAGAAAAAGTTATCTTTGAAACGAGGCTTGCAGAGTTGGTAGATTGGCAGAGGCAGGAGGAAAGGGCACGGTAAGTAAAAAAAATTATGAAGAAAAATGTGGAAAAAGGGAAAAATTAAGTACATGTGGAAAACAGAAAATAACAAAAGGGGATAATGAAGGGCAAATAAATAGGATGTAACCATTAAAATCATAAAATGTTGAATATTGTTATTAAGAAATGGAGAACCTTTTGAGAATTTTGAGTAGGCGAGTAGCTTAAATGGCATTTTACTAAAAAAGAACATTAAGTTAAGTGGCTGGCTTGAAGAGGAGAACTTTGGAAATGGGATACATTGAGCAGATTGCTGTAAGAGACAGGCAAATGAAAATGAAAGGAAGTAGTGGCATGCCAGTCAATGTACAAATATCAAATCTATAAGACATTATAATTGACTAGACATGGGGAAAGAGAAGAATATTTTTGATAATTAAGTTATCATCTGGGCAACTGAAAGAATAGTGCTACCATTAGCAGAAATATGCAAAGCCATGGGAGGAGCAACTTTTGGAGTAAGACAGTGCATTTAAGTTAATACATAGTAAGGACCCAAATTACTAAAGTCATTTGAAAATGATGGAATGGTTATGAGGGTGGCAAGAAAATATCTGCTTTGCTGTATCATTTAATGATTCATGAGGTTGTGAAGAAAGTAAGTTCAAACATGATCTTCATTTAAATTAGCAATCAGAAATCATTTCAGAACTGATGGGTTTGTTTTGGTAAAGCTCTTTAAAACAAAAGTCTTGCCAATGCTAGAATTTAAATGAATTGCTCTAAGAACAGCAATTCCTATTTTCATATTAACGATTCACTTCCCCAGAACATATGCCACAGTTTCAGAATTACAAATTGAATGAATATACAATTAGAAGAAGAAATTTCGAAGTGGTTTTGTGGTTTTGACTTCTTGTGAGTTGAGAATTACCCTTCTAAGGTGACAGGAAAATTCTTATCCTTCAAAAGTAGTCCACTGACTTGATACTTACTGCCTTCCTTTGTGCAATATCAATCACAAAACCACAATCATATTTTTTAATCTTTGTTCACATACCACTGAAACTGCACTCTTATTGAAACAGGTGCCCTTCCTTGATTATAGAGACGGTGTCTTACTGTTAGGCACAGACAATTTATGCATTTACAACTAGTTCATTTATGAAATGGGATTTCGTGGGGCTCTGATAAGTGGACATGAGACCCCTGTATTAGACTGGGAGGGCTGCTATAACAAGAACCTGAATGGCTTCAACAATGGGAATTTATTGTCTCAGTTTTGGAGGCTACAAGTCTGGGATCAAAGTGTCAGCAGGGTTTCCTCGGAGAGCTGGGGGGAAAGTTCTGTCCCACACCTCTCTTGGTTTGTAGGTGGTGGCCTTCTCCCCAGGTCTCTTCCCTTCTTCTTCCCTCTGGCATTTCTGTCTCTGTGCCCAAATTTCCCCTTTTATAAAGATACCAGTAATATTGTATTAGAGCCCTTCCTTACGGTCTCATTTTAACTTACCACCCTCTGGAAATATCTTATTCCAAATAGGGCAACATTCTGAGCCTCCTGGGGTTAGGACTCCAACTTGTCTCTTATTCAGGGGATACAATTCAACTCATAATAATAACCCATTATTATGGGGTGTGTCTGTGTGACTTCTGCACCGTAGGCCCCATTTCAACTTGGAGAAAGACTATTGGGTGTTTTGGGAACTCAGATCTACAGAGCACATGTGAAGGAACTCCTGGGTGGAAGGCTGGCACAGACTGTTCTTTCAGGAAGTAAAATTGATATGTAATTGAAAGATGATTATTTGTTCACTAAATTCTCTTTATTGTTGCAATAAAAAAATTCTCTCCAAAAAAAAAAAATAGAGCCTGGAAACATCCTTTTTTAAAAAAAGATTTATTGATTAATTTTGAAAGTCAGAGTTACAGAGAGGGAGAGACAGAGACAGAGATCTTTCATCTGCCAGGTCACTTCCTAGATGGCTACAATATCCAGTGCTGAGCCAGGCAGAAACCATGGGCCAGGAGCTTCATCTGTGTCTCCCACGTGGGTGGCAGGGGCCCAAACACTTGCATCATTTCCACTGCTTTCCAAGGCCATTAGCAGAGAGCTGGATTGGAAGTGGAGCCTCTGGGACATGAACCAGCTCCAGTATGGGATGCCAGCATTGCAGGTGGCAGCTTAACCCATCATGCCACAGGGTTGGCCCCCTGGATACATTCTAATTTCTACCTGAGTAAAAGCTATCACTTGATTACAGAAATTTTATGAGAGACTGCTTTTATTTTACTTATCATAATTAACTTTTAACTTTTTATTTTTTATAAGCTTTTTAATTTTATGATTTGAAAGGTAGAGTTACAGAGAGAGAGAGAGGGAGAGAGATTGGTCAATATTCCATCTACTGGTTCACTCCTCAAATGGCTGCAATGCCTGGAGCTAGACCAAGCTGAAGCCATGAGCCTAGAAATCCATTTGGTTCTTCACATGGGTGGCAGGGGCCCAAGTACTTGGGCCATCCTCTGCTGTCTCCCCGGGTGCTTTTAGCAGGAAGCTGGATTGGAAGTGGAGCACCCAAGCCTTGAACCAGTGATATTATGGGATGCCAGCCTTGCTGGCAACACTAAGCTGCAATATCAGCACCCATAATTAACTTCTAATTTTCTTAATTATAAATTTATAAATTATAAATTTCTGATGATAAGGCTTGGTCCAATGGCCAAGTTATAGTAAGTTTGTTTAATGAATGAGTTAATTAACAAATTGTGCGTGATATTCTATTCTGTACCATTGCATTATCATTTGGGGAGAATAGGAAAGAAAAAACAAATAACGGTATTACATACACTTCCCTAACTAGCATTAAAACAAAACAGTAGAATATTAGAACTTAAAGATTTTGGGGACCAGTGTAAGAAATTTAGTCCCTCCTTTTAGTATGGAGAATTAAGGTTCAAAGAGGTCAATGTTTCTGAGCTCAGAGCACAAATTAGTATCACACCCAGGAATAATGTGGCATAGTGGAAGAGCAGACATGCTGAAATGAGAGTTTTTAAATTTTTTAAAAGATTTATTTATTTGAATGGCAGAGTTACAGAGAGAGAGAGAGAGAGAGAGAGAGAGAGAGAGAGAGAGGTCTTCCATCCATTGGTTCACTTCCCAAATGGCCACAATGGCAGGGGCTGGGCCAGGCTAAAGCTAGGAGCCAGGAGCTTCTTCCCAGTCTCCCAAGTGGGTGTAAAGGCCCAAGCTCTTGAGCCATTTTCCTGATACTTCCTCAGGTGTATTAGCAAGGAGCTGGATTGGAAGTGAGCAACCGGGACTCCAGCCGGCACCCACATGGGATGGCATCTCAGGCAGTGGCTTTACTTGCTATGCCACAGTGCCAGCCCAGAAAGGAGTTCTGTTGCTGCTTTTGAAAGAGCAGTCATAGATCTACAGGTCAGCAGAGGGTTGACTGATCTCAGCAAGGCTAGAACGAGTGACTCTGTTGAGATTGACTCACTCATGTGTCTGGAAGTCAGTTGGGATTGACTGGGATGATTTGACTTTGTTCTTTGTGTCTCATTCTCTTTCTGGGATCAGTGGGCCATCTTGGGTAGAGGTCTCATGGCAATAACAAAGGGTTGAAAAGACAAGCCCAATTGTTGCAAGGACTTTCCAAACTTTTGATTATGTTATGTTGGTAATATTCTTTGGTAAAGTTAAGGAGTTGAGCCATGGATGTGGAGGGTGGTTGAAAAGAGTTGGGGCCATTGATCTACCAGAAATGATGAAAGATGGGGACTGGGAGTTAGAAGGTGGCTCTTGTGAAATGTGTTTGTCCTCCATCCCCAAAATAAGGTACATGTTCTTTTGTCTTCTCTGTGTAGCTTCATGAAAATTGGCTGTCTTCAGTTTCCTCCTCTATAAACAGAGATTAACAGAATCTGAATTGCAGATAATTGTGAAGAAAAAGAGATAAGAGATGGCATTTATAAAACATCTATCATGTAATTTATTTTGAATTTATGTTAGATCGCTTCCCTCTTCTCCTTCAGGGTACTAGTCCAGGCTGAACACACTTAGAAAACAAAAAGATTGTTATAAAAAAAATAAATATTGACATTGTGCATTCATATAGAGGAGAAATGAAACAAGGAAACATTTTTTTCTTGGCAAGAATTGGATATTCAACAAGGATTAGTGAAGACGAATGGAGAGTGTATTACAAGGGTAGAGGGGGATGGCATTAAATGAACAGTGGACATAATGTTGGAAGAAATAAATTTGGAAAATCATTTCTTGGCGGTGCTGTGTCACAGACTGGAGAAGAGGGCCTATCCCATGTAGGTTTTTAAAGAATGTGACAGATATCTCTCTTTACTTTCATCTGGTACCTTTTCTTTTCCTAGGATTCTTTACAGAATTGTAAAACTGGTAAGGGGACCCAAGAAGTTGAGATTAGAGGTGTTTCGTTTCTTGTGAATTTTCTTTTCCTTTCTTGTGAATTTTCCTGTTTATTTTAGTTTGCTACGAAAATATGTACTCATCTTTCCTCATTCATTAGCATTTATTGAGGGTCAGCTATGTGCAAAGCAGTATGTCTGAGGTGAGCAGACAGGGTGGTGGTTGGACATGTCTACGAAGGGTTTCTGAAATCATGGACCTGGATGGTCTGGATTTGCTCTCTTCTCCACTGTGCTGTCTCCTCTGCTCTTTTTCTCAGGCTCACCTCTAGGTTCTGAGTCAAGTGAGCTCTGTTGCCTTTCGTTTTCCATTTGAGTTTAGTCAATGGGGTATCCCAGCAGGAAGTCAGAGGCTAGGAGGAGTGTTTGGTTCCTGCTCTTCAGGAAGGATTGGCAGCAGTTGCTTTCCTAAAAGTCACAATTCCCTTGCAGGAGAGGCAGCCCTTTCCTGAAGCTAGGCCTACAGTTACAGCTTCCTTTGAGCTCCAGTAACTTCTTCTTCTCTTGCCCCTTGAGGACTAGAGGCCATAATAGCGTCCCATTGCTAGAAATCTTGAGGAGCACCCGGCTCCTGGCTTCGGATCGGTGCAGCGCTCCGGCTATGGTGGCCATTTGGGGGGTGAACCAATGGAAGGAGGACCTTTCTCTCTGTCTCTCTCTCTCACTAACTCTGCCTGTCAAAAAAAAAAAAAAAATCTTGAGGTGCTTCATCAGTGCTTGTTGGTTTTCCTGAATCTTACTCATACTTTTGTAGATAGTCCCTTCACTAAACCTCCAGTTACTCCTCATTATGCCATCTGTGTTCTGTCTGGGTTCTGCATTAGCAGGATGCTAGAGTCAGGTGCTGAACTAGGAAGTCAAACCCGGGCACTCCATTGTGGGGCACAGGCTTCTCAGTTGCTAGTCTAAATGCTTGCTCCATCATGCCTTATACTTCTTATCTAAATACCTCACTATCAATGATCTTTTCCTTTGAGTCTGTTGCCAAATCTTATATATTCAATTTCTCTATCTTTCTATCACTTTCTCTATTTCTTTCAATCATCACTATGACTTCAACTAAAATATTATTCTATGGTATTGTTTAAATAGACAATAGTTCACAAATTTGAATGTATGATAGCTTAATTCCTTTTTTTTCCCTCCACAACCAACCTCAACTTAGCTCATGAACCCATTTACAATTTTGGGCAGAAAATCATTCCTGTTAAGTCAAAGTTAACTCATGTGATCATATATTCCTACATGGAGTTGAGACTCTTAGATGGAGTATCAGAGAAGATTTTTTTAAAGAGTTATTTTATTTACTTGAAAGACAGCATTACAGAGAGAGGTAGAGACAGAAAGAGAGAGAGAGGTCTTCTATATGCTGGTTCGTGACCCAAATAGGCTAGAGATGAGCTGATCCGAAGCCAGGAGCCAAGAGCTTCTTCCTGGTCTTATGCATAGGTGCAGGGGCCCAAGGACTTGGCCATTCTACACTGCTTTCCTAGGTGCCTTAGCAGGGAGCTGGATCTGCAGTGGAGCAACCAGGACTCTAACCAGTGCCCATATGGGATGCTGGTGTTGCAGGCCAGAGCTTTAACCCACTGTGCCATAATACCAGCCACATCAGACAAGATTCTTTTTTTTTTTTTTTTTAATTTTTGACAGGCAGAGTGGACAGTGAGAGAGACACAGACAGAAAGGTCTTCCTTTTGCCGTTGGTTCACCCTCCAATGGCCGCCGCGGTAAGTGCGCTGCGGCCGGCGCACCGCACTGATCCGATGGCAGGAGCCAGGTGCTTCTCCTGGTCTCCCATGGGGTGCAGGGCCCAAGGAATTGGGCCATCCTCCACTGCACTCCCTGGCCACAGCAGAGAGCTGGCCTGGAAGAGGGGCAACCGGGACAGGATCGGTGCCCCGACCGGGACTAGAACCCGGTGTGCCGGCGGCCTAGTGAGCCGCGGCGCCGGCCCTAAGACAAGATTCTTGTCCTACGCTCTGCCTACTTTATTTCCTGTCTTGTCCTCTAACGGTCAGCCCCGGTTTATCAGTTTATGTGAAGCCATTCTGAACCACCTGAAGTTCCTGTCAGTTCAGTTAATCCTTTTCCCGCTTTGGTTAAAAAGATGAGTACTTTTTGTTGTGTAAGCCACATTTTCTTCACTTCAGATCAATGAATAAATGTGTACTGTCTTTGACCTCTCTATAAAAATTGATAAATACATGGCTTCCTAAAGCTCTGTGGAAGTAAGGTTTTTTCCCTTTTAGAGATTTACTCATCACATCAAATTGATAAATATTTGAGTTGTTGAGTTAGAATTGAAATTTCCATTTCGGATTTCAAACTCAGTGTCTCACTTACTCCTTACTATGACCCATGTACTTATTCATACAGCAGATATTTGTGGAATTCCTAAAACATTAATCCCTGGGCTGCAGAACTGATTTAAAAGGTCTTAGAATTCAGAGAAGGTGAGCATCTGGAGAGTTTGTGTATGACACAAATTGGAGAGGAATCAAACATTGGCGGAGTCCTAGGGCAGAGAAACATGCCGTGCCCTGGGATGGCAGGAAGGGCTTCTCAAAATGTAACCTGTAATCTTCGAGTAAAAGTAAGCCTTTCCCAAGTGAAGCAATTCTGTCTTTATTTACAATTTAGTATTTTCTTTTTTTCCTTAAGATTTATTTATTATTTGAAAGGCATTTGAGAAAGAGACAGAGAGAGAGAGAGAGAGAGAGAGAGAGAGAGAGAGAAACTTCCTTCTGCTGGTTCACTTCTCAAATGACTGCCATGGCCAGAGCTGGATCAGGCTGAAGCCAGGAGTCTGGAGCTTCATCAGGTTCTCCCACATGGGTGACTGAAATTCAAGCACTTGGGCCATCTTCTGCTGCTTTCCCATGCACAGTAGCAGGGACCTGAATAGGAAGTGGAACAGCTGGGACTTGAGCCAGTGCTTATATGGAATGCTGGTTTTGTAGGCAGTAACTTAACTCCCTGTACCACTACGGCAGTGTATTTTGTTTTTCATGAATTTTTGGCATTGATTTTGATTGTTAAAGATTTTGCATTACCATATTCATATTTATCTTGATTGCTGCATCTCTTTAGATATTATACCTACAATGAATGCCTTGCCCTTATAACCATAGCTTAATTCCTGATAATAATCACAAATTTGGAAAATAAGTAGAATTACCAGGAAGTGGTGAGTATAAATAAACCTTGATAAAGTAAAGGTTGTGAGTCTGGGGGAGTTGATCGAATGAAGATGGTTCAAAGATGGCACACATTGTACTGTGAAGTGATGTGTAACAGGCTAAAACTTGTGTGTACATATACATATACATACATATACACATACACACTTGCTCACCTGCATACACACCTCTCATCTGCGGTTTCTTTTTCTTTTCTTCTTCTTCTTTTTTTTTTTTTTTTTGACAGGCAGAGTGGATAGTGCGAGAGAGACAGAGAGAAAGGTCTTCCTTTTTGCCGTTGGTTCACCCTCCAATGGCTGCTGCTGTGGCGCATCACGCTGATCTGAAGCCAGGAACCAGGTGCTTCTCCTGGTCTCCCATGCAGGTGCAGGGCCCAAGCACTTGGGCCATCCTCCACTGCCTTCCCGGGCCATAGCAGAGAGCTGGCCTGGAAGAGGGGCAACCGGGATAGAATCCAGCGCCCCAACTGGGACTAGAAGCCGGTGTGCCGGTGCCGCAAGGCGGAGGATTAGCCTGTTAAGCCACGGCGCCGGCCTCATCTGTGGTTTCTTTCCCAAATGCCTGCAACAATCCAGGTCTCCCATATGAGTGACAGGGACCCAAATACTCATAGCCATCAACTGCCATGTCACAGGATCTGCCTTAGCAGGAAGCTGGGACCAGGGCCAGATCCCAGATTGGAACCCAGGCACTCAGATGTGGAACACTGACATCTTAACTGCTGGACTATATGCCTGCTTCTGGCTTTTAGTTTTTGAGAGCATTTCAGATTTGATTTTTGGAAATCCCTTTTTAGAGGACTGAGTGATTGGCAGCAACACTTGTAGCAGGGCAATAAACAAGAATCAATTGCATTAATTTATTTGGGATAATACAATATTGTAAATAGGTTTAACATTTTTTTTTTTTTTTGCTAATTATAGATGATGTTTTTTCTTTAAAGAATTCTTATTTGGCCAAGAATTACTCTGAGTATCATCCATCTTCTGATCTACTTTTAAATACTTGTTTCTCCAGTTAAACTATAAAGTGAGGATGAAGCTAACTTTACACCTCTACCACATAGTGTCTTATCTGATGACACTGCAGGAAGCCTCAGAGTTGATTTCATTTAGCGTCTCACCATATAGTCAAAAAAAAAAAAAAAAAAAAAAAAAAAGAAAGAAAGACAAAATAACTTCAAAAAGCCTGAGCAATAGAAAGTAGATCCGAGTCACTCAGGAATTGTCCCTCATATCCTTTACAAATTCCTTCCATCCCTAAAAAGGAGAAAGTTCTTCTGCAATATGAATGCCCAATTCTTTCTAATGTAGTTTTCTCATTTGTTGGCTTAGCCACAGCCTTCGACTCCATAAGGAGTAAAATGTTGATTTACATAATGAAGCAATCACCCTTGAATGACAATTTGTACAAGTATAGGTCAAACAGGGTTATGCCATCTTTCCTTATTTATGTCATGTTAATGTTGTGGTGAAGGTCTCAGAGTTCCTCTTGTAGGAATTAAAGGTATGAGAATGATAAAGGTCAAAATACTGATGGCATTTAATGTTCCCAATCAGTTTGCCCTGTGTCTTTAGCAAGAGTCATAGCTGTAAAAGTATGTAGTTGAAAAGAATAAAGCAAAGGCCATAGCAAGTTTGTCCTGAAAAGATACGAGTTACTTTGGAAGGTAATAAGTAATTTCATTTTGGCATTGACTCGTGGCCAATGTGGAGGTTATTGTTTAATAGATTTTTCTGAGTGTTTTCCTAATAGGGCATCTTATTTATGAACTTTATCATGCCAGTGTGCCTTGTTGTGGATTTCAGTGGACAGAGAAAGGATAGTTAAGAAGCCTGTTGTGACTTCGACCCGTGAGGCTTGTGCACTGTCGGCATGGTGGGACCACGATGTTCTTTGACAAGAAGCACCAGAGACAAGTTTCAGTGAACATGTCCGCTTCATTGATGACCAAGCATACCTTTTAAAGGGCTGGCAGAGGGGTGTAACTAATTCAAGGCAATACTAATTCTATAGGATGAAGCTGATATTGGAGCTGCTATGCTTCTCCAATCAGGTCACGTAGGCTATGGTATCTTTTCTGATGGGCCTGGGCCACACCCGCGAGCAGTTTACCCGATTGGCTCTTCAACACAAGATGGGAGTGGGGGAAATGTGCCTGGGGCTCCCACTTGCTGCCAAGGGTCAGGTTGTGGGGTCCTTCTCAGGAGGCATGGTGTGCTTTGCCCACTAAACCTCCTGCATGGGCAGGGCAGGCAGACTCCCTGCCAGGTACAGGATCACCCACAGCCTGTCTCTAGTTTGGTGAATAAAACCTTCCATAAGTAATTAGGAAATGCATATGTATGTGTAGTGTAAGTTGATTGTGTTTCTGTTGCCATCATTCCCTTCCCTCCTGCCCTTCTGTTTCTACTCTTCCTTTATTTTCTGCTAACTTGGCCAGTTGTCCTTCTCCAAAGTTTCAAATACTGTCCCCAGATCTTTCCATAAGTGCGTCTTTTTTGCTGATGGGTCTGTTCATATCTTCTGCCCATAGTTCATTGGGTTCTTTATTAACTATTGAGTTTTGAAATTTTCTTTTACATTCTGTGTACAAGGTCTTTGTCAGATATATACTTTTTGCTCCCTGCTGTAGTTTATCCTTTTATTCTCTGAACAGTGTGTTTCATGGAACAAAATATTTTAATTTTGATGAAGCCTAGTTATTAATTTCTCTCTGATGGGTTGTGTATTTAGTGGCATAGCTCAGATTTCTTTGCTTAATTCAAGTGTATTAACCTTTTCCTTTTGGTTTCTTTTACAAGTGTTATAGTTTTATCTATATATTAGGTCCATGATTTAGTTTGAGGTTTTTTTTTTTTTTTTTTTTTTGACAGGCAGAGTGGACAGTGAGAGAGAGACAGAGAGAAAGGTCTTCCTTTGCCGTTGGTTCACCCTCCAATGGCCGCCGCGGTAGCGCGCTGCGGCCGGCGCACCGCGCTGTTCCGATGGCAGGAGCCAGGTGCTTCTCCTGGTCTCCCATGGGGTGCAGGGCCCAAGCACTTGGGCCATCCTCCACTGCACTCCCTGGCCACAGCAGAGAGCTGGCCTGGAAGAGGGGCAACCGGGACAGGATCGGTGCCCCGACTGGGACTAGAACCCGGTGTGCCGGCGCCGCAAAGCGGAGGATTAGCCTGTTGAGCCACGGCGCCCGCCCAGTTTGAGGTTTTTTTTTTGTTTGTTTGTTTGTTTTTTGTCTAAAGCATATGTGTAAATTATGGTCAGTTACTGTTTGTATATGGAAATTTAACTATTTTAGCACTTTTGTTGAAGATAAATCTTTTCTTCATTGAGTTGATTTTGCACCATTGCCAAATATTAATTGAATATGTTTATGTTCTTTTGGATTTATTTTTCAGTTCCCTTACTCTTTCTCCTTTCTCTAATATCCTACTGTCTTGATAACAGTAACATCATACTAAGTCTGAAAAGTCAGGTACTGTATGTCCTCTAAATGTAACCTCTCTTTGTCTTTGAATTGCTTTTCCTTATGAATTTTAGAATCAGTTTACTTATATCTACCACACTTCAGGGTTTTTGATTGGGATTTCATTAAATCTACAGAAAAATTTGTTTGTTCTCCAGAGGGAAAGGACTGGAGATAGAAAAGGATCTTTTTTTTCCATTATCTGTATTTGAAAGAATGGCTATGAGAGCTCATTGCATCAGATGTAAGATAAGAACATCAACGACTTTAGTAGTCAAATGATTCCGACACTGAAAACCAATAGCAAAATTTGTGTTTTCAAGCAATAAATACTGCTACCAAGAGAATATAAGGTTTTAGATTTTAAAATGAAAATATAGCAAGAGTACAACTTATAGCTGATTAGTAAACAGATAATTGACAGATAAGAATATTGACAGATAAGAATCTGTCTTCTTTCCTCCAGTTTCTTCCTTCTCTTTTTTCCTCTCCCATTGCCATTCCCTTCAACTCATCTCCTTTTGTCTTTTGTCCCTTCTCTTGTTTTAGATCCAACTCTGCTTTCTCTCCTACCCCAGTCACAGTCTTTTCTCCAGAAGTTAAGATCCTTGCCTTTTCTCATGTTTTGCAAGACATAAAGGTAAAATTTGGTAATGTGAGTCATTGGTGTTCTCACAGGCTGGCCTTGGAGAGGTGGGAGTCGAAAATCCTGCATTCAGGAGAGGGGCTGTAAGGACATGGGATTGTTTGTACCATGGTTTGAATAGGGTTTGAGTACCCATCAGGGCTTCATATGTTGAAACTTAACAATGATTGTGAGGCATTAAGAGGGTTGAAATGTAAAAAAAAAATTATTATAATTTTTTTAGTTTTAAAACTTAACCATTTATTAATATTTTGCCGCTTCAAATACATACACACATGTACTATTTTTCCTTGAAACAGAGATATTAATATCATAAACTGAAGGATTTATGACAGTGACCATAATGTGGGGAAACAATATATATATTAACTAATGCAAGAGAAAACGTGTGATATTTGTCTTTCTGGCTGTGGCTTATTTTACTTGGCACAATTATCTCCAGTTCCATTCATTTTGTTGCAACAGACGGGATTTCATTCTTTTTTATGGCTGAGTTGTATTCCACTAATATTTCATAATATTTATATTTCTTTAACCAGTCATCAGCAACAGACATTTAGATTGATCCCATATCTTTGCTATTCTGAATTGAGCTGCTGTAAACCTGGAGCATAGGCATCACTTTCATATGCTGATTTTATTTCCTTTGGACATCTTCCTAGGAGTGGAACAGCTGGGTCATATGGTATATCTATTTTTAGGTTTCTGAGGATTGTCCATGCTGTTTTCCATAAGGGTTACACTAATTTGCATTCTCACTGGCAATGTATTAAAGTATCTTCTCTATAACCTCACCAGCATTTGTTAATTTTGATCTTTGGATAGTAGCCCTTCTAACTGGAGTGAGGTGATGCCCCATTGTGGTTTTTATTTGCATTTCCCTGATGACTACTAATCCTGAACATTTTTCAATGTGTCTGTTGGCCATTTGTATCTCATCCTGTTCATATAATTTGCCATTTGCCATTTATCAAGTGGATTGCTTTTTTGTTGTTGAATTTCTTGAGCTCCTTATGTATTCTGGGTATTAATCCTTTTTCAGATGTATAGCTTGCAAATATTTTCTTCCATTCTGTTGGTTACCTCTTCATTTAGTTAATTGTTTCCTTTGTTGTGAAGAAGCTTCTTAGCTTGATGTCATTCCATTTGTCTATTTTTATTTATTTTATTACCCATGCTTCTGGGGTCTTACCCAGGAAGTCTTTGCCTAGGCAAATGTCATGCAGTGTGTCCCCTGTGTTTTTCTCTAGCTGTTTGATTATCTCAGTCATAAGTTTAATATTTGATCCCTTTTGAGTTGATATCAGTATAGGGTACTTCTGCATGTGATAATCCAGTTTTCCCAAGACCATTTGTTAAAGAAACTGTCCCTTTTCCAGGGAAAAATTTAATCTCATGTGTCAAAAATTACAAAGTTGGTTGTAGATGCATAGATTAATTTCTGGAGTTTCTATTCTGTTCCATTGGTCTACCTGTTTATTTTTATGCCAGCACAAAGCTATTTGTAACAGCCTTGTAGTTTGTCTTGAATCTGGTATTTTGATACAAGAGAGTAGAAACTTAATCAAACTATGATGTGTAGGGGTGGGGTCCTTGGGCAGTGATTCAGATTAGAACTGTCACAATTGAAGAATCCTCTAGCTTTACAAGAGAAGAGAGCACAGACAGACCCAGACATGCACCCCTTCTGTTTCTCTCTGTCTTTTAAGATTTACTTCTATATTTGAAAGGCAGAGTCAGAGAGAAAGGGACACACACACACACACACAATTTTCCATCTGCTGGTTTATTCCACAAATAGCTCTATAGGCTGTGGCTGCGCCAGGCTGAAGCCAGGAGCCTGGGATTCCCTCTGGGCCTCTCAAGTGGGTGACAGTGGCCCAAGTACTTGGGTCATCTTTTGTTTCTTTCCTTTAGGTGCATTAGCAGAGAGCTAGAGTGTAAGTGGAGAAACTAGGACCAAACTGGTGCTCATATGGATGCCAGCATCACAGGCAGTGGCTTAACCCACAGTGCCACAATTCCCTCCCCACCCCCATCATCCCACTGCCCCATCTCCTGCCATGTGATGCTCTGTTTTTCCTCGAAACTCTGCCACCATCCGATGAGGCCTCCAGGTCTTGTACCCTAGAACTATAGGCCAAAATAAACCTCTTTTCTTCATAAAGCATTGTGTCTCAAGTTTTTTTATTATAGTAGTAAAAAACAGACTAATACAGCTTACTTTCTTGTCCCATTTTTTTTCTCTATGTTCCCTAAGTCTTTTAAAAGTCAGTCAGTTTGCACTGTTCATATTCAAGTGTTATTGATAATTACCTTATATGATTAGTTAATCTCTGGTTCCCATGTGTTGATCACTTGTCATTATTTACCAAGATGTTGAACATTTATTTATTCTTAATAAATGCCATGAATGAATGAAATGAAGACATGATTAAAAAAAAAAGGCAAGTAGAATACCTGGAATAGTTTTCAAGTTGAAAAAATATTTAATTAATATTTGCCAATGTATTGAGGCAAAGAATGCAGAATAATGACTTATTAAAAATTCAAACTGGAGGCATATGTTTGGCTTAATGTTAAGACACTGGCGGCCTGTATGAGGGTGTCTGGGTTTGATATGAGGCTCCACTCTTGACTCCAGCTTCTTGCTAATGCAGACCCTGGATCGGAAGTGGAGCAGATGGAAGACCTCTCTCTCTCTCTCTCTGTCTCTACCTCTCTGTGTAACTCTGTCTTTCTAATAATTAAATCTCAAAAAAATAATGCAGAGCCTGAAAGGCAGCAGTGATGGGGTAATAGGGTTCTTGCCATCTATGTGGGAGAACTGGATTAAATTCTTGGCTCCCAGCTTTGACCCCAGCTCAGTCTTGACCACTGTGGTCAGTTAGGGGACTGAACCAGTGGATGGGAGCTCTATCTCTGCTTCTCTCTCTCTCAAGTTAATAAATAAAATTTTAAAAAGAGAGGCTGACATTGTGCTGTAGTGGGTTAAGCCATGGCCTGCAATGCTGGCAACCCATTGGGCACAAGTTAGATTCCTGGTTGCTCCATTTCTAATCCAGCTCCCTGCTAATGTGGCTGGGAAAGTAGCAGAAGATGGTCCAAGTGCTTGGGCCCCAATACCTATGTGGGAGACCTGAAAGAAGATCTTGGCTCCTGGCTTCAGCCTGGCCAAACCCTGGCTGCTATGACCATTTGGGGAGTGAACCAGCTGATAGAAGACATCTCTCTCTCTTTCTTTCTTTCTTTCTTTCTTTCTTTCTTTCTTTCTTTCTTTCTTTCTTTCTTTCTTTCTTTCTTTTTTTACAGGCAGAGTGAACAGTGAGAGAGAGAGACAGAGAAAGGTCTTCCTTTGCTATTGGTTCACCCTCCAATGGCCGCCGCAGCTGGCACACTGCAGCCGGCGCACCGCGCTGATCCGAAGGCAGGAGCCAGGTGCTTCTCCTGGTCTCCCACGGGGTGCAGGGCCCCAGGAGTTGGGCCATCCTCCACTGCACTCCCTGGCCACAGCAGAGAGCTGGCCTGGAAGAGGGGCAACTGGGACAGAATCCAGCGCCCCGACCAGGACTAGAACCTGGGGTGCCGGTGCTGCAGGCAGAGGATTTGCCTATTGAGCCACAGCGCTGGCTGAAGATATCTCTTTCTCTCTCTTTGTCTCCCCCTCTTTCTCTGTAACTCTGCCTTTCAAACAAGTAAGTTAATTAAAAAAAAAAGTTTAAAAAGAACAAATTTGGCTATAGGTGCATAGAACAGATGAAAGAACAACAGTGCCATTTTCCAGAAAGTTGGTAAGTCTACTTTATATTCTCTAAATATAGTCTCAGTGGAAATAAATACAAGGAAGCGACTGAGTCACTCATGTAGAATTAAGTAATATTTATATTAATATATAGTTCCTAATTTAATATCTATTTATGAAAATAAACCTTTTCAAGAGACACTTATCATCAAAGTGTTAGATAAAAATTTCTCATCCTTAGGTGTGAAGCACTTTGATAGATACATGATGAAAATAGCATATTGAGGTCGGCGCCGCGGCTCACTGGGCTAATCCTCCGAGGCCTGCAGTGCCGGCCCCCCGGGTTCTAGTCCCGGTTAGGGCACCGGTTCTCGTTTGCTCCTCTTCCAGTCCAGCTCTCTGCTGTGGCTCGGGAGTGCCGTGGGGGATGGCCCAAGGGCTTGGGTCGCTATACCCTTACAGAAGACCAGGAGGAGCACCTGGCTCCTGGCTTCGGATCAGCACAGCGCGCCAGCCGTAGCAGCCATCTCGGGGGTGAACCAACGGAAGGAAGACCTTTCTCTCTGTCTTTCTGTCTCTCAGTGTCTAACTCTGCCTGTCAAAAACAAAACAAAACAAAACAAAACACAAAAAACAAAAAACAAAACAAACAAACAAACAAAAAAACAAAACAAAACAAAAAACCCAAAAACAAAAACCGGTTGTTCATATCACTGTTTTTTGTATCTTTTTTGTTTCAATTTTGTTTTTCTCTAATTTTTAGTTATTTCTTTCCTCCTACTAAATTTGGATTTGTTTTGTTGTTGTTTTTCTAGGTCCTGGAGATGCGTTGTTAGCTCATTTATTTGATGCCTTTCCAATTTCTTTATGTAGGCACCAATTGATATAAACTTTACTCTGAACACTGCTTTTGCTGTATCCCATACATTTTGAAATATTGTGTTGTCTTGTTTTTCTACTGGTTAATCAATGTTGGTCTAAGAGGACTAAACAAAGTCTCTTGCCACATCACCTGGTTTTATTAGGCATTTTGTGAGTAAGGCTCTTTAGAGAGATTAAAGAACAGAAAGGAAAAAGCATGATTCACATTTTTATGTGGGGGATGTTCCTTCATTTACAAAAGAAAATTCATCTTTTCATGCATCTTCAGGTTCTACTTGTAAGCTTTTCCCACATTGAACTCTTGTTACTCTTGTTTGTAACCTGTTCCATACTGAGTGGCTTGGCAACTCCACTGCAGGTGTGGTCCTTGTTTGGAAGCTAATATTGGTACCAGTATTAGAGTGACTGGCATCTAGACCATTTCAGTCAAGAATAGCCCTTGTCTATACCAAGATGAAGACATATTTTGATATGACTACTAATATTTAGATATATGTTTGAGCAATCACTGCATGAAGCTCTTTAAAGTAAGACCTTGGAAGAATTAAGGTTGATGTGAATATAAAAAAGAAAGCTTTCAATGATTTAAAGATGAATTGTAAGTGAATATAACATCTACAGTTAACTAACCAGGCTTTAGAGGAAATTCTAAACATCTTATTTATGGCTGATTGGCAAAGAAGTAGAAGTTCCAGTTTTCTCTCTGCTGCAGTTTTTGCCCAGAGTTGAATGGCAAATTCTCATCTTCCAAGGAGCATTTAAAGCATTTAAACACAGACTTCGCTGTGTTTATTGAAGCCCAATTTCTCATGTACAATATCCTCTTCAAAACTCTTATATTATTTTAGATACTTATTGAGATATAATTGACATGCTAGACTGCACATATTTTGAATGTCCAATTTGGTAAATGTAAACATATGTGTAAACCTATCAGTCCTTCACCACAAACAAAAGGATGAACATTTTCATCATCCCCAAATGTTTCTTGTACCTTTTTGTAATCTGTCCTCCCACTCTGTTTATATAATCCTTCACCCTCCTTAGGGAACCAGTGAATTGATTTATGTCACTGTAGTTGCTTTCATTTTCTAGGATTTTATAAAAATATACAGTATGTTCTCTTTTTTTGTTCTAACTTCTTTCACTCAGCATACACTTTTTTGAGATCTATCTGTGTTCTTGTATGTATCAATTATTTTTCTTTCATTGCTTAGTAGTATTCTATCATATAAATATGTCTCCATTTGTTGATTGAGTCATATATTTATGGATATTGAGATGTTTTCAGTTTCTGGCTATTCCAAATTAAGCTTCTGTAAACATTAATGTATAAGGTTATGTGTGGGATAGATGCTTTCATTTCTCCTGGGAATGGAATTATTGGGTCTATGAATCAGTGAATCTTTAACTTTTTAACAATTTATATAATTTATATAATTTTCTTTAACTAAAACATTTTTGGAGGCTACATTGTAGCTATATTGTGGCTGTTGATCATATTGTCATATGTATTAGAGGGATTCCCTTTTTACTTATCTCATTTCTGGTCTTTAAACCACTACTATAAATTATTATAAATCAATAATAAACTATTATTACTGTAAATCAATAATAAAATTTGAAAGAGAAGGGTAAGTCTTCAAATTTCATTCTTTATTATCAAATTTATTTTGATGAATCTATGTTCTTTGAATTTCTACAAAACAGCCAGTTGGTATTTTATTTGGGATTGAATTTTGTCTATGGATTAATTTGAGGAGTTGAGGCATTATAGCTAAATAATATTAAGTCTTCTGATCCATAAATATGGTATATATCTCTATTTAGGTATTATTTAATTTTTTACATCAGTGTTTTGAAGATTTTTGTGTACTGATCTGAACAAATATTGTATTTGTCCTTTTGAGTTTGCTTTTAAGCTTTGTTAAGATGAAGCAGGGCAACCTTTAATCTAGGGCTAATTTTGCTCCATTATACTCTAGCCAATGCCACACATATTACAAATTTCTCCTTGTGTCCTATGGGAACATGAGTTATTTCTACCTTTTTGTGAGTTTTGGAGATTGTACTCTCAGGTTTTTTTTTCCTGGTGTTCTGTTTTTTCAGTTTATCCTTACGTGTATGCACTGGTCAGTACTCGACTGAATACTCAAGAAGGACCTGCAGGGTCGTGGAGTTCTTTCTGTGTAGCACCCCATCTTTCAGCAGTCTGCCTCATGAACTCTACCTGCCTCAGCTTCTCCTGTCTCTCAGCCCTGTCTCCTCAACTTACAAAGATTACTAGGCTATCCCTGGTTTTTCCCTTCATATAAAATAGAACGTTTAGGCAACACAGATACTTCCCTCAGTATTTTTCCTTTGTTATTATTGTCCCATGTGACCTGGAATCCACTATCAGGAAAACATTATTTCATATATTTTGTATGGACTTTTCTTTATATCATTAAGGTGGTAAATCTGGTCTCTTGTTCTTTAATTTTGCTAGAGGAAGAAGCAGGAGTAATGCTTTTTAAGTCTTCCTTCCACCCTTAACTTTTTGTATTCACACCTTTGTGTTTTGAAAAGGTATTTCACCCCATGTAGGGTGATTTTTTATTTTAACTATTGCTTTTTTGATTTCCTTTTTTAAACTATTGCTTTTGAGGTAGAAATTTCAGGTAAGACATCTACCTCAGTAGAGAACTGAAATATAATATTGAAATTGTGATGAATATGAAAAAAGATATTATTCACAAAGTGAGGCTTTCTAAGGAAAACAAGGAAAGCACCCAGGCAAGTCTGAAAATAGCATGAAGGAGCTAGGAGAAGGAGATTGGCTTGGCTTTTTTGTGATTAGGAGATGGGCTAGAGTAAAGAAACAACTCAGAGCAGTCTTGCAGTCTTACATGGTTTTAACTTCCTTCTTGGGGCCAAAGGATATAGCACTGGTAGATACCTCTGATCACTGAACCCACGCTTGGGACTGAAGGAGAAGCCCAAGAGGTACGGCTTTAAGACTCTCGGGAGTCTAGCATCAAAAATGAAGTTAGACGCTTAATTACAACTCACCCCTGATGTTTCACTGATGACGGAAATGGGCCACCTTTCACTTAGTTGAATTGAGTATGTTGAAACAAAGTCATTAGGACACTTCATAAGATCCACAGCCTGAGATCAGCAAGGAAGGTGAAAGTTTCATTATATGCCTTTTGCCAAAAGTCTAGCACTGTGTGTTTTCGAAAATGAATTAAGTGCCTTGGTCATTATCAATAATATTTAGCCCTTTGGAGAGGTTTAGGGATGAGGACTTGTATTGTGGCCTTAGTATGTGCAGAGACATGCAAGACCTTCATTTATATTTTGGAATGTAAGGCAAGATAGGAATAAGAAATTATTACTAGTCTAGATGGACGTAACATTGGCATTGGCTCAAGAGTCTGTGAAAGTATGGCCAGGGCATCCAGTGTTTCTGTGATTGCATGATGCTTGGTTAATTTGCCAGGCTTGGAGTCCTATCCTTGACCGAGACATCTCGGTTGAAGCAGCAGTGCTCCAGTGAGCAAACGTGTTGGTGGTGCTGCTGTACACGAAACATAGAACCCACTCTTACTGTTTACTCAGCTATTCCCAAGAGGACCCTTAGGGAGCTAAGCATTCTGTGAGAGGAGGGATACATCCTCCAGAGCTATGTCATCTGGCAAAGGACTAAAGACAGGCAAGAACACTGCATCCTCCAGTGGGATATGGCAGAGCTCTCCAGGTTGGCTCTTTTCAAGTTTGGATTTATCTTGTGAGCACTATTTCTATTTTGGCATGGAGGTCTTGGTAGCCATGCTGAGCCCTAGGACTTTCACTTCCATATCCTCAGGGATAATGGGGACCTTAGTGTGAGGGGTCCCAGGCTCTTGTCCTTAGATGGCCTAGTATGCAGCCAGGTGATTACCCTCTAATGGTATTTAGTGTGTAGCTGAGGTGGGCAGTTTATATGCCAGAAATCCCTGGGCAAGTTATAAACATCTTGGGTGGTCCATAGGTTCCAACAGGCGTGAGCAGAGTTTTCAAAAGCTTCTTTGGTGAAGAAATATCTGAGGGAACACTATGAAAAATGCTATTATATTGCAATTTGGACTACAATTGTTGCTGTGGGATCCCCATACGAGGTGAATCAATCTGCAAGAAATAGCATAAGTGGTTTTAAGTGAAAATTTAACATGGAGAATATGTTGCTTTCAAATGTAAAAAGGGTTTAAAAAATATTCATCTTATTTTAATATTGTAGGTGCTCGAGAGTCACTATTTCTTGATAACATTAGGGATATACTTGCCCTTGGCTTACCAATACCCATTATGCCACAGCCCTGGCTCCACCAAATAGTTTTTGTAGACTTAAGCAAAATGTCATGATCTTGTACAATGCCTGGGCCACGGATCTATCTACTCTGAGGGTGACAAATGAGTTTCCTTGCAGGAGGGTTCCATCACTGTGCTGTGACTATGGGAATTGAGGCAAGGCAATAATTTTGATGAGTAGACTAAGGCGTATGAGTTTTTCCTCTAAACTATGTTAAGTCACTTCTCCCCCATAACACAGTGGTTTATCTTGTTCAGATTTCATAGGACCCCCAGGAATCAGTAATTTGAGTTTCAGTATTGATTAAGATAATGAAGTTTTGCCAATCAGTGCATTTCAGCAGATGATAAAGTTAATTTACATTCTATGTTGTGAAAATACAAGAGCCAATCAGTACCTATTTTTATTTTTGTTTTTAATGATCTTTTTTGGTCTTTAAAAAAAATTTACTTATGGGCCGGCGCCGTGGCTCAACAGGCTAATCCTCTGCCTGCAGCGCTGGCACACCGGGTTCTAGTCCCGGTCGGGCCGCCGGATTCTGTCCCAGTTGCCCCTCTTCCAGGCCAGCTCTCTGCTGTGGCCAGGGAGTGCAGTGGAGGATGGCCCAAGTGCTTGGGCCCTGCACCCCATGGGAGACCAGGAGAAGCACCTGGCTCCTGCCTTGGGATCAGTGCGGTGCGCCGGCTGCGGCGGCCATTGGAGGGTGAACCAATGGCAAAGGAAGACCTTTCTCTCTGTTTCTCTCTCTCATTGTCCACTCTGCCTGTCAAAAAAATTACTTAAAGTATATAAGTTTCATGTATTTCACATATATAGATTTAGGAACATAGTGATACTTCCCACCCTACCCTAGCTCCTGCCCATGCTCCATCCCTTCTTTTTCCTCCTTCTCCTATTACTACTCTTAATTTATACAAAGATCTATTTTCAGTTTACTTTATAATAATAAGGTTAAACTACAATAAGAATTCAAAAATAGTATGAAGAAAAAAACACTGTTCCTCAACGGTAGAGTCAAGGGGTGTAAACAATCATTGAATCTCAAGATGTTGATTTTACTCCAATACATTACATCTGCACACCTATGTTTGTTTATAGCAGCTGAATTCATAATAGGCAAGATATGGAATCAACTCAGATGTATATCAATTGATGACTGAAAAAAGAGATTATGGTATATATACACCATAGAGTACTACTCAACTGTAAGAAGATTGAAGTCCTTCCTTTCGCAACAAAATGGATGCAACTGGAAACCAGTATGCTTAGTGAAATAAGCCAGTCTCCCAAAGACAGATATCATATGTTTTATTTATCATGTAAGTTTTTTAGGTTTGGGTTTTGGATTTCTAGTTGGGTCAGATTGTACATATGTTTCTTCCATATTCAGTTTTTAAAATTTTCTGTTTATCTCTCTCTTAAAACAACTTTTAGGGATATTGACCATACTTTGATTGAAGTAGGAGATTTTCTTCTTTACACACTGCATATATTGTAAGTCTCTTCCCAGAGAATCTCCAATCAGTGTCATTTGAATTAGGAGTCTATTCTGTAGTGTTTGCCTGACAGGGTTAGGAGCACTGGTTAAATGGGGTTTGAATTAACCCCTGTACCATGGGAGTGTCACTGGTGTTTTCTATGTCACCTTGAATCAGGATTATTTTAGCAGTAAATTCACAGGCAACAGAATCCTCAAATACACTGTTTTAGGTTCCTGTGAGCTATGTGCTTCAAGAGTGTGGCTTCAGCATGCCACAGGGTGACTACTTTTCCACTGACCAAATCCAACTTGCTTCTATACTACATAAACAGGCCTTTATATTCTACAGGTCATCAGTCTTTCCTCTGAGCATGCTACAGAATTGAGATCAATGTCCCATTGAGACATACACTTTAAGAGGGACCTGGTTGGTCATGTACTCCTGTTTCTAAATGTCTGTCATCCAAACATCCTACTTATGTAAGTTCTATTACAGAAGTATTGTGGGTCAGCAGATGTAGTAAAAGTATCATAGCTCGAAGTGCAAGCTTTTATCAGGCAGAAACATAATTCAAAGAGCATGCTAGGCAGCAGGCAATAGAGCCAGTTACCCATTTGTTTGATTCAGTAAATTCCCTTTGTGGTATTTTTTAAATTTATCTTTTAAGGAATACAAATTCATAAGTACAACTTTAGGAATATAGTTACTCTTCCCACCATACCTGCCCTCCCACCCACACACCTACCCCTCCTTCTCCTTTCTCTCTTTGTCAGTCCTATTTTCCATTAAGATTCATTTTCAATTAACTTTGTACACAGAAGGCCAACTCTATACTAAGTAAAGATTTCAACAATTTTCATACAAACACACACACACACAAACTGTTTGAGAACTAATTTTACACTTAACTCTCATAATACAACTCATTGAGGACAGAGGTCCTGCATGGGGAGCTAGTGCACAGTGACTGTTATTGTTAATTTACCAATTAACACTCTTATATATGATGTCAGTGACCACCTGAGGCTCTTGACACAAGATTCCTAGGCTATGTAAGCCTTTTGAGTCCACAAACTCTGTCAATATTTGGATAGGGCCATAAGCAAAATGTAAGTTCTCTCCTCCCTTTAGAGAAAAGTACATCTTTCTTTGATGGCCATTTCTTTCCACTGGAGTCTCACTCACAGAGATCCTTTATGTAGAACATTTTTTGCCACAGTGTCTTGGCTGTACATACTAGAAATGCTCTCTCAGGCTTTTCAGCCATACCAGGAAGCCTTAAGGGCTGATTCTGAGGTCAGAGTGTTACTTAAAGCAATTGTAATTCTATGAATCTGCTGTGTGGACTGCTTCCCATGTAGGAACATTCTCTCCTTTTTAATTCTATCTATTATTATTACCAGACACTTAATCCTATTAATATGTTCACTTTAACACTTAATATGATCATTTTAACACTTGAGATGGTATTTTTACCACCAAGCTCAATAGGATTTTGAGTCTCATGAGGTTTATAAACTGTACCCTTAGAATTCAGTCCATAGGGATGTATGCAGAACTATACAGATTTACAGTGAAAAACTTCCTCCTCCCACTCTTATTTTTTTCTGAGATCTATTTTTCAATTCACTTTATACACATATGATTAACCCTCTATTAAGAATTCAACAAACAGTATGAAGAAAAAAAAACAAAACAAAAAATGAGACTATTCCTTGACAGTCAATACAAGGACAGCTGAAGTCATCCCTTCTCAAAATGTCAATTTCACTTCTAAAGATTTCATTTTAGGTGTGCTGTTAGTTCTCACAGATCAGGGAGAGCATATGGTATTTGTCCCTTTGAGACTGGTTTATTTCACTAAGTATGATGTTTTCCAGATTTATCCATTTTGTTGCAAATTACCAGATTTCATTTTTCACTGCTGTATAGTATTCCACAGTGTACATATCCCGTAATTTCTTTATCCAGTCATTGGTTGATGGGCATTTAGGTTGATTCCATGTCTTAGCTATTGTAAATTGAGCTTCAAGAAACATGGAAGTGCAGATAACTCTTTTGTTTACTGATTTCATTTCCCTTAGGTAAATTCTCAGGAGTGGGATGGCTGGGTCATATGGTAGGTATATATTCAAATTTTTGAGGTATCTCCAAGCTGTCTTCCATAGTGGCTTTACGAGTTTACATTCCCACCAACAGTGGATTTTTACTCACATCCTCACCAGCTTTTGTTGGTTTTATTTCTGTATGAAAGCCATTCTAAATAAGGTGAGGAAACCTCATTGTGGTTTTGATTTGCATTTCCTTGATAGCTAGTGATCTTGAACATTTTTTCATGTGTCTGTTGGCCATTTGGATTTCCTCTCTTGAAAAATATCTGTTTAAGTTCTTTGCCCATCTCTTAACTGGGTTGTTTGTTTTGTTGTTGTGGAGTTTCTTTGTATATTCTGGTTATTAATCCTTTATCTGTTGCATAATTTGCTAATAACTTCTCCCATTCTGTTGGTTGCCTCTTCACTTTCCTGAATGTTTATTTTGCTACACAAAAACCTCGCAATTTGTTGTAATCCCATTTTTTTTTTATTTTGGCTTTGACCTAATGTGCCTCTGGGATCTTTTCCAAGAACTCTGTGCCTGTGCCAATGTCTTGCAGGGTTTCCCCAATGTTCTCTAAAAATTTGATGTTGTTGGGTTGTAGATGTAGACCTTTAATCCATGTTGAGTGCATTTTTGTTTAAGGTGTAAGATAGGGGTCTTGCTTCATACTTCTGCATATGGAAATCCAGTTTTCCCAGCACCATTTGTTGAAGAGACTGTCCTTGCTCCTTGGTTTTAGCTCCTTGATCAAATATAAGTTGGTTGTAGGTGTTTGGATTGATTTCTAGTGTTATAATCTGTTCCATTGGTCTATCCATCTGTTTTTGTACCAGCATCAGGCTGTTTTGATTATAACTGCCTTATAGTATATCTTGAAATCTGGTATTGTGATGCCTCTGGCTTTGTCTTTGTTATAAAAGATTGCTTTAGCTATTCAAGCTATTTGTTTTTCGATATGAATTTCAGCATCATTTTTCATATATCTGAGAAGAATGTCTTTGGTGTTTTGATTGGTATTGCATTGAATCTGTAAATTGCTTTTGGAAGAATGGACATTTTGATGATATTATTTGTTTTAATCCATGAACATGTACCTGCTTCTATTTTTTTCTTTAATGTTTTTAAGTTCTCATCATATCTTCCTTTTGTTTTCCCTTTAATGTTTTTTAGTTCTCATTGTAGAGATCTCTGACATCTTTGGTTAAATTTATTCCACGATTTTTTTTGTAGCTATTGTGATTGGGATTGATTTTAGAAGCCCAATCTCAGCTTTTGCATTGTCTGTGTATACAAGGCTGTTGATTTTTGTGTGTTGACTTTATCCTGCTACTTTACCAAACTTTTCTGTGAGTTCCTGTGGGCTCTTATGTATACATAAGTCCCTATGTATAGAATTATGTCATCTGCAAATAGGGATAGTTTGACTTCCTCCTTCCTAGTTTGTATCCCTTTGATTTCTTTTTCTTTCCTTATGGCTCTGGCTAAATCTTCCAGGACTATATTGAATAACAATGTTGAAAGTGGGCATCCTTGTCTGGTACTGCATCTCAGTGGGAATGCTTCTAACTTTTCCCAATTCAATAAGATGTTGGCCATGAGTTTATCATAAATTGCCTTGATTGTGTCAAGGAATATTCCTTCTATACCCAATTTGCTTAGGGTTTTCATCGTCAAAGGATGTTGTATTTTATCAAATGCTTTCTCTGCATCTATTGAGATAATCATATAATTTTTGTTCAGCAGTTTGCTAATGTGATGTATCATATTGATTGATTTGCAAATGTTGAACCACCCTGCATACTAGGGATAAATCCCAGTTGGTCTGGGTGGATGATCTTTCTGATGTATTGTTGAATTTGATTGTCTAGTATTTTGTTGAAGATTTTTGCATCTATGTTCATCAGAGAACTTGGTCTGTAATTCTCTTTCTCTGTTGTATCTTTTTCAGGTTTAGGAATTAAGGTGATGCTGGTTTCATAGAAGGAATTTGAGAGGATTCCTTCCCTTTCAATTGTTTTGAATAACTTGAGAAGAAGTGGAGTTAGTTCTTTAAATGTCTGGTAGAATTCACCAGTGAAGCTATCCAATCCTGGGCTTTTTTTTTGTGAGGAGGGCCTTTATTACTGATTCAATTTCCATCTTGGGTTATGGGTCTGTTTAGGTTTTCTGTGTCTTCATGGCCCAATTTAAGTTGGTTGCATGTGTCCAGGAATCTATCCATTTTTTCTAGATTTCCCAGTTTGTTGGCATATAGAACTTTGTAGTTTCTTTTTTGAATAAAGTTTTTATTTAATAATATAAATTTCATAGATACAGCATTAGGAATATAGTGGTTCTTCCTCCAATATCCACCCTCCCATCCCTCTCGCATTCAATTCTTCATTAAGATTAATTTTTAATTATATACAGAAGACCAACTCTGTACTAAGTAAAGATTTCAACAGTTTGCACCCACACAGACACACAAAGTATAAAGTACTGTTTGAAGACAAGTTTTTGCATTAATTCTCATAGTACAATGCATTAAAGACAGAGGTCCTACATGGAGAGCAAGTGCACAGTGACTCTTGTTGTTGATTAACAATTGACACTCTTATTTATGGCATCAGAGATCACCGAGGCTCTTGGCATTGAGCTGCCTAGGCTATAGAAGCCTTTTGAGTCCACAAACTCCGTCAGTATTTAGACAGGGCCATAAGAAAAGTGGAAGTTCTCTCCTTCCTTCAGAGAAAACTACCTCCTTCTTTTATGGCACCTTCTTTCCACTGGGATCCACTTATAGATTTCCTTCAGGTAGGTCATTTTTTGCCACAGTATATTCACTTTCCATGCCTGAAATGCTGTCATGGGCTTTTCAGGCAGATCTGAATGCCTTAAGGGCTGATTCTGAGGCCAGAGTTCTGTTTAGGGTGTCTGTCATTCTATGAGTCTGCTTCCCATATTGTGTGGACTGCTTCCCATATTGGATCATTCTATTTGTTTAAATCTATCTATTATTATTAGCAGACACTTGGTCTTATTTATGTGATCCCTTTGACACTTACCTATATGATCAGTTATACACTTAAAATAATCACTTTAGCTAGTAAGATGGTATTAGTACCACCCAGATTAATGGGATTTGGAGTCTCATGGCAAGTTTTTAGCTTTACCTTTAGGGGGAAGTCTGTGGGAATGTGTACCGAACTGTAGATTTCCTCCCTCTTTTATTCCCACTTTTATTTTATACTGTGACCAATTTTCAATTGGATTTAAACACCTAAGAATAATTCTGTTAAGTGAAGAGTTTAACCAATGATATCAGTAGAAAAAGAAAATAGTAAAAAAAAAAAAAATAAGCTGTTCCTCAACATTCAGGACAAGGGCTGATCAAATCATTGCCTCTCATCGTGTCAATTTCACTTCTATAGGGTTCCTTTTAAGTGCTCAGTTAGTTGTCACATATGTTACTTTTCCCTTTGGGACTGGCTTATTTCACTAAGTATGATGTTTTCCAGGGTCATCCATTTAGATGCAAATGATCAGATACCATTTTTTTCTTTGTAGTAATTTCTGATGATTCTTTTTATTTCTGTGGTGTCTGTTGTTACATTTCCATTTCCATCTCTAATTTTATTGAGTTGGGTCTTCTCCTGTTTTTGGTTAGTTGAGCCAATGGTGTATCAATTTTGTTTATTTTTTCCAAAAGCCAGTTCTTTGTTTTGCTGATCTTTTGTATTTTTTTTGATTCAATTTTGTTATCTAGTTTTAATTATTTCTTTTTTCCTACTAGTTTGCAGTTTGGTTTGCTGTTGTTTTTCTAGATCCTTGAGATGCATTGATGGCTGGTTTATTTGGTGCCTTTCCAATTTCTTGATGTAGGCTCCAACTGCTATAAACTTTCCTCTTAACACTGCTTTTGCTGTATCCCATAAATTTTGATATGTTGTGTTGTCATCTTCATTTGTTTCCAGAAATGTTTTGATTTCTCTTTTGATTTATTCTATGACCCACTGTTTATTCAGGAGTGTGTTGTTCAGTCTCCATGTGTTTTCATATGTTCTAGAGATTCCTGAGTTGCTGATTTCCAGCTTCACTGCATTATGGTCAGAGAAGCTGCATGAAATGAGTCCGATTTTTTTGAATTTTCTGAGAGTTGCTTTATGGCGTTGACTGTGGTCAATCTTAGAAAAAGCTCCATGCACTGCTGAGAAGAATGTGTATTCTGCAACGCTAGGATGAAAGAAGTTCTATAGATATCTGTTAGGTCCATTTGGTCTATAGTGTTGATTAAATCTGCTGTTTCCTTGCTGGTTTTCTGTCTAGTTAATCTGTCCATTGCTGAAAGTTGGGTATTGAAGTTTCACATTACTATTGTACTGGATTCTATGTCTCCCTTTAGATCCCTTAACATTTATTTCAAATAGCCAGGTGCCCTGTAATTAGGTGCATATATGTTTATAATAGTGACATCTTCCTGTCGAATTGATCCCTTAATCATTACCTAGTGCCCTTCTTTGTCTCTTTTAACAGTTTTTGTGTTAAAGTCTATTTTGTCTGATATTAGGATGGCTACACCAGCTGTTTTTTGGTTTCTGTCAATGTGGAATATCTTTTTCCATTCTTTCACTTTAGTCTGTGTGCATCTTTGTTGGTAATATGTGCTTCTTGTAGGCAGCAAATAGATGGGTTTTGTTTTTTAATCCATTCAGCCAGTCTGTTTCTTTTAACTGGAGAGCTGAGACCATTTACATTGAAGGTGACTATTGATAAGCAATGACTTTGCCATGCCATTTTCCCAAAAATATTCCTATTTTTTACTTTAAATTTCCTTTGAACTTTTACTGAGAGATTTTCATCCTTTGCCTTCTTTCGTAGTGATGACCATGTTTCTGTATTTCTGTGTGTAGCACATCCTTAAGCATCTTTACAAATTCTTTCAATTTCTATTTGTTATGGAAGGTCTTTATTTCACCTTCATTCATAAATGAGAGCTTTGGAGGGTATAGTATTCTGGGTTGACAGGTTTTTTCTCTTAAGACTTGGAATATATATTACCATTCTCTTCTAGCCTGTAGGGTTTCTGATGAGAAGTCTGCTGTGAGTCTAATTGGAGATCCTTTGAAAGTAATCTTGAGTTTTTCTCTTGCACATTTCAGAATCTTTTCTTTATGTTTTACTGTGGATAGTTTGATTACAATGTTTCATAATGTGTCATGGTGAAGATCTTTTCTGTTCATGTCTATTAGGAGTTCTATGTGCTTTGTATACTTGGACGTCCCTTTCTTTCTCCAAATTAGGGAACTTTTCTATTATTATTTCACTAAAAGGCCTTCTAATCCTTTCTTTTTCCATGTCTTCAGGAACTCCTAGAACCCATATGTTATGTCATTTGATAGTATCCTGGAGATTCCCAACGGTGTTTTTTAGTTTTCCCTGATCGGTGACAACTGAGCACCAAAAGGGAAACCTGTTAAGTGAAATGGACACTATAAGAAACAATGAACTGATCAGCTCTTGTCCTGACTTTAGATGTACAATGTAATACTTTATCCTTTTTAGTATTTGTTGTTGTTGTTGTTGTTCTAGTACTAGTGGTTGAACTCTGTAATTAACACACAATTATTCTTAGGTGTTTAAATTTTAACTGAAAAATGATCCCTGTTAAATTTAAGAGTGGAAAAAGAGAGGGAGGAGATGTACAATTTGGAACATGATCAATCGGACTTGCCGCAAATGGTGGAGTTAGAAATGTGCCAGGGGATTCCAACACAATCCCATCAAGGTGGCATGTACCAATGCCATCTCACTAGTCAAAGTGATCAATTTCAGCTCACAATTGATGGCTCTGATAGGTCTAAGAGTCAAAGGGATCACACAAACAAGACAAGTGTCTGCTAATACTAACTGATCGAATCAAAAAGGGAGAGAAGGATCCAACATGGGAAGCGGGATACACAGCAGACTCATAGAATGGCAGATGTCCTAAACAACACTCTGGCCTCAGAATCAGCCCTCAAGGCATTTGGATCTGGCTGAAGAGCCCATGAGAGTATAGTAGGCATGGAAAGCCAAGATACCATGGAAAAGAAAAAAAAGACCTAAATGAATGATCTCTGTGAGTGAGATCCCAGTGGAAAGAACGGGGCCATCAAAGAAGGAGGTACCTTTCTCCGAAGGGAGGAGAGAACTTCCACTTTGACTATGACCCTATTGGAATAAGATCAGAGTCAGCGAACTCTAAAGGCTTCCATAGCCATGGCAACTCATGACTAGAGCCTAGGGAGATTACTGACGCCATGAACAGGAGTGTCAAATTGTTAAGTCAGCAACAGGAGTCACTGTGTACTTACACCCCATGTGGGATATTGATTAGGTCTATGGACTCTGAGGTCAGACTGGGTTAGAATGTAAGCTCTGCTATATTATAAGTTAACAATAATCTTGTTGGGTCTCAATTTTCTAATTTGTATAATGGGGCAATAATGGAATGACCTTATAATATTTTATTATAGGATTAAAGGGAATAATATGTATAAAGCTTTTAGTTAGTACACAGCACATTAATTTTCCGTAAATGTTAGTGATATGTATTTTACTTTAGGAGCCTATATGTTTTCTTCAGATGATTCTGTACTAAAGTCTGTGGCACAGTGTATTAAGTAGCCATCTGTGATGCAGGAATCCCATATTTGAGCACTGGTTTGAGTTGTGGCTGCTCTACTTCCAGTCCAGCTCCCTGCTAATGTGCCCTGTAAGGCAGCAGGTGATGGCCCAAGTGCTTGGTCCCCTGCCACCCACGTGGGAGACCCTGGAGTTCCTGGCTCCTAGCTTTGCCCTGGCCTATCCCTGATTCTTGTATCCATTAGGAGGAGTGAACCAGCAGATGGATGGTCTCTTTCTCTCTGTCTCTCCTGCTTGCTCTCTGTCATCCCGCCTTTCAAATAAATAAATAAATATATATTTTAAAAACAGATGCTAGGATTCTTTCTAAAAAAGTTTATATAGAAAAGTATAATTATTGGGATTGATTAATTGATACTTAATCTAATTTATTCACAAAAAGATTTGAAGTGGTGCTACTATAAGACCCACGTATAATCTTGTGTCAGTTAGCAATGAGATATTCTGGAGCTATATTGTCAGATGATCTCTTCATTGTGCAAACTCCAGAATGTACTTAAACTAAAATAGCTACGACATCACTCAGTGACATAATCATATGGAACCACCATAGAAAATATGATATATTGTCGACTGTCATAATGTGGCACATAATTGTATAAAGAATTAGAAAAAAGGGACAAATAAGGAGACTCAGAATAAGCCAGTGGGATGTAGAAGCAGGCCATTAAGGCCCACTCTCTCAGAGGGGGTCATATATTCTGCTCTGATTCTAGGTGAGCACAGAAAAGAAAGTGGAGCATATATTTATGGCTACTTCTTTTTTTTAAAGATTTATTTATTTATTTGAAAGTCAGAGTTACACAGAGAGAGGAGAGGCAGAGGCAGAGAGAGAGAAAGAGATCTTCCTCCAATGGTTCACTTCCCAATTGGCTGCAGCGGCTGGCACTGTGCCAATCCGAAGCCAGGAGCCAGGAGCTTCTTCCTGGTCTCCCACAAGGGTGCAGGGGCCCAAGGACTTGGGCCATCTTTTACTACTTTCCTAGGCCATAGCAGTCAGCTGGATTAGAAGAGGAGCAGCCGGGACTAGAACTGGTGCCCATGTGGGATGCCGGCGCTTCTGGTCAGGGCATTAACCCACTATGCCTCAGTGCCGGCCCTATCACTACTTCTTTGCAAGACAGTCCTTATAGTCATATCTTTCCTATATTTGCATGCTGCACCTCTTATAACGTGACAGCATAGCAATGTCTCACTATCAGAAGGAAAATATTATCAAAGTCAAATCCACTAGCATTGCTTCCAAAAGAGTTCTTTTCTCCTGTCCTACTAATTTCGGTTAAAGGCTCTACCATGTCCCCAACTCTCTGACCTAAACTTTGGGCTTATCTTGGTCTCTTCCTCCCTCTATCTGCTCCAATAAAGCTATCTTTCCTACTTCCCAGTGTCTCACTCAGTAGTCCCCACCTGTTCATTCTCACTGATATCCTCCTGGTTTGGATCTTTGTCACTTCTCAGATGTCTTTTGTATTATTTTGCTCCCGATTTTTCCCTCTGCCCTCTGGTCTTACCCTGTTTCAATCTGTCCAATGTAATCCTATCAGATATAGAGTTCCAATCATATTGCTTGCTTGCTCAAAAACTTTACTGTCTCCTACTACATTTCAGATAAAAAATAATTGTCTGATAATCAAAGAACTCTCACAGTCTCATGCAATCCTTTATTTTCAGATTCTACATGCCTATCAATGTTCTGTCTGCCATCCCCCGCTGTTTTTTCCTGATTCCTGTATGTTTATAGTCGTGTCTTATTTATCTCCATAGCCCGTGCAACAGAGTACTGTGCCTTGTTTTTCGAAGGAGTGCAATTAAAAACTGTTTGAAGAGTTTTGCCTCCTGTGAAATCAAAACCCATGGAGTGCTGCCCTCTCTTGGTTGCAGTGGCCCAGTGTCCTTAACCACCAAATAAGGAATGATGCGGAGTGACTCATCTTTTCCTTTGGGTTAGAACCCTCATGGAAACAAACAAGGCAGGGTGAAATAATTCCATTCTCTTTTTTCATTTTATCTAGCTTCAAAGATTGTTTGTTTAGGGAGATAGAAAGATGATAACATTCTGTATAGAAAGCTTGGAGCTCTACTGATTCAAATCATATATTATGTGTAAACTCAAAGCTGGTGGAAAGCCAATGGTTATTTTGAACACATCCAGAGCTCCAAGAATCTTCAGGCCTCTATGTGGACTTTATGTAAAAGGTAGGGAATGAACAAAAAAGAGTTCCTAAAGGCCTTTTCCAGATAAACAGTTTTCTGACATGGGAATTACTGAGGAAAGTGGCAAGGGCTTTTTTTTTTTCACTGATGCTTAGTATTTGACAAAGTTAAGAAAAAGTAGAGCCTGGCCTAGAGGGTAGAGAGTATTTCCGTAAACCTTGCTGGATTCCCAGTTTGTATCTTTGCCTGAACCAGTCTTAAAGATCCAGTACAAGTAGGAAGGAAGGATGAGATGGAGCCCTGGAAGAATGATGCTCACATCTATTTTTTTAAAAAAATATTTACTTATTATTTATTTGAAAGTCAGAGTTACAGAAAAAAGGTAGAGACAGAGTGAGGTCTTCTATCTGCTGGTGGTTGCAATGGCCAAGGGTGGGGGTCAGGCCCAAAATTATAACCCAGAAGCTTCAGCAGGGTCTCCCACGTGAGTGGCAGGGAGCTAAGTAATTGGGCCATCTTCTGCTGCTTTTCTCAGGCCATTAACAGGGGGTGGAGTAGCGGGGACATGAACCAGTGCCCATACAGGATGCCACTGTTGAAGGCAGCAACTTAACCCACTACACCCAACACCATCCCAATGTTCACATTTTAAAGAAAGAATAGACAGGAAGAATATCTCAGGTAAAGTTCTTTCATGTGATACGAGTGCTCTAGGATAATTAATTTTAGAACTTTTTAATCATGTTTTTGTTATGAATCACATGGAAACGCGTTGGCTATAAAGACAATGATGAGTAAATATGCATGCTCTAAAAATAACAGGAAAGCTTAATAAGACAGGTTTTGAGCTTTATCTCAAATGTCAATAAAACCAAACTTCCTTGGATCTGAAAGGGAAAGGCATCCAAAAACTGAAACTCAGGGGCGACAGGATGCTCCACACCTCTTGCAGGAGGGTTGTAGGCTGGGTTCTGATGCAATCTTGGCACCATCTTTGATTAGGAGCTAATGTTAGCAGAAGATCAGATGTCAGTCATGAGTAGAGTTGTTCTCTACTATCTTGAGAAGGTCACCGGATTGCTGCCCCTTCTTTTTTGAAACCTGATCTGGGGACCACAAACAGCCACAATGAATTGGATCACTGCCATGTACTCTAAATTGGGTTGACAAGGCTGACTCTGTGCCAGGAGTTGACACAGGATGCAGCTTGAAATATTCAGTTGAGGAGAGGGTTGGGTTTCTTTTTAATTTTGATAATGCTATATGAGGGGCATTGTATATGAACATCAAAGACTGGATTCAATGGGATTTGTCATGCCATTGGAAAGAAGTGATCCAAAAAGTTTGAAACTATCCTGTGTTAAATTTTAGGATCTGTGGATTACTTTTGCTGTATTGAGAGGCTGCTCTTCCTTTTATAAAAGGGTGACCTTCTTAATATTATAAATAAAAAATTTATTCAAAATCTCTTAAGAAACCATGGAAAATCCCTTGTGTGAGCAAGGGTGGGTACACATATATAGAAGCAGTTTCTTTTATTTGTGTGTGAATTTGCAAGCAGCACCTCACTAGAGGCTGAACTTTTGCTATATAAATAAAACCATCTGGTGTCTCCAAAGAATTCCAGCCTCTAGAGAACAGGATCATAAACAATCGATCCTCCAAAGACCTTTCAGCATTTTAGTTTGAGTAAAGCTTTCCCATAGCACTGTCTTAATTATTTTATCTGTTTATACTCTTCTAAGGATTTTATAATTTTTCTTCTAATCTAACATCTTTGTGTGAGTACATAGAGGAAAAGCCTACCCCTCCATTTTTGGCAATGTGAGAGAAAAACACTATATCCTTTAAGGTATTTTGTTAATGCATAAGTAGATATCTCAGATATATTAATAGAGTTTGGAAAGAAGGAAGTATATTATTCCATTTTTTCTGATGGGAAAATGAGACACAGAGTGACAAGTTCAAGGTCCTATGTCCCACAACTATTAGCTGCTAAACATGATCCAGATTTTGTAAATCCCAGTTGAATAATCTTTTTACTCAACACTGTCTTTAACTTAATGTTTATTTTCTCTCAAGCATGGATAGCAAGCATGCCTCTGATTAAAACAAAGAGAATCCAGTCTTTGACCAGTTGACCAAACAAGACTTAGCAGCTGGGAAGTTGGTTAAGTCTTCTAAGAATGAAGTTATATTTTTTTTAACCTCTTCTGTCCCTGTTGGCAAAAATTGTTTAGTATTAATTCATCTCTTGGAAGAAGTGAATTTTTAGGAGGCTTCTGAAACCGGGATTTATTTGTCTGCAAGACCAAGAGGGCTTGATTGCAAAGCTCAAATCAGACAGTGTTGACCGAAGAGTATCTTCAAATACAAAGCTACATTAGAATCACTTTGGGAAGCTTAAAAAACAAAATACTAGGGTCTAGGTCCAGTACCCTAAAAGTAGAAACTGATTATGCAGTTCTCCAAGATGATTCTTAATGGTCAGGCTAAGTTTCAAAACCATTACTTGATGCCCTCGTAGCACATCATTCACAGGGATGGGACCTTTCTTCTAGAGTAGCTTTGTTTGCTCAGGATTAATATGAAGTGACATGAAGAAATCAGACAGCAGTGTGGGAGGAAGCACTGGAGGGGTAGAAAGCAGCTGGATGTAATGGAAAGAACAACATCTGATTTCCCCTTCTTTCTGAGGCTTGACTAGACCACCAGTGTAGCTTCAGTGATTTTTAAGTTGGTGACCTGGATTGACAGAGTCTCCTGATTTTGGCTCCCATCAGAGCTGGCCATAGTATTTCTCTGGCACCATTTTTTTGTAACTGGCTGAAATATTATAAATTCTGCTTTTTTAACTTGGACATATAGCAACACTGTTCTTTTTATGATTTATTTTAACATATAATAGCATTTATAGTGATTATCTTCCCTGAAATTATATTTGGATGTGACTTATTAAACTTCTATATGCATGCACTGACATTTGCTGAGTCATTTGGGAACAGGATGTGCCCTGCATCTGAACTGACGTATAAGAAAGAGCCTTCCCAGTCCAGTAAAATGCAGGTTTCAACTGGTATAGACGGGCTTCAAAAAGTTAATGGAAAAATTCACATTGTCTCTTATAAAAAATTTATTTTTATTTATTTGAAAGGCAAAGAGACAGAGGCAGAGAAAGATCTTTCATCTACTGGTTCCTTCCCCCAGATGCCAGCATCAGCTAAGACTGGGCCAGGCTGAAACCCGGAGCCAGAAACTCAGTCCTGGTTTCCCATGTGGGCGGCAAAAACCCACACACTCAGGCCACCATCTACTGCCTCCCAGGCATGTTTGCAGGAAGTTGAATAGGAAGCAGAGGCAGCACTTGATCCCAGGCCCTGTCATAGGATGTGGGCATCCGAAGTGGCAGCTCAGGCTGCTGTGCCATGATGCCTGACTCCCATTTTATCTTTTAACTCTATTTTTCCCGCCAACATTTGAGACTCTCTTAGACAATTTTTAATGCGTACAGGTAAGAAGAAATTCACAGAAGTATGCAAAAGTTTGAAGCTGATGTGGGCATTTTCTTCTGGACATCAAGGTATCACTAGTGTCAATTAACGTTTGCAGTTTGGGAAGAATGAATTCATGACTTGATCTTTCGCCAAAACCACAGGCAAAGCAAACCCTCCCATCTGTTTGAGAGTGAATCCAAGTTTTGTTTAGTGTGAGTAGTATTCTTAGTGTTTCCTTTTTAAAAATAGTTCTTCCTTTACTTTGTAGTTCATGCTTTTCCCAGGCTGGTGCATAAGAGCCTTGGTAAGGTTCTTGCTAGCAGGGGTCGCCAGCTTCTTTCTGGGCAGGCTTTCTGTTATTGTAGGGGAATGGGCTGGGAAGAGACAAAGGAGTGTATTTCATAGATCTTGGACCACTATGTTTTACCTTCTAGGATAGATAAAACCTGGTCATAATACATCCTCAAGTTTGTTTTTGTATTGTGACTTTAAAATTGTTGGTTACTGTCCAGATACTATTTTGGAACAAGAGCTAAGTGAGTTCTAAAAAACCACTTAATATGTTTCTTAATATATTCCCATTTACTCAAAAGAACCAAATATGGTGACATTTTATAAAGCTTTGTTCTGTTTGTTATTTGTCCTTCAAAATGAAAATTTAAATTCCAAGCACTTACTGAGACAGGATATAGAGATTTTATGAATAAAGAATTCTGTAAAATCTTTGATGCTAAACTAGCTGTGCAATGATTATGTCATAATAGAAAGAGTGACAGCACGGGATCTGAAAGTGGGAGTTCCAAAAGCAGCTTTGCTACTCCCTGGCTCTGTCACTTTGGGTAACTTATCTTGATCTTTGTGCACATGTCAAGCAATGGGGTACGAACTGCTGTACCAGTGTTAATTACAGGAGTACAATCAAGAAAATTTTCAACTGATTAATCAATTCTAAGTGAAATTCCATTCAGATCTGCTTACTTTAAAAACAAATTATATAGAGTTTATTTGAACAAAGTAAACTGTGAGCCATTTGGGTAACACCCTAATTAGAGCACTCTCAGTAATGTTTTCCCTACAAACAAAAATTGAGGCACAGAAGCAACTTAACAGAAACTTCTCTTTACCACGAAATAGAAATGAGACACAGAAAGCAACTTAATTGGGTAAAACCTGGCCCACCAACAAATTAGTAACAGCTTAACTAGTTAATTGGTTGCAGTCTAACCAGTATACTGCAACCAGAGCCTTCTGCATCCAACCACTGCTCCGGTTCTGTGACTAAATTATATTGGCTTTACTTGAGCCCAATGAGTGTACCTTGTTCAAATCCATGGCCTACAAAATATTACTTAGCAATCTGAAGGCTCACTTTCTCATTAGATTTGCTTTGAGGAAACCCACACACAAGGTACTGCATCAGCCATCCCTTGAAAGAAGCACACTTTCTTCTCAAGATTATGGTATGTAGCAAAGTGTTTGTGAAGGAGGTGTCCAGACTGACCCCGACCACCTTTTCCTCCCCTTCCCTCTTGCTCTTTCCTTATATGGGAAAAATCCATTTCCCTGGCCTGTGTATCTTGGAGGTTTGGGTACAGGATGTTGTCAGTTTGGGATACACAAAGGTCCCAGCATAAACTTCTTGATGAGACTTAGTCGAAAGTCAGACACCAGAGCACCACTCTATGCTCAGCAATTGTTTTCGTTCTCACAACCTTTGCTCAGTGTGCTGTTGGTTTTCTACCTGTGACAAAACTGAAGCAGTAGGGGCAGGCCCCCACCTGCTGTTTAGTCCCTGCCTTGGCTGACAGGGCTGCAGTCCAAGATCAGCCAGAGAGACCCACTCTCTCCTCATGAAATTCTCTCCCAGTTCTTTCTTTGCTTTCACAATACAACCTTACTTTCTTACAGAATTTTGTGGGGAAATAGAGGCTGTGTGTGTGTGTGTGTGTACTCCACTTGATTAAAAGAGCTTTTCCATGGTAGAAATGTTGCTTTCACTAAAATAAGGTCCTAGACCTAGATCTTACATAAAAAAGAAGTTTCTACAAGATACTGTGAAGCCTAACTAAGCTGCAACTCCGATTCCTAAAAATAAATACAGTACCCTATCTTAACATGCAGGTCATTTGGAAGGAAAATCCTGGGTACTTCTATGTGAAAAAGAACATGCATATTTTTGTTTGATATCAAATATTCTGTCAAATTAAAAAGAAAAGCTTTTGATCATTGATAAAATGGTAAAAACTAGTAAGTTGTTGTTAAAAATAATATTTGATTTTTTAATAAAAATTACTCCCAGAAGTAATTACAGCAAGCATTAAAGTTTGTTCCCAAATATTTCACAAATAGTTATTATATAGACAGTAGTTGAGGGTGGGAGATAAGAGGAATACAGTCTTCCTTCTTACACAGTTTGGGCTTATTCAAAATATTTTTGGAAACAAATCAATTGAGTTTTAGAAAATTGTTGGTAGAATTATTGTACCACGGTTTGAAGGACTAGGCATCTCTTACTGGCTCCCTAAGCCCCATGAGCTGAAAAATATAAAATGTCCTCTAGATGGAGCACCAGGCCTTTTCTCTATTAAGAGAAATAATCCTTATTTTTGTGTAGGGAACCTCAGAACTTCATTTTAAACAGAAATTAATTTGAAAAATCTTATTCTGAATTCTGGCACATATTACCAGGAAGATTTACTCTTGCATGTTATATTTCAGACAACACAGGTTCTTTTTACATCTCTGGGAGTAAAATATAGTTGACTTCGAAGTTCCCAGCTGAGATCCTTTGAGTTTTCCGGTCTTGCTGTGGCATCTGCAGGAGCCAGGAGAACGAGGGATATTCCTCAGAGACTTGAGTGTGACTGAGAGGGACATGTGGCGGAGCCTGGGGATCAAAGGGTTAGGAAAGGCCCTTGTGTGTAGCTGGGAGCTGGGAGCATTCTCCAAAGGTGGCTTCCGTGTTTGCCCAAACTGTAATTGTGAATGTACAATAAAGGAAGCTGGAAGTCATCTAATACCTCACTCTCATTTTTCAAAAGAAGAGAGAGAGAAGGAGAGAGAGAGAGAGAGAGAGAGAGAGAGAGAGAGAGAGAGAGGCAGCGGTCATTCTCTGACATTGAGGAGTTACTGAAGGCCCAGTATAAAATGGAGCAAGCAATGTGGAGAACCTTTGTGGTTTTAGCTTCCTCTTGCTAACAACACTGATTTTCTTTTGGGAATTATATCCATGCCCCACCCCTATGCCCATCAGTGGTGCAAGATCTTGGAAAGTTAGGAAAAGAAATTGGAGGGTCCCTAGAAACTCCTTCTGTATGGCCAAAGGTTCGGCATGTGACCCATTTAGTCTCTTGAGTGACTTCACATCTTCAGCAGAGTTTTTGTGAGGAAATTGGAAACATTTGGAATCATTTACCTTAGGTAATCACTGAATGTGACTTTATCTAAGTATGACTCTTACACTTACCTATGTGTTCTTTGGACTCTCTACAAATCTTCTGATAATTCCCATTTTCGCTTAAGATGTCAGAGTTAGTTTCTGATACTTGCAATTAAAGAACCTTAAATAATTCCAGCAACTACTATTGACCCCAACAATGAAGTAAGATCTTCTTACTGAGGATTTATATCACCCAACACAGTCACAGTAAGTCACCCAGGGTAATTTAAAACTGACTCATACAGGAAAAATAAGAACATTCTTTTCTAATTGCCCCATTCAGAAACATATGGTAGAAATATTATCTACACCTTTTAAATCGTAGGCAGAATAATTTGACAGTAAAACTGCAATAAATATTAATTGACCACATGAAGACATTTTCTGTTATATAGCACTGTACTAGAGAGTACTCTAAAATTATACATATAATATAGATATTTAAAGCTTTTTATTTATTTAAAAGTCAGAGTCACAGAAAGAGAGAGGGAGAGAGAGAGAGAAGAAGAGATAGAGGAAGAGAGAGATCTTTTATCTGTTGGTTAACTCCCTAGATGGCTAAAATTGCCAGGGCTGGGAGGGGCCAAGGCCAGGAGCCCAGAGTTCCATCTGGGTTTCCCACGTTGAGTAGCAGGGGCTCAAACACTTGGGTCATCTGCTGCTTTTCCCAGGCCATTAGTAGTAAGCTGGATTGGAAATATAGCATCCAGGACACGAACTGGCACCCCTATAGGATGCTGGCATGCAAGCAGCAGCTTTACCGGCCATGCCACAATGCCAGCCCCTAAAATTATATTTTAATATAGCATTTACATTTTTCTTCTGATTATAAAATTAATGCTGATTTTTAACCTGATTTTCCCCTAAGTCTTAAAAATGTTTAAGCTTTTTCTCCAATTTTTATTTGTTTTAGTAATAGAAATGAAAGGGAAAAAAATAAAACCAAGCAAATAAATTCCAAACTGGCTAAATAGTGCAAGGAATAAGCCATAGGAATCTATGATGTCTCTGAATCCAACAACAGTGAAATCATTAGGCCTTTACATTTTATTCTTCTTTCAGATTCATTCTCCAAAGTATCTGGTTTAACCCTGCTGTTTAGAAAATGTGTTACCAAAACCTCATTTTTCTTTTTAAAGTAATTCCGCTTAATGTATCCAGCAAGGGTGCACCCTTCCTCCACTTCCCATCCCCACTTTATATCTCAATATAATTTTTCAGAATAAGCTTAATGTTTATGAACGTTTCTTTAGGCTATTAAAACTAATCTTTGGAATAATGCAGGATTAGGTGATTTATAAACTGACAAGTCTCATGTATTAACAATGAAATCTACTAGAAACAGTTAGGCCATTCTTATCTTAATGGCATTTTAAGACAGAATTTGCAGTTTGGCTCAGCATGGTCAGACAGGGAAAAAAAAATGTTCAGCAGGCAGACAGCATGCACACTTTCATTTTCAAAAGTGAGCCAGCAGAGGGCTTTTATGTACTTGCAGTAAGTGGCTTGTTCATGGCACATTCCTGGCGCAACCGAAGAAAAATTACCTTATAAAGTATAGGCTCAAGTTAAAAAGGAAATCAGTTCCCTGGACACAAGCTAGCTTAAATAAAATAAAATAGGAAAGCTGGCCAGCAGAAAGAAGTTTATTTGATTTAATTCAGCTTAATTCTTGATTATTTAGTATACCATTGTTTTGGTGATCACAATGTGTATCACTAGGTAGAGGTGCAGATGGGAACAGATGATTGGCACAGTAGTTAAGAAGCTACTTGTTATGCCCACATTCCATATCACACTGCCTGGGGTCAAATCCTGGCTCCACTCCAGAGTCCAGCTTCCGACTCACATGTACCCTAGGATGCATCCGATGATCATTCAGGTAACTAGGTCCCTTCTACCCACATGGGATACCTGGATTGAGTTCCAGGTTCCTGGCTTCGACCTGGCATTTGGGAGATTTCTTGCCTGTTTATTTCCTTATTTATTAAAAATAAATAAAAATAAAAGTAGCAGCTTAAAAAAAGTTGGCAAAAGTTCATCAGTTTGTGGGGCCCACTCACATGAGATTTTGATATAAGAATGCCCTATCCTGTCTCTTTAGCCAGTATTGTACTGGAACCAGCTCCTAATTATCAAAGCCAATGATTAAATTTTCAGGAATTTTATGCAACCATTGAAATCAATTTGGTATCTCGAAATTGTCCATGGTAGGAGTAATTCTATGGTGCAAATCTGAAAATATTACAAATGAGGATTCTCCCTTTCCCCAGAACAGATTGTTACCAGCCATGTAACAGTAAGAATACATCATCATGCCTATTCGTGTCTTCCCAGTCCAGTCCAGATGAATATGCAGAAATGCATCCTTGAAGATTTGGTTTCAGTCCTTCAGACACTGGGAACTCTTCCTGGCTCTCCCTCCGGGAATAGCTGAGGTGGTTTCTGGAGGTGAACTCTGGGGCCACTGGTGTTCGGTGTACAGGGGGAGGTGTGGGAATGGTATGGAGAGCCTGGGTGTGTCTGTGAGAACTGAGTCACAGCCCCTCTCCCCTTACTTGTTGCTTATTTCATCCCTTCTGACCTTTCACAGGATGTGGTAATGGCAAATTTCCCAGAAATGGTTAATATGTGTCTCGGTTCTACTAAAATGCCTAGTTTTTCTTTTTCTTTTTTTTTTTGTTTGTTTTTTTATTTATTAAACTTTTATTTAATGAATATAAATTTCCAAAGTATAGCTTATGGGTTACAATGGCTTCCTCCCTCCCATAAAAATGCCTAGTTTTTCAACTACACACTTCACACAGCAGCCATCATTGTCAATATAGTAGTATTGTTAATTACTTGCTTATTAGTTGAGAGGCAGAGAACAGAAAGCAAGAGAAAGAGTGAGACACAGACAGAGACAGCTAGTTTCTATCTGCAGTTTACTCCCCTACATGTCTACAAGTGCCAGTGCTGAGCCTGGCTGAAGACAGGAGCTGAGAACTGAGTTCAAGTCTTGTGTCTCATATGGGTTGCAGGGAACTCAATTATCTAAGCTATCACTGCTGTCTACCAGGCAGTGCCTTTGCAGGAAACTGAAATCAAGAGTGGAGCTGAAACTGAACCCAGGCTCTCTGATATGGATTGCAGGCATCTTAACTGCTAGGCCAAGCGTCCACCCCAAGTATTGTTATTTATAAATGGAGTTAGGCATCAGATTTGTTAACACCACTCTCAGATATATAAGGAAAATGACATTTTTAGTTTTTTCAGTAGCTGACATGGTGACTAACATCCTGACTGTGTGTGGATGACTTTGGTGAACATCTTGCAGGATTCCAGTCCTCTTCCCTGTTGGAACGTAGTTGTGGGGTGTGGAGGACAGCTTACTTGTCTTTTTGCATCTTTGGAAAACTGGCTTTTAGGTCTGCATGGCATTCTCTGCAGGCGTGGTAGGATCTGCTGCCAGAGGCTGCTCTGCGTTCCTCCTTGGGCTGGGGACCCCTGGTATTCAATCCATATTTTCCCTGGTCCTCCACTGCTGTCTTCTGCTGCAATGGAAGCCACTATAACTTCCGTTTTGTTCTTCTGGTTATTTTCCGAAAACACGGGGCTTATATTAGCTCTCGCTGGCTTTTTGGAACCCCCTGAAGTCTGACAGTGAATCTGTCCTTAACCACTGCAGCCTGCAGACTTCTGCTGCCAAGGCATCTCTTATGATAGAGGCCTCTTGTGGCACTCGAAGCCAGAATGCTCCCTGCCTCATCATTCTCTTGGAGGTCTGTGATTTCATCTGTTCAGTGGCACCAAGACAACGAACTCAGGTCTTCTCTTTGCTTATCCATAGTTTGTTTCTTCCACCCTTCGTGAAGCCATCTTTCTCACCTCTGGGTTCTCCTTCCCACAGACCTTTTGGCTGTGAATGATGGGCTTGAACTCCCTCTTCTCTCTTGGCTGAGAACTCCATTATATAAAACTCTAAGGTCCAACCCTTCAATGTTGCTTCTTAATATGTAAAAGGGGGATACAAATAGTATAGAAAATTCCTCTCTTTCTTGGAAAAGCTTGGCTTTCAAACTTGTCTTCTTGTAGATAAAAAAATTCCCATGTTGCATGTTTGAAGCAGTCTATTGTTGTTTCCTTCTTTTCTCTGTGTTGTCTGGCTGAAATAACCAGAATTCCCCAAAACACACATATAAAATTGCAAAAGAGAACAAACTCTGTTTTCTTTTTATTGTTTTTTTATTTTTTCTTACAGGCAGAGTTAGACAGTGAGAGAGAGAGACAGAGAGAAAGGTCTTCCTTTTTCCGTTGGTTCACCCCCAGAGTGGCCGCCATGGCCGGCGTGCTGCGCTGCTCCGAAGCCAGGAGCCAGGTACTTCTCCTGGTCTCCCATGCAGGTGCAGGGCCCAAGCACTTGGGCCATCCTCCACTGCACTCCCAGACCACAGCAGAGAGCTGGACTGGAAGAGGAGCAACCAGGACAGAATCCAGCACCCCAACCGGGACTAGAACCCGGTGTGCCAGCGCCACAGGTGGAGGATTAGCCTATTGAGCCGTGACGCCGGCAAACCCTGTTAATATACTTATACCATCCTCCTTGTTGTTCATGAGCACCTTCTTCACTCGACTCCTGTGTTAGAAGCTCCCAGAAAGACGGCTCTTCACTTTGAATATCCACTTACCTATCTGTGTCTTCAAAATCTCCTTCTGTGTAGCATCGGTCCTAGCAGTGTCTAAATAACCACCCACATCCCTCCACATACACAAGACAACTCCCTGTGGGCTTCACATCTGTCCTAACCTGCCTTTCCTCTGAGGTTTCCAGTCTCAGTAAATGACATCGCCTTCCACTCGGTTAATGATGCCAGAAAATGTCATCCTTCATATCCGCATTCCTCTCCTACCCGTGTCTGGTTACCTAGCAGATTTGGCTACTCTACTTCCCCGATAGTTGCTGAGTGGGTCTCTTCTCTCAACTGCACACCTTCTATCCTAGACCAAAGTGGAAATCTGTGTAGTCTTATGGAGCACAGTGATTTCCTATAGCTGTTTGCTCCATTGACTTTCATTCCCTCTGAATAGAGTTTTCTTCAACTTAAACTATGTTTGTGTATGCATTTGAAAATGTCTACAAATGCACGCATGCAATCCTGTTTATGCTGTTCCTTTGCCTGTAACACTATGTTGGCTTCTGTTCTTGGATGAAGTCCACATTCTTACATTTGTCCAGAGCTCTTGAATGACTTCATTTTATGCACCTATCTCATCGTCTTGCATTATTTCCCCCCTTCTTCCCCTAACTTACTCTGTTCCCACCCCACTAGGTCTTTTATTTCCTCAAATCTACCATCTTCTTCCTTCTTAAGAGAGGTACCTAAACAGTTTTCTCTTCTTGGTAAAATCTTGGATAACCAGTTCTCAATTTAAAAATAACCTTTTTTTAGAAGACCTTGCAGATCTTCCTGCTTTTTTGTGACACTCAGTGCGTTTTCTAGCTTTCTTTAATAACGATTTCTATTGTTTCTCTCACTGAATTGTAACCATTGAAGGGAAATGCTATCTTATTCATTTCTCGATTTCTTATGTTTAGAAAAATATAGTATCCATTAAACTAGTTGTGTGCAAGTTTATCTGAGAGGCAGGGGGAAGAGGGAGAGACAAAAAGAGGGAGAGGAAGAGGGAGAGAGAGAGATACTTTTCCATCCTCTGGTTCACTCCTCAAATGCCTGCAATAGTCAGGACTTGGCCAGACTGAAGTCAGGAGTTTGGAGCTCCATCAGGGTCTCCAGCATGGGTAGCAGGGACCCAAGTACTTGAGCCATCACTTGCTGCCTCCCAGGATTTCATTAGCGGGAACTTGGATTGGAAACAGTTGATGGGACTGGAACCTGGCACTCTAATATGCAATGTGTGTCCCAAGTGATGCCACAACTCAGGCCCCTAAGTGAGTTTCATAGTTGATTTGTACATGTTTTGTTTTTAAAAGCTTCATACCATCTAACATCATGTTTTACTTATAGTAACTTTTCTAGAACTTGTATGAATAATTATTTTTACTTTTCAAGATATTTTTATTGGCTTTTTCCTTTGTCAGCTTCTAGGAGTTTCTATTCTCTCTTGTATGAAAATGAAAGTAATTCAAATCAAGAGGGGTGGGCATTTGGCCTAGCAGTTAGGATGCCTCTTAAGACACCTGTGTCCCTCATCAGAGTGCCTGGATTTGATGCCTGGCTCAACTTACTGCCAATGCAGATTCTGAGAAGGCAGTAGTGATGGTTCAAGTAATTGAGTTCCTGCTACCCATGGGGAAGACTTGGATGGAGTTCCCAACCCTTGCCCAGTCTTGCACATTAGAAGCATTTGGAGAGTGAACCAGCAGATGAGAGCTTTCTCTATTTGTCCCTCTTTCTCTTTGTCTCTTTGCTTGTCAAATAAATAAAAACATAAGTTATAAACAAGAAATAATCCAGAAATACTAGCTTTTGAAATGTAGCAAGAATGATCTTATCTATGACAGAAAAACAGAGTGGAAATTATATATTCCCTTTTTGTTCTGCTTTGTGAATTGCCACAATCCTGTCTCCTCCCATCAGTTTTCCCAGAGGTAGATGCACTTTGGAAATCTGTTAAGGAAAACTGGATTGGATGCTGTCCTCTAGGCCCAGAAAAACCACTCTGAGGCAAGAGCCCTCCCCACTGCCAATCACCACCCCTAATGGCTCCATCCATGGAAGCCCTGAGTTTACTGACTCTTAACTCATGGCACACACTCAAGTTTCTTACCATGTGAATCAGCTCTTTAAGGTTGTTTCAAATTGGGGTCCTCTCCACGTGTTTCCTGTTAATTTTTTTAGACTAGCAACTACCCAGGACATCTCCTTCTGGTGGATTGCAGAAGTACAAGTGAACATTCCAAAACTCTTAAGCCCTTGAAGACTCTGCTTGATTTATGTCTGCTAACATTATACTGTCCAGAGAGTCACTTGATTGATTCAGACATCAGTGGGGGAGTGGAAATGCAGTTCTACTCTAATGGGAGGTGTTGCAAAAGCACATAGAAAAGGAAAGGCATTTAATTATATATCAGGGAGGCAGTGAATAAAGAGTGCAATAATCTAATCTATCCGAGGTACCCCTGCCAGCTATAGTCTGAATCCCACCACCTGATTCTTAGATGAAAGCCTTCCCCAACAATCCACTCAGTGCCAGAAGAGTCTGACATACCTCAGACCGTGTGACAAATTCCTTGTGTCCCTCACATTCCCCTGACTCCCACCATTGGAGTACTATAATAGAATTCCCACCTACAGGTTCCCCTGGTTCTGAATCCTGACAGCAGAAGAGTGAACTGGACTCAAAAGATCGTTCAATGGTACTGAGACAAAAATCACAGGATTTCATTTCTATTTCTGTTGAGATTCTCATAGTTTTTATCTTTCCCTTATCTAGTACCCTTCATGAAGGTTTTTCTGGGAAAAATATAACATCTTCTTATATGCATACATTGCCATTCTCCCATTTTCCTTTGTGATTCGAGTACACTCCCATCTAATGCAAAGTACCCTACCATGGTCTGGATGCCATTTTTGGGCATCCCCCAGATGTTCATGTACTGGAAACTTGCTCCTCAGTGGTGCTGTGGTGAGAGGTGGTGGAAGCTCAAGAGGTAGATTCTAGTAAAATGTGACTAGGTTGCTGGGGACACTGCTTTGGGGAGGGGTAATGTAGTTTTTCTGGAACCCTGGTTGGTTCACCCAAGAGCATGTTGTTACAAAAGAGTAAGCCTGTTTTCTAAATCTGTATGGCTTTCATTTTATTGTGCCGTCCCTTCTGTGTGTGTGCTCCCATCACTCTAAAGACATCCACCGTGAAACCTTCTCCAGAGGCAAACCAGATGCAACCATCCAATCTTGGGCCTTCAGTCTTTTTTTTTTTTTTTTTTTTTTTTTTTTAATTTGACAGGCAGAGTTAGACAGTGAGAGAGAGAGACAGAGAGAAAGGTCTTCCTTCCATTGGTTCACCCCACAAATGGCTGCCACGACCAGCGCACTGCGCCAATCTGAAGCCAGGAGCCAGGCGCTTCCTTCTGGTCTCCCATGCGGGTGCAGGGCCCAAGCACTTGGGCCATCCCTCACTGCGCTCCTGGGCCACAGCAGAGAGCTAGACTAGAAGAGGAGCAACCTGGACAGAACCAGCGCCCCGACCAACACTAGAACCCAGAATGCTGGTGCTGCAGGTGGAGGATTAGCTTAGTGAGCTGCGGTGTCGGCCGGGCCTTCAGTCTTAAAACTGAGCTAGATAAACCTCTTCATAGGGTACCTTATAACAGTAAAAAATGGATGAAGTCATATCTATCAGCAGGATGGTTCTCTACACTGCTAGAAATAATTGGTGAGCTGAAGACCCAAGAGAGATGACGGTACATTTCCAGTTTGAGACTAGATCTGAAGGCAAGAGAAAACCTTTGTTCAAGCTTTAGGATTAGCCAGACAAAAAACATAAATTTCCCCTTTCTCCCAGCTTTTTGTCCTATTTGTGTCTTCAGTAGATTGAGTGAAGTCCATCCACGTTAAAAGGGGCATTCTGCTTTACTCAGCCTACTGATTCAAATGTTAATCTAATCCAGAAATACAAAGACCCTCAAAGATGCTCTCAGAATAGTGTTCAACCATATATCTGGACACCTTGTAGCCCAATTAAATTGATACACACAATTAACTATCACAACCATCCTTCACTTCCAAACTTTCTAGTCAGGAATCACTGCTTTTCAGGGAATAAAATCCTTGTTAGGAAAAGAGTTGCAGATTGGTGCTTCCTCACACGGGACACCAAAATATTAGGAAAAGACACAGAATAGAGAGGAGGCAGTGTACAAATTTACAGCCAGACTGAATTTATTCAGAGAAAATAAATCCGTAGAGGTGCGTGACCAACTACCCACGTGCACAATGATGGGACATGTGGCAGAAGGCCCCAAGCCCCAGAGGCTGGGCCTTTTTATAGTTTCGGAGGGCTGGAGATGGAGGTGGGGTAGGGGGCAGCAGGTAGAGGGGAATTCCTGGAAGTGGTCTTTCAGGTGTTCAGAGCAACTGGTCTCTCAGGTGGCTGCAAGGGGTGGGGTATGAAGGCAATAGGGTGTGAGACCCAATTGAGTTTCAAGGACAAGGAATGCATTCCAATGTTTATCTCTTTTGGGGAATGAGGGAGAATGGCTGAGGCTTATGTCCTTATTCCATCAATCCTATCCAAGTTACTTCAAGTAAAAGGAAAGTTACTGAATAGATGTAGTCATAGAAACCATCACTGGTTTCCTTGCTTCCTTCTGAACATCTGCTCTGTTCTCCTACTTCTCTGTGAAGAATTGCTTTTTTTTTTTCTTATTTAACAGCATACACACAACTGAAAAAAAGTGGTTATCTCCAATTCTGTCTGGCCACAAAGCCCCAAGTCCCACAACCTTGACAGCACACGACTTTTGTCTTGTGGTTTGTATTTTAGTACCCAAGAAAGAGTACTGAATTAGTTCTAGGGTCACCAGTACATTATTTTGCTTAAAGTCAAGCACTTATTTCTGCCTGGCAGAGAACATGTATGCATTCATTTCCTATTCCTGCTGTAACAAATGACTATAAATCTAGTGCCTTAAAATGGTGGAAACCTATACAATAGTTTTGGGTATCAGAGGGCTGAAGTTTGTTTTCCTGGATTAATATTAAGACGTGAGCAGGACTGCATCCCTTTTGGAAGATCTAGAGAAGAATCCATACCTTTGTCCCTCTCTGCTTCCAGAAGCTTCCTGCTTATCTCTGCTTCTTCCATCTTCAAGTTTTTCATTCACTCTGGTTTTTCTACATCCGATTTTCACCTTATAAAAACCCTTGAGATTCCACTGGGTCCATGTGTATAATCAGGGATAATCTCCCTATCTTGAAATCCTTAATCGAATCTGCAAGGCCTGTTTTGCCATATAAGGTACAAGTTAAAGGTTCTGGGGATTAGGATACGGACATTTTTGCAGGAGAGTGGATGGGACATGGAGGGAAGTACATTATCTACTTGTCCTAGTGCAGGTCATGAAGAAGTGTTGCCAGTGCAGCAGAGGCTGTTAGTGGGAGTAATTTCTTTGCATAAAAAACACAGAAAGAATAGGAAAATTAAATAATATGTCTGTTTCATCTTCCAAAACAATAAGCTGCACCCCTGTCAGTATTAAGACTGACTACCAAACTCCACTTAATTTTTCTGTTCTGTTTCCTTTCCTTCCAGTGAATCTCTGACAGCCTCTATAATGGTAGCTTGTCAGCACTCCTTTTTCCTACTAGAATTAGCTTTGTATTTAATTTTCTCATAGTTATATTCTCTGCTAATCAAAATACACATGCCAAATGCCTAAGATTTGATCAGAAAACACGAGATGTAGTGCATGTGGGTTTGGGAATCTGTGCTTTTAATATGTTCCCTAGGCAGTTCTTGCACATACTGAACTTTGAGAACGCCAACTGTATTCTAAGTAAAGCTGATAAACTTATCTTGTTAGAAGAGAAGACTGAAGAAAGCCTTCCCGGGAAACTAGGGTATTTTCACTGCAGCTTTCAGGAGATAATGATACCAATTTTGCGTGTAACTCAGTAAGACTCTAAATCAGGCTGGGAGCAGGGGAAGAGGTCATGCCAAGATAAGAGGGCACTTTTTGAGGCTGATTAACCTTTATTTGACTTTCAAATCACAATGGAAGGCTTAGTTTCTTCTAAGTTATGTTTTCATAGTGATTTGTACTCTGCTGAAAATCATGATAATACTGTATCTCCAAAGGCATTTCTTTATATGTAATCTTTTAACTCAAGGGAAGTAGAAGATGATGAGGTAATGTTTGAAACTTCAGTTGCAGTGGCTATTTTCATGAATCACTTTGTTAAAAGTCTGAATTGAAAATCTTGGAGTTGTATGAAACCATCCAATCATGATACAGAGGGGTTTGTCATGTTTTGCTTTTTAATTAAAATAATTTGATCTAAGACTGAAATGTTTTATATGCTTTCTTTATAAATTCACAGTTGTTTTGAACAGCTTTTTTGTAATTAAGCTTAGAAAATAAATTTAAACTGAAAAAGTAAGAAAGAAAATATATGAAGTACCTAGAAATAAAGGATGTAATTTTTGATGGCTGGTAGTTTGTTTGTGTTAATTTGGCAGATTGCATGATCTAAATATTTGCCAGTTCTAAAATATTTGGAAATGCTGACCAGAACAGTTAACCACGTAAATGGTTCAATAAGTTCACAAGGATAAAGTGGTATCACCAGAGCCCAAAACAAAGCAAACTCTGGACTTGACTTTCCTTCACTTTAGGTTTTGGATATGGCCTGGGAACTCTCCAATAGAAATGAACATGACCTTCCTTAGAGCACTTGGCATAAGTAAATATAAAATCTTTTTTAAAGAGTCACATTCAAACCTGGTGGTAAATGATTTCCATACAAAAGGCCCTGTCAGAATGGTCCCAGAATTCAACATGATAAGGTAATCCACCTTAAGTGAAAAAAAGCAAATACAATCAACTTAGCAGGACTAAAACCAACCTCCCGATCCCTTGCGAAATTAAAATAACATTCTTTCTAAACAATTATAAAAGAAATACAAAAAAATGATGAAGAGACAGACTGGACTTTTTTAAAAAAAATGAGAAACCAGCTTCATTGATGTTTCTCTATAGTACACTGTGCGCTTACATTGTACTGTATAGTACAGATGCAAAGTCACATAGTTCTGACAAACAAGGAAACTGCAGAAGGTGTTAGTATTAAATGTTGAAGTTGATGTTAAAATCTTGACAAGTAGAAGCGTCAGTTGGAGGAACATTACTTCTTTCAATATGTTCATTATATAATACAAATCAACGGCACCATAGCAACTTGAAAAACAAACATCCCTATAAATTTAACACATTAATTTCTGGGGACAAGTTTTACATTGAAATAATGATGAAGTCAGATATTGCTCATGATAATCATGTCCTTATTCAGAAAAGTTAACAGAGGTGCCACTGCTAAATTAAATTGTATGAACATCCCAGACAAGCAACCCACATCCTGAATGCATAAATAGAATACAGCAAGCTGTCTCATGATAAGACAGTCAAATTCAGAGTGCTTAAAAATCATCTCTAAGGTATAGAATTCTTTTTGTTGGCTCAATGATGGCATAAACTCTGGATAAATTCACTGAACCTGAAATGTGTTAGGTTTAGTAAAATAAGTGAAGGATAATTGCATTTCAGCAGTAGAATGTGCAATTATGGGAGTCAAATGTTTTCTGCTTTAGATTTGATCTCAAGTAATGAAAAATTAGTGTTATATAAATCACAAAAGAAATGAACCTTTCTTGAAGATGATGAACTTGATTAAACATATCTCTCTATTATCATGGAGATATATGCTATAATTTTCTTGTTTTTAATGTGGTGTGCTGAGGCCAATAGGCTGTCAATGTGTCAACTTTCTACAGATCATATTCCATGTGGGAAAATGTGCAGTGCCTTTGTAGCAGACAGGGAACTGTTTATTGCTTGCATTATGTAGTTGCCTCTGAGTTCTTATGAACATAATATCTTTTCACAAACTGGTGGCTGACTTGCTTTTTTGCCAAACTTCCTTTGCCAGGGTAGAATAAAATATAAAAGCTGTCAGCTAAAATTTGACAGTAATAATTCCACGTAGCAACAGCCAGCAATTCCTTTTTTTTTTTTTCTATCGCTCTGGGTCTAATCTTTCATCTAAGCTCTCTGTTCTATTGTAGCTATTCATGGAAGTCTGTTTCGCTTATTTTCATGCTGACTACCATTTCAAGTAATGAGTATATAATGTAGTTAGTTGAAAAAGAACTTGGGATTTTTGTTCTTGTTTTCTTTGCCATTGTTCTTTTTCTTTTTCTAACCCCTTCCTGCTGTGAGCCTGGATGGAGGAGCAGCAGAGAAAAGGCATATTCTAAACCTTTATTTCAATAAACAATGGCCTTGCAAAGCTTTCCTTAGAATTTCTACTATTTTACTTGTTAGACAAAGTTCACAGTTTTTGAATGATAAACACATACTTTTCTCATGGCTTTGTATTGCTGTTTATTGTTCTTTTCTCACAAAGTTTTAGGACTATTAGAAATAATTACGAAGAGTTGAGCATAGAACAGTGGTTACTACAGACTGGGGAGAGTAGAAAAGAGGGAGGGATAGGGAAAAATAGTCAATGGGCACCAAATTACAGTTAGTTAGGACAAAAAAGTTCATGTGTTTATTGCACAACAGAGTAATTATAGATAATGATAATATACTGGACATTTCAAAAAGTCAGAGAAAAAGATTTTGAATGTGAAAAAAGATATTTATTCCATGGTAGTGGAAAGCCAAAAGAGCAGGAGTAGTCATCTTGATAATAGACAAAATAGACTTTAGTAAAAAAACTTAAATGAGGCAAAGGAGAGCATTATGTAGTGATTAAGGAATCATTTCAACAGGAAGATGTGACCATAGTAAGTGTATATGCACATAATACCAGTGCACCTGACTATTTAAAAGCAATGTTAATGGATCTAAAGGGAGAGATAGACTTTGAAACAATAATAAGGGAGACTTCAGCACCACACTTTCATTAGTGGATGGCTCAACTAGATAAGAAAATTAATAAAGAAACAACAGAGCTAATCTATACTATGGACCAAATAGACCTAATTGATATCTACAGAATGTTTCATCCCACAGTAGAAGAGTATATTTTTTTTCATCAGTGCCTGGAACTTTCTCTGGGATAAACTATATGCTAGGCCATAAAGCAAGTCTCAACAAGTTTCAAAAAAATTGAAATCATACCATATATCTTCTCTGACAATAGAATAAAGCTGGAAATAAACAATTTAAGAAACTCCAGAAAAAACGCAAATAATGGAGATTGAACAACACACTCCTGAATGAACAGTGGATCATAGGAGAAATCAAAAGGGAAATAAAAAGTTCCTGAAAATAAGTGAATTTAACAACAAAACATATCAAACCCTATGAAATACAGCAAAAGCAGTGTTAAGAGGGAAGTTTATAGCAATCAATGCCTACATCAAAATTGGAAAGGCATCAAATAAATGATCTCAGAATGCATCTCAAAGACCTAGAAAATCAAGAATAATCCAAACCCAAAATTAGTGAAGGGAAAGAAATAATTAAAATTAGAGAAGTAATAAACAAAATTGAGACCAAAAGAATTATATAAAAGATCAGTGAAATGAAGAGCTAGTTTTTTGAGAACATACATGAAATTGATACACTAATGGCATAACTAACAAAAAAAGGAAGAAGACTCAAATTAATAAAATCAAAGATGAAAAAGGAATGTTATAATGGATACCACAGAAATAAAAAGACTCATAAAGAATTACTACAAATAGCTATGTACCAACAAATTGGAAAATCTGGAAGAAATGGGTAGATTTCTCGTCACATACAATCTACCATAATTGAGTCATGAAGACATAAGAAACCTAAATAGGCCTATAATCATGTTGGAGATTGAATCAAGTAATAAAGACCCTTCCAAAAGAAAAGCCCAGGTCCAGATGGCTTCACTGCTGAATTCTACCAAACTTTTTAAAGAGGACTAATTTGAATTCTTCTCAAGCTATTCAAAACAATCAAAAGAGAGGAAATTCTCTAAAACTCCTTTTATGAGGCTAGTATCACCTTATTTCCAAAACAAGAAAAAGGTACAACAAAGAGAACTACAGTCCAATATTCCTGATGAAGATAGATGCAAAAATCCGCAACAAAATATTAGTGAATTGTATCCAACATCATATCAGAAAAATCATTCACCAGGACCAAGTGGAATTTATCCCTAGTATGAAGGGATAAATTCAACAAAATGCTCAACATATATAAATCGGTAAATGTGATGCATCACATGACCAAATTAAGGAATAAAAACTATATGATTATTTCAATATATGCAGAGAAAGCATTTGATATAACACAACATGCTTTCTTTTTTTTTTATTAAACTTTTATTTAATGAATATAAATTTCCAAAGTATAGCTTATGGGTTACAATGGCTTCCCCCCTCCCATAACTTCCCTCCCGCCCACAACCCTCCCCTTTCCTGCTCCCTTTCCCCTTCCATTCATGTAAAGATTCATTTTCAATTCTCTTTGTATACAGAAGATCAGTTTAGTATATATTAGGTAAAGATTTCAACATTTTGCCCATATAGCAACATAAAGTGAAAAAACTACATTGGATTACTAATTATAGCATTAAATAACAATGTACAGCACATTAAAGACAGAGATCCTACATAATAGTTTTTTAAAAAAATTAATTAATTTTCTATGCCATTTCCATTTTAACACCAGGTTGTTTTTTTTCATTTCCAATTCTCTTTATATACAGAAGATCACTTCAGTATGTAATTAGTAAAGACCTCATCAGTTTGTGCCCACACAGAAACGCAAAGTATAAAAATACTGTTTCAGTACTAGTTATAGCATCACTTCACTTTAGACGACACATTAGGGACAGATCCCACATGGGGTGTAAGTACACAGTGACTCCTGTTGCTGATTTAACAATTTGACACTCCTGTTCATGGCGTCAGTAATCTCCCTAGGCTCTAGTCATGAGTTGCCAGGGCTATGGAAGCCTTTAGAGTTCGCTGATTTTGATCTTATTCCGATAGGGTTATAGTCAAAGTGGAAGTTCTCTCCTCCCTTCGGAGAAGGGTACCTCCTTCTTTGATGGCCCCATTCTTTCCACTGGGATCTCACTCACAGAGATCATTCATTTAGGTCTTTTTTTTTTTCCATGATATCTTGGCTTTCCATACCTGCTATACTCTCATGGGCTCTTCCGCCAGATCCGAATGCCTTGAGGGCTGATTCTGAGGCCAGAGTGTTGTTTAGGACATCTGCCATTCTATGAGTCTGCTGTGTATCCCACTTCCCATGTTGGATCTTTCTCTCCCTTTTTGATTCTATCAGTTAGTATTAGCAAATACTTGTCTTGTTTGTGTGATCTCTTTGACTCTTAGACCTATCAGAGCTATCAATTGTGAGCTGAAATTGATCACTTGGACTAGTAAGATGGCATTGGTACATGCCATCTTGATGGGATTGTGTTGGAATCCCCTGGCACATTTCTAACTCCACCATTTGCGGCCAGTCCGATTGAGCATGTTCCAAATTGTTCATCTCCTCCCTCTCTTTTTCCACTCTTAGATTTAACAGGGATCACTTTTCAGTTAAAATTTAAACACCTAAGAATAATTGTGTGTTAATTATTGAGTTCAACCAATAGTACTAGAACAACAACAACAACAACAAATACTAAAAAGGATAAAGTATTACATTGTACATCTAAAGTCAGGACAGGAGCTGATCAGTTCATTGTTGCTTATAGTGTCCATTTCACTTCAACAGTTTCCCCTTTGGCGCTCAGTTGTCACCGATCAGGGAAAACAAATGATATTTTTCTCTTTGGGACTGGCTTAATTCACTCAGCATGATGTTTTCCAGACTGCTCCATCTTGTTGCAAATGACTGGGTTTCGTTGTTTCTTACTGCTGTATAGTATTCTATGGAGTACATGTCCCATAATTTCTTTATCCAGTCTACTGTTGATGGGCATTTGGGTTGGTTCCAGGTCTTAGCTATTGTGAATTGAGCTGCAAGAAACATTAATGTGCAGATGGCTTTTTTATTTGCCAAATTAATTTCCTTTGGGTAAATCCCAAGGAGTGGGATGGCTGGGTTGTATGGTAGGGTTATGTTCAGGTTTCTGAGGAATCTCCAGACAGACTTCCATAGTGGCTTAACCAGTTTGCATTCCCACCAACAGTGGGTTAGTGTCCCTTTTTCCCCACATCCTCTCCAGCATCTGTTGTTGGTAGATTTCTGAATGTGAGCCATTCTCACCGGGGTGAGATGGAACCTCATTGTGGTTTTGATTTGCATTTCTCTGATTGCTAGTGATCTTGAACATTTTTTCATGTGTCTCTTGGCCATTTGGATTTCCTCTTTCGAAAAATGTCTATTGAGGTCCTTGGCCCATCTCTTAAGTGGGTTGTTTGTTTTGTTGTTGTGGATTTTCTTGATTTCTTTGTAGATTCTGGTTATCAATCCTTTATCTGTAGTATAGTTTGCGAATATTTTTTCCCATTCTGTTGGTTGCCTCTTCACTTTCCTGACTGTTTCTTTTGAAGTACAGAAACTTCTCAATTTGATGCAATCCCAAATGTTAATTTTGGTTTTGACTGCCTGTGCTGTTGGAGTATTTTCCAGGAAGTCTTTGCCTGCGCCTATATCTTGCAGGGTTTCTCCAATGCTCTCTAATAATCTGATGGTTTCGGTTCGTAGATTTAAGTCTTTAATCCATGTTGAGTGAATTTTTGTGTAAGGTGATAGGTATGGGTCTTGCTTCAAGCTTCTGCACGTGGAAATCCAATTTTCCCAGCACCATTTATTGAATAGACTGTCCTTATTCCAGGGATTAGATTTGGTTTTGGCCAGAGCTATTAGGCAAGAAAAAGAAATTAAAGGGATACAAATCGGGAAGGACGAACTCAAACTACCCCTCTTTGCAGATGATATGATTCTTTATTTAGGGGACCCAAAGAACTCTACTAAGAGACTGCTGGAACTCATCGAAGAGTTTGGCAAAGTAGCAGGATATAAAATCAATGCACAAAAATCAACAGCCTTTGTATACACAGGCAATGCCACGGCTGAGGAAGAACTTCTAAAATCAATCCCATTCACAATAGCTACAAAAACAATCAAATACCTTGGAATAAACTTAACCAAAGACGTTAAAGATCTCTATGATGAAAACTACAAAACCTTACAGAAAGAAATAGAAGAGGATACCAAAAAATGGAGAAATCTTCCATGCTCATGGATTGGAAGAATCAATATAATCAAAATGTCTATTCTCCCAAAAGCAATTTGTACATTCAATGCAATACCCATCAAGATCCCGAAGACCTTCTTCTCAGATCTGGAAAAAATGATGCTGAAATTCATATGGAGACACAGAAGACCTCGAATAGCCAAAGCAATCCTGTACAACAAAAACAAAGCCGGAGGCATCACAATACCTGATTTCAGGACATACTACAGGGCAGTTGTTATCAAAACAGCATGGTACTGGTACAGAAACAGATGGATAGACCAATGGAACAGAATAGAAACACCAGAAATCAATCCAAACATCTACAGCCAACTTATATTTGACCAAACACAACATGCTTTCTTGGCAAAAAACCTTAAACAAATTGGATATAGAAGGAACATTCAACACAATCAAGGCAATAAATGACAGACCCTCAGCCAGCATCACACTGAATGGGGAAAAGTTGGAAGCATTTCCACTAAGATCCAGAACCCAAGAATGTCTACTGTCACCACTGATATTCAGTGTAGTCCTGGAAGTTTTAGCCAGAGACATTAGGCAAGAAAAAAGAAATCAAAGGAATAAACACTGGAAAGAAGGAAGTCAAATTATTCCTGTTTGCAAATGACATGATTAATAAGGGAACCAAAGACTCCAATAAGAGACTATTGGAACTCATGAGAGAGTTTGATAAAGTTGCAGGATATAAAATCAACATACAAAAATAAATATCAATAACCTTTATGTACACAGACAATGCGATGCCTGAGAAAGAACTTGTAAGATCAGTCACATTCATGATAGCTACAAAAACACTGAAATACCTTGGAATAAATTTGACCAAGGAAGTGAGAAATCTCTACAGTGAAAATTATAAAACATTAAAGCAATTAAAGAAGACACACAATAAATGGGAGAATCTTCCATGTTCATGGATTGGAAGAATTAATATCATCAAAGTTCCATACTACCCAAAGCAGTTTATAGGTTCATTGTGATCCCAATCAAAGTAGCAATGGCATTCTTCTCAGATCTAAAGAAAGGATGCTAAAGTTCATATGGAAACACAAGAGAGCTCAAATATCTACAGGAATTGTAAACAACAAAAACATAGCTGGAGGCATCACAATACCAGATTGGAAGACATGCTACATTGCATTTATCATCAAAACAGCCTGGTACTGTTACAGAAGTAGACATATAGACCAATGGTATAGAATAGAAACCCCAGAAATCAATCCACACATCTACAATCAAATAAACTTTGACAAATAAGCTGAAATCAATTCCTGGAGAAAGGATAGTTTTTTCAACAAATTGTGCTTGGAAAGTTGCATCTTTGCATGCAAGTATGAAACAAGACCACTACCTGATACCATCAAATTACTAGAGGAAAACATTGAGGTAATTCTACAAGATATTGGCATAGGCAAAGACTTCTTAAAAAAAAACCCTAGAAGAACAGGAAAAAAAGTGAAAGTAGACAAATGGAATTACATCAAGCTAAGCAGCTTCTGCATTGCAAAGAAGAGTGAAGAGGCAATGGATAGAATGAAGAGAAAATATTGCAAACTTTGAAGCTGATAAGGGATTAATACTCATTATCTGTAAAGACTTCAAGAAACTCAACAATAACAAAACAAATGATCCAGTTAAGAAATAGGCAAAGGACTTGAACAAGTATTTTTCAAAGAATGAAATTCAAATGGCCAACAGCCACATGAAAAAAAAAATGCTCAGGATCACTAACCATCAGGGAAATGCAAGGAAAAACTGCAATGAGTTTCATCTCATCCCAGTTAGAATGGATATTATACAGAAATAAAAAAATATAAATGTTGGTGAAGATGTTGGGGAAAGGTATCATAATCCACTGTTGGTGGGAATATAAACTAGTATAGCCATCATGGAAGACAGTATGGAGATTCCTCAGAAATCTGAAAGGATCTGCCCTATGACCCAGCCATCCTACTTGAAATGAAATCAGCATGTGAAAGAATTATTTGTACCCCCCATGTTTATTGCAGCTCAATTCACACGAGCTAAGATAAGGAGTAAACCGGGATGTTCATCAACTGATGATAGGATGAAGAAATTATGATATACATACACCATGGAATGCTACTCAGCCATAAAAAAGAATGACCCTGTCTAGCGCACTTGGGCCTCATTCCTTTGTAATCATAACGTCTACTCTACCACCAATGGCTCTACTCCCAACCTGTGTGTACTGATGGTCCTCTTCCCCACTTAATGCTGTATAATTGTTCAAACCTGGTAAATACCACTCTTAGGATCATTGGTTACTATCCTCACTCTGTCTTTTATGACCTTGTCTAAATATGATCAGAGTCAGCAAACTTGGAAGGCTTCCATAGCCTTGGCAACTCATGACGACAGCCTAGGGTGGTTACTGACACCATAAACTAGAGTGTCAATTTGTTGGGTCAACAACAGGAGTCACTGTGCACTTGCTCCTCATGTGGGATCTCTGTCCTTAATGTGCTGTACATTTTGATTTAATGCTATAACTAGTACTCAAACAGTATGTTTCACTTTGTGTTTCTATGTGGGTGCAAACTGTTGAAATCTTTATACTAAATTGATCTTCTGTATATAAAGAGAATTGAAAATGAATCTTGATGCAAATGGAAAGGGAGAGGGAGCGGGAGAGGGGAGGGTTGTGGGTGGGAGGGAAGTTATGGGAGGGGGAAGCCATTGTAATCCATAAGGTGTACACTGGAAATTTATATTCATTAAATAAAAGTTAAAAAAAAAAGAATGAAATTTCGCCTTTTGCAATAAAATGTATGCAACAGGAAACCATTCTACTTAGTGAAATAAGCTAGTTCCCAAAAGACAAATATCATATGTTTTCCCTGATCTATGATCACTAACATAATACAAAAATATGTATGAGAGAAATTGACATCTTGGTATTTGATTATTGTTTACAGCCCTTGTCTCTACTGTTGAGGAACAACATTTTTTTGTTTCTTGGTCTATTTGTGGAATTCTTTACTTAGTGGAATGTTAAACTTATAATTATAAAATAAACGAAAGTATGTCATTGTAAAAATTAAAAGAGAGTAAGAAAGGAACAAGGACTGAGGGTGGTAGCATGTGTGAGAGGGAGGTAAGATGGGAGGTATCAGTATACTCCTAAATCTGTATATATGAAATGCATGACATTTGTTCACCTTATAGAAATAAACAAGTTAATATGTATTTATTTATTTGAAAGGCAGAGGAGAAAGAGAGATTTTTTTTTTTTTCACCTGCTGGTTTACTCTCCAGAAGATTGCAAGAGACAGGGCCCAACTAGGCTGAAGTCAAGCATCAGGAGCTATAACCAAGTCTCATATGTGGATAGCAGGGGCCCAACACTTGGGCCATCTACCGATGCTTTACCATGCCATTGGCGGGGAGCTGGATCAAAAGTGGAGCATTCAAGGAAATGAAGCACTGCCATATGGGATGCTGGTGTTGCAGACTGTGGCTTTACCCTCTACACCAAAGCACCAACTCCAAGATTACAAAAAAAAAAAAATCTTAAACTATGATTTGTAAGTCCTTCACATTATTGATGATTACATGGGAAATGACAAAGTCAAGAGAAACCATTGTCAACTGAGAAGGAAAATTGGTAGTGTATGTTAGTTATGTGTAATTCCACCTTTTTCAAAAAGAGTTAAAAAAACATTCTACATGAACAAAATCGCTTTTCTTAATTCAAAAAAACTATTTGGAAGAAAATTATTGTGTTCTAAACAGATTTAAATCTTAACTTTTAAATTTACTTTGTATTTATATCTTCTTAAGAATGTAGAATATTTTCTAATTTTGGTCATAGTTGAGTAGGTGTGTGTTTTTGGATCAGTATTTAGAATACAACTGTAAATAATTAAGTTAATTATCCACTTGCATGGTTGTTACATGATTATATGTTATATGGTTGTCTGATTAATTCAAGAGTAACAAACTAGTAACTTTTCAATAAATGTTATTAAACATGTATTATGCCTAAATTATTCAAGTCTATGCTTTAAAAATTCAAAATGAGTGGGTATGCATGTGTGCACATATTTGTGTTTTTATAGAAAGACATTGTAATTTTAGTGAAATTCATCTATGTTTTCATGCTTATCCTTTTTTCCTTTTTGTGGAAACATTTTCTATTGTCTCATGGAATTAGCTATTCTTTAGGCAGTGGAAAGGAATGAAGATCATATGAAGTAAGAGTAATGATCATTGAATTTGGGACATGAATAGGGGGCTGTTTATAAAATAGATATTGGGCCACATGGCATGTCAGGGTGTCAATGGTATTTCACAGAAGATTCAGAAGTCATTGTAGAAGAGGCATCAATGATGTTATGAACTGCTGTGCTTCCTTCTTCCTCTTTGTCTACAAGCTAGTTCCTCTGTAGTTAGACATTCCTTGCTACTATACCCTCCTCTGTCAAATGAGTCCAATACCAGTCCAAGTAACTCAGAGGGTATGTTAGAGGAATTGTGCACCCATTAATTGTATGGCTTTCACTCATTGTGAGACTTACATCATCCCTTGGGAGTTCATTATGAAATATTAGATCTTTGCTCTGATACCATTCTAGGTCGTCTGTTAGTTCCAGAGAAGAGTGCTCCTACAATTGGAATAAGAAGCCCTTTTTTGTTATCAAATTAGATGCTTGTTGTAGAGGACAGAAAAATGGGATGTGAAGGGGAAGTTTTCATGGCTAGGTAAGTTATTTTATTTTATTTTTAAAATCATGTGTTAGAATTTCATTTAAAAAAATAAGTGCCCCTTTGCTGCAGAATGTTTAGGAAAAATGTGGGCACATGAACATGTCAACTTGTACTACATTATAATGGGACTTGAGTTGAAAATGTATGCACATAGCTTTAATGTACTTTTCAGTTTTTAAAGTTTATCTTATTTATTTATTTATTTGAAAGGCAGGAAGGGAGAAAGAGAAAGAAAAAGAGAGAGGTTTCTACTTGCTGGTTCATTCTGCAAATGCTGGCACTAGCCAGGGTTGGGCCAGACTGAAGCCAGGAGCCAGGAACTCCAGCTGGGCCTGAACTTGTGTAGCAGGGACCCAAGTACTTGATCCATCATCTGTTGCCTCCCAGAGCATGCAACAGCAGGAAGCTGGTTTGGAAATGGAGCCAGGACTTGATCCTGGGCACTCTGATGTGGGATGTGGGTGTCCCAAACAACAGCTTATACTGCTGTACCACAATGCCTGCCCTGCTATTCAGTTCTTAAAGATTTATGAAACCATCTAAATATTCTAGGAAAGATTAATAGGATTTTATTTTCATCTCTTTCAGAGGACAGTAATTATTTTATGAATAACATTCTTAGAGAATAGATCATCAATTAGGCATAATGATTATACCTTATGACATTGAGAGGTATCATGAGACATTAGTTTTGTAAGTTACTGGCTTTAGAAGATATAGAAGGTTAATATAGGCTAAAAAGTTGTATGATGTGCAGGATTGGGGTGGGGTGTAACTAATACGGCTCAGGTAAGAGCCTGCCATGCATCACTAATGAGAGTCTCAGGCAAAGGCTTGCCTGCAAGTTCTAAAGCTTCAGGTGCTGTTGTTAGAAACCCTTGAGTTCCTTTTTGAATTACTTTATTACTTAACTATCTTTACTAGAATTTGAGTGCACTACAAACGCGCTTATTTCTAAGATGACATCTTAGTAAAGACCAACAATTTGGTTATATTTTAGGGAGAAAGGCTACACTGAAATGAACATTGTGAGAAAACTCAAATTAATGGTACCTTGGAATATATTCTTACTTCACATACTGCTGTTTTCATTACAAGGTAAGGACATAAATTCGTACCTTATTATACTTGGTATTTTAGTTTATCTTGCTATGGAATAATTGGTTTCCTTATACTGTGAAGCATTTTGAATTCATTATAACAGATATGTACTAAATGACACTGAGGTCATCCTTTTTGAAAAGTCCTAATAAAGTAGATAATTTGGAGCTTTAAGTTTTTATTTTTTGAGTTTTTTTCAAATAAACAGGATTACAGTTTTATTATGATATGGAGTTTATTGGAAGAAACTCTGTTTTTTTTCCTCTTTTAAAAGGTGACTATAAAAAGTTGTCTATGTATAATTTAAACCTTTAAATGTTTTAATAATAAATAAAGAGAAATTGAATAATTCTAACATGACACCAACCAAAGTGATAGAAAGGTATTTTTAAAATGACTTTATCACTTGATGCTAATAATTGATTTCTAATTATTTTATGGAAATTTTATTTATAAATTAATTTTTTAAAACAGTGTTATGGAGAAAACATTTATTTACATTCAGTTGTTAGTTTTTAAACACCCCCTCATCCCCGCCATGGCTTTTTTTTTTAGTTTTTGAGGAAAATGGAAGAAATTGCTGAAATATAAAAGACTAGGGGGACTCAAAAACATTATCTTCTCATCCTAGTAGTGACTGAAACCCCACGGAGAAAGATGTCATAGAATATTGGGAGCTGGGGCAATTTTGGAGATTTACTAGTCCAATGTCATCATTTTGTGATGTGTTGATATCTTGGCTAACATAGTAAAATACTAAATGATAGGACCAGAATTAAAACTTGACCTTTGGCTCTGTGTCTACTGCTTGTTCAACTGTATTATGTCTCTGTGTCAATCAACACACGTTGCCCATTCTTTTTGGATTATCTGTCATTCCGATGTCTCATAAGGAATTTTCTGATTAAAATCCTCTGAAAAAATGCAAAATAGCTAATAGGTAAACTCAACCTAGTTGTAGAATTTAGGTTAAAATGATCTATTAAATAACCAGAACATGTGGCCAAGCCATTTGAATAAAATTTTCCTTTCTTATTTATGTCTTTGTTTCTGGCAGGATATATTCGTGCATCAGTTATCTTGACAAGAACATCACAGTGAGTATTTCTTGTTCTTTATGTCTTCTAAAGCATAAACTTAATGGGAATGACAAAACTCAGCAGGAAAAAATAAGTGAAATATTTTACAAAAAGATTACACACGATATAGTTCTTTAAAATATTCCCACAAATTAACAGTGACTAAAAATTCATTTCCATACTGATAATGTAAAAATATTTTCTTTTATTTTTATTTACAAAGAGGAGTTCTTCATGATGTTTACTGACTGTAGGCTCTAAAGACATGCTATTTTCTCTTCAAAGATTTGTAAGTAAGTTATATGAAGTATTGCCCTGCTTTGTCTTATTAATTCATATTATTGATTCAAATGTGTTGCATCTTATCATAGAGTAAAACAATTTTTAACAATAACAAGAATAAACAGGTTCTAGTAATAAATAATGAAAATCCCTTTTTGGTCTAAGGTGATCTGCTTAAAGAAAAGTAGAAATTTATTCACTGCTTTTTTAAATAAAAATTTTTATTGAAAAATATAACAGAAAACACCATGAAGCAAATGTACACCTTAGTGAATTAAAAATTGATTTTGATAATTAACGATGTGATGCTTTTACTTTAATGTTAGTCTGCCCTTTATGATATGGAGTAAGAGAGAATGAAGCATTGTGCTGGACAAATGCAAACTTACTCTTGGCAAATGCTCACCTCACTAGATTTATGAAGTCATGTGGAGAAAATATTTTGCTGGTCAGTGCTACAGTGTTACACTATTTTGTTTATTTCTCCATCTCAAAGTTCTTTCCGAAAATTCAGTTTACATCAGAGACCCGGAGAGATTCCAGGACACTCCTGAATTCTGTAAAATGAGACAGCGCCACCACCCAAATCTAACCCCTCCAAAAAGGGGAGGGAGGCCTTTTAAATGTTAAATCAAGAAAGACCTCTTTGATAAAGTGATGGAAATCAAGAGGAAAACACCAGCTGTCTCTTGGGAAAGGCTTGTTCAGGTTGCCTAGGGGCCTTTGACTATACAAGTTCTTTTTGTTTTCTTCCAGAAACGGGTTTAATGAAAATCAACAGAAAAGAGCTCTTTTAGCAGCACAGGTAGGTTATGCCTCAGATGGAGAGGCAGGCTGAGAAATAATCCATCCTGCCTTGGACTGGGCTGTCATTTCAACAATGAAACCTTTGTGGAGGGAAATAAAGCACTAACAAGACAGGAAGGAGAAGGAAGAGGCAAAGTAACTTCTCTCCTGCCTTTCAGGGACCCTCAAATTCATTTCAGTTCATATTGGCTTGTTCCAAGTGACATTCTTTTCTTCACTGTTTTGATAGGCCTGAAGCATTTATGGACGATTCAATCCCATCTACTTTCCTAAAAACAGGATTGGTTTAAAAATTAAGCACAATATCAAAATGATAAGAATAGTACAAATGCATACAAAAGGGGCAGAGAAACGTGAAAATGATTAGAGAGAAACATTGCAAAGGGACATCAACTATATCTTGGTGTCCTGACAGCTTTTACATTGTCTGATAAATCTAAATTACGGTCTTCTCTCGGTAAGACATAATTTTTCTCCCAAGGGGAAGGGTGGCACTGAATGTGAGGAGACATTTTTGTCTAAGTCCCTTTATATAATGATATTGCATAGAATACTTGCAATATCTTCAAACTGTAGCTGGAATGGATGTGTAGCAGGATTCATAAACAGAGAGGAGACACCAAGGCCATGAACCAGTCATAGTTTATTGTGACAGCATAAGACTCAGTTGGATTCATATTTAAAAAGACTGAGGCTGGAACAAAGAGGAATATATCCCTAAATATGGTTTTAACTTCTTTGTCTCCCTTACATGGCTACATGCATACATTTGACTGGATATTCTAATGTTACATGGTGGCTGCAGGAATTGATACAATACTGTGCATAGTTACTGATGATTTTTTTTAAGATTTATTTTATTTACTTGAAAGAGTTATACAGAAGGGAGAGGCCCAGAGAGAGAGAGAGAGAGAGAGGTCTTCCATCCAATGGTTCACTCCCCAATTGGCCACAACAGCTAGAGCTGCAGTGATCCGGAACCAGGAGCCAGGAGCTTCTTCCTGGTCTCCCACACAGGTGCAGGGGCCCAAGGACTTGGGCCATCTTGTACTACTTTCCCAGGCCATAGCAGAGAGCTGGATTGGAAGTGAAGCAGGCGGGTCTCAAACCAGCGACCATATGGGATGCCAGCACTTCAGGCCAGGGCGTTAACCCTCTGCACCACAGTGACGGCTCCCTGATGATGTTTTTTCCACACACATACTGAGCTGTACCACTGGCAAGGGTTAACACAATTGCTGTGTACTAGCAAGCAGAACCTGAAAGGGTTACCTATAAGCAGAGAGTAACTACAGTTGAAGCATTCAGAAGCAAGCAGATAATGACCACATGCCATTTCCAGGGTAAGTTTCTTTTTCTCTGTCTGAGCTTGGGGAGGCCTCCACCGCAGATGAATTTTTTTTAAAAAAAATTCCTCTATAAAAGATGAATGGTACAATAGAGAATCCTAATTTAATAAATATATTTCTTGGCAAAGTAATATGATTCGAATATTGATATAGCAAGCTACTTAAGTCTTCAAGGAAGACTTTGTCAAAGCTGAATTGCAAATAATTTTAACTTGTACTTTCTGATGGATGTCTGAATTTGTTTATTTTGTAGTGTCAACTAAAAGGAATCAGTAGACGCATGGAAGACAGATTTGATATGCTGTTAATGACAGTTTAAAAGGCAGAACTAGTTTATTCTTTTTTTAAAGATTTATTTTATTTATTTGAAAAGCAGAGTTACAGAAAGAGAGGGAGACACAGAGTTAGAGGTGTTCTATTCATTGGTTCACTGCCCAAGTGGCCACAACAGCCGGGGCTGGGTCAGGCCAAAGCCTGACACCAGGAGCCAGACACTTCTTCCAGATCTCCCATATAGTTGCAGGGACCCAAGCACTTGGGCCATTTTCCTCTGCTTTCTCAGGTACATGAGCGAGGAGCTGGATTGGAAGTAGAACAGTGGAATCTTGAACCGTGGCCATGTGGGATATCAGCTTCGCAGGAGGCAGCTTTGTTACACCAAAATGCTTGCCCTTGCCCTGACTAATTTATTCTTATTAAGAATGTAGATCATTTTTGTATCAAAATGCGAAGATTTTCTCTGGTATTGAAACACTACTTTTCTTTAAAAAGTTTCATTTATTTATTTGAAAGGCAGGGTTACAGAGAGGCTGGGTGGGGGGGGATGAGGGAGGGAGGGGGGAGAGAGAGAAAGAGAGAGAGAGAGAGAGAGAGAGAGAGTTATTCCATCTACTGGTTCACTTCCCAAATGGCCGCAGTGACCAGAGTTGGGCCCATCCAAAGTCAGGAACCTACAGCTTCTTCCAGTTCTCCCACATGGGTGCAGGGGCCCAAGAACTTGGGCAACCTTCTACTGATTTCCTAGGCCATAGCAGAGAGCTGGATCGGAAGTGGAGCAGCTGGAACTCCAACAGGCACCCTTATGGGATGTTGGCACTGCAGGCAGCAGCTTTACCCTTTACGCCACAGCACCAGCCCCCAGAGACCCTATTTTTTTCTTAAAAAGAGTGTCTTGTGTACTTAAGTACTTATGTGTCATATGAAGTTGTTAAAGTGCATTTTCTCTGAGAAATTTTAAGTGTATGTTTGCCTATGCAAACCCACAAAAGGATATCTATATAACTCAGTAGAAAAATCTGCCTTTGAGGAAAATTCCATTCTGGTGAACCCACGAGGTTGAGGAACATATATGTTTCCCAAAAAGTGCCCTAAGGGTGAAGTTATATTACTGTCTATTTTCTTGTTTTCAGAATTTATATTATTTACTCCCATGGAGATATGCTAATACCTTCCTTTTTTAATGAGTGAATAATACACTTGCCTTGCTTTGACTTCCCTCTCTGGGAAACCTGCACCTCTGCTTCCTGGAGCTGAAGAAGATGCATCAGGGTTCTCTGATTTCCAAACAAATTTTAAATGAAGCAATGTTAAAGAAGGGTGAGGGGTCCTAATCATGCAGTGCAGTGTTTGGATGGGAATGACATGTGTTTAAAGGCCGATCTTGCCTACAGATTCACTCTCCGGCTCCAGAAAAAATAGGGCCTGATAGTAGGTAATTGGAAGGATTCTCAAGGATGTTGGCAGAGAGGTGAGCAAAGAAAGGGTCAGCTCAGACTTCTATCCAAGGTGTATTGTGGACCTCAGTTAATTTCCCATCTAAAGATTGCATTTACCTGTGCTTCTTGTTCACCTGTGGAAGTGAAATCAGTGAAGAGAAAGATTGGGCTCTCCTCTTGTATCAGTTATGTGAATATATGTTTGTTTCTACTGCCTAGGATTTTGCTGTTGTTGTTATTTGCGTTACATTTCAAATTTTTTTTCTCCTAAAAAAAAGGCCTGAGACATAGAATCAGGAGCAGGTCATTACTCTGAGAAGGACTGAGGACTGTGAGATAAGGAAGGGAGAACATCCAATGCATTGTGTGTGAATGAGGCGCTTCCTGCTCAGAGCATCTGGGGCTTCCTCTTTTTAGGGACCATCTGAGAAGTTGTATACACTGTGTCCAAAAATCACTTGTACAAGGGACCGGGAAAGTTGCAGCATTTATCCACGAATTCCTGTTTCTCATGGGTGGAGAGCAAGTCCTGTCTGGTGGAGGGCTTAAATGCCCTGCTCTGTTCTGCCCTGCTGGGGTGCTGCCTTCAGGCAGGGACAGAGAAGCCAGTGCTTGAAGCTAGAGGTTCCAAGACCCACGAGAGATGAAGGGTGAAGAAGGAGGAAGGAAAGGAAGACAAGGAGCAAAGAGAGGTATATGACCTGTCACAGTTGTTTAAGGGGCAAAACCAAGGCTTGACATCACATCCCACAACCCTGGATGACTCTTGCCGCCTCATCAACAGAGCCCTAATAACCTAAGGGAATATAAAGTCAGCATCTTAAATTTCTGTGTTTGTAGCTGCTTTCAAATTTGCATGTTTCACTTGAATTAAATAATTTAACCATCTTGAACTCTTCTTTCTTTCTTTCAAAGTTTGAAGCAAGTTCTCCAAGGTATTTTTTCCATGATGCTATTAATTGGGGTGAGAGCAAAATAAAAGGTCAGTGCTTGTACTATGGTTTTGTTATTTATTTTCTCAAAAGATCTCTTTATGGGAATTTTTGAAATCAACTCTTATTGCTTCCTTATACTGCGTGGAGGGAACTGAGCCAGAGTGGTAGTAAGCCTAATCATTTAAGTTCACATCCTATGAAAAAATTGGACTATTTTTGGAAATAAGCATGGCTAAACATTTAGACAGAGCTCATAACTGCATGATCAGCGAAGATGCTCCTTGATTCCTTGGCATTCCTATTTTCACATACCGGTTTCCCGATTCCAGGATGCTGAGGGTAGTTTAAAATTTAGTTTGAGTGGTAACTAGGAAATATATATAATTATTGTTCTGCTAAAATGCCAATAATCCTCAATAGTTTTGGTCTGATATTTGTTTTCAAGAGAAATACAGGACTATAAATACATTTTTGAAGCTGATACACTTGTTTATCTAAATATTCAGTTATCTATTTGCTGGAAAAATATGGACAATGATCTAAGATGAACTTTAAAGACAGATGTGCTTCCTAGGGATAAAAACTGCATTTAGGTTTATAAAACATCATCATTTTCACCGAGAATAATGGTCTAGGTTAAGACAGCTTACTTTTTTCTCACAAGATTAGAGATTTGTATGTTTTTAAATGTGAAAAGACATTTTCAATCGATGGATCTTAAAGTGGAAAGGAATAAAAGGGATTTCTAATTCTTGCCTATGGTAGAACTGCAGATAAATTACTGCAGTTAAATAAGTATCTTTCACGAAGTTGACATCTTCCAGAGTCCCAGCTTCTTTAGTAATGCTTTATGGTGACTCGCAGACGTTCTCTAGGTCTCCTCTTGTCTTACTTTTCTACCTACTTGAGTTTTGCCAGTTGTCTCTTCCCCTCTCCTTAACAAAGGGAAATTTCTCGGTGATTGATTTGCATTTTAAAAACTCAGGAGGAGTTAGGGGTTAGATTTCATATTTACTTGCTTCTTCCTTTTAACATAATCTATGGGTGTAATTTTTCTTTCTATGAAAGAATATTTTTGATGACAGCAAGAAGTGACTTTGGCTTCTGCCTCAGAAAAATTAACCATGGGTTCTAAAGGATGAGTCATTGGCAATTAAACCTGGGGATTCATTTGTAAACGTCAAATGAAATATTTAGTCATTTTATTTAAAAGTGAGAGTTTTCTTCCGAGTTTTATACTTTGCCTGATCGCTGAAGTTAATGATGGACACACTTCTTTAACACAGTGCTTGCTCCTGGAGAGGGGACAGCTAGTGACAGACTCCACCCAGGGCCTCATCTGCAGCTGTGTGCTTCTGGTTCTCGTCATCTGGGACGGAGATTCCTTACATGGGAACTTGACCTTTCCATTGCTTGAAGGAGCCTAACCTTTGCTCTCTGAGTAGTTTGAGATGTGAAAGCCTGTCTTTCTTGCTTCACAGCACACATAATGAAATTAACTAGATAGAGCCTTGATGGGTTTAATTCCTTAGCTCATCAAGGCAAGAGGCCCAGGGTTCTGTTTAAGTTAATAGCAGTTACAGTTAGTCCAAGCTAGATGTTGACATCCTTTATTTATGAGAACTCGTGCGTGCCAGAAAATAACTTACTCTTTTCCCTCTCAGGTTCTTGTCCTCATGAATGCCTTAACGGAGCTTTCTGTTCTAAGACTGGTACATGTGATTGTCAAATATTTCAGGCTCTTGGGACAAGGTGCCAGATTGGTAAGTTTTAAGGATATTCAGATGAGAATTATGAAATACCAAAGAGAATATCAAAGCATAATTTACTATAGTAGTGTTCCTGCACTGGGAGTTAGGAAAATCATTTTATATTTCGACTAGACAGCCCACAATTCATTTTCAGTAATTTGATGCTATTAAGAAACAATGAGAAAGAAAATAGATAGTCCGGCTTTCTCTTCTCACTGATCCCTCTATTTTCCTCAAGTGGTATTTCTACTTTATATATTACTAGCCCCTTAAGACGAGATTTTTGTTCATCTCTCTTTTTTGTTTTACAAATTAGATTCTTTGTTTGAAGTCACATATTCTTTTCGACTTTGAATTAATTGGATATTCTATATATAAGAATGTGGTAGTATGGAGAATTCTTCAAGAATAGAAGACTTTTTTTTTAAAATTTATTTGACAGAGTTTATAGATAGTGAGAGAGAGACAGAGAGAAATGTCTTCCTTTTGTTGGTTCACTCTCCAAATGGCTGCCATGGCCAGAGCTATGCCAATCCGAAGCCAGGAGCCAGGAGTCTCTTCCTGGTCTCCCATGACAGTGCAGGGGTCCAAGGACTTGCGCCATCCTCCACTGCCATCCCAGGCCACAGCAGAGAGCTGGATTGGAAGAGGAGCAGCCAGGACTAGAACCGGGCACCCATATGGGATGCCGGCGCCGCAGGCGGAGGATTAGGCTAGTGCACCATGGCACTGGCCCCAAACAGAAGACCCTTTTTAGGGGCTGGCACTGTGGTGCAGCGGGTTAATGCCCTGGCCTGAAGCACCAGCGTCCCATATGGGCACCGGTTCGAGACCTGGCTGCTCCACTTCCGATCTAGCTCTCTGCTATGGCCTGGGAAAGCAGTAGAAGATGGCCCAAGATCTTGGGTCCCTGCACCCTTGTGGGAGACCCGCAAGAAGCTTCTGGCTCCTGGCTTCAGATGGGCGTAGCTCTGGCCATGGGGAGTGAACCATCGGATAGAAGACCTCTTTCTCTCAGTAACTCTTCAAATAAATCAATCTTTAAAAAACAAAACAAAACAAAACAAAATCCCTTTAATCTGTAGTGTCTAATATATGATCCCACATCAATAATAATCAATACATATTCATTTGTTTAATAAATATGTATTGACCATCTACTAAATCCCAGGCCAGGCACTGGGAATAGAAATGTTGAATGGTGAATAACAGAAATATTACTGCTCTCCCAGAGTTTAGAGTAGGGGGCCAGCACACAGCAGAAACATGATAATTAACCTTGTGATATGTAATATAAAAGGAATATGAAATACTATGAAAATATGCAACAGAGATAAGGCGTATTGTCAGGAAAGGCTCCCTGAATAATGAATCACTATGTGTTTCCCTGAAAAAGCCCAATAGTGGTCAAAATTTATCTAATAAATTTAGATAAAAATTACCAAGAGAAAAGACAAAAATATTGTCCCTTAATATTTATGCTGTGTGTAGAGTGTATCAAAGCATTTTACACATGCCGAGTTGTCAGTAAACACCATTGATATCTGTATTCTTCCAAGGGGGGTGGGCTGAGAAGATGAAAGATTGAGTGCAAGCCTGTCTGAAGGGTAAGGAAGGAGGTAAGCATGGCAAGAATAGGAGATGAAGTGGTTTAAGATGAACATGAGATCCAGTCAGTTTGAAGTGATGAATTCCTAAATTCCAGCATACATTGAATGACTGATGCTTTCCATGGCCAGGTCTCATATAAAACATGATCTTTAAAAATTAGCTGTTGTTTTTCTGTCTGGATGCCATAAAGATACTTTTTGAAAGATCTGTGGAACTTACTCTGCCCATGCTGATTTATAAGACACTCAGTGGTGACATTGCTTTCTCTTCTGTGCCACTTTATCTGCTTTAGCACCGTCAACTTCTTTTACTTGTTGTTTTCCATACTCTTCCTTTTCTGCCCTAGAATCTTCTTTCAGAAAGAAAAATAAAGGAAGTTTCTAACACAAAACCTTTTTTCTAAACAAGTTGGAGATTCTCTCTCTTCCTACCCCTGCCCCCACCCTACTCCAGGTGGTTTGATAGTTTTAAGAGCTACTGGTAACTTTATGTTACTTATTTATTCCTATGATACAGACCATCAAGGAAAAAAATATTTATCCTAATTAGAATCAGTAATCATGCTAGGAACAATGCTAGGAAGAGATGTAACTGATTTTATTCTACTAAACATTATCCTATTTCTTTTCAGTCCCAAACATGGGCAATGGCAGAGATGGGATTTGCAAAACCTGGGGACAGTACCATTTTGAAACATTTGATGGCATCTACTACTACTTTCCAGGAAACTGTTCTTATATCTTTGCAAAAGATTGTGGAAATTTGGAGCCTCAATATACTGTCTGGGTAGGTGATCCTACGATGTAATTAACCATCATTTTTGCAAAAATGTGTATTTTATTAAATTTATTTATTTATTTGAAAGGCAGAGTGACTGGGTGGGGGCAGAGAGAGAGAGAGAATCTCCTATCCCTTGGTTTGCTCTGCAAATGGTCACAATGACTGGCCCTGGGCCAGGCTGACCCCTACAGCCGGTAGCTTCTGCTGGGTCTCCCACATGACAGCAGGGGACCAAGCACCTGGGCCATCTTCTGCTGCTCTTCCCGGGAGCATTAACATGAAGCAGGTTCAGAAACAGAACAGCTTGGACACAACTGGTGCCCACATGGGATGCTGGCACTGCAGGTGGAGGCTTAACCCTCTATGCCACAGTGCCTGCCCCAAAAGTGTGTATTTTAAAAGTACTGGACAAATGATGGGAAATATATAAAAATCATAGAACAATACTTAGGATTCTGTCTGAGGAAAGAGAGCTCTTCATTCTTAAAGGGGTAGACTGGGGGCCAGCGCCGTGGCTCACTTGGTTAATCCTCCCATATGGGCACCAGGTTCTAGTCCCAGTTGCTCCTCTTCCAGTCCAACTGGAAGAGGACTGATGTGGCCGGGAAGGCAGTGGAGGATGGCCCAGGTGCTTGGGCCCCTGCACCCGCATGGGAGACCAGGAGGAGGCACCTGGCTCCCGGCTTTGGATCGGCACAGCGCCGGCCGTAGCAGCCATTTGGGGAGTGAACCAACGGAATGAAAACCTTTCTCTCTGTCTCTCTCACTGTCTATAACTCTACCTGTCAAATAAATGAAAAGGGGAGTAGACCAGATTTTTGAGTATATTGAGTATAACTCTATTGAGATTGAGGTCTAGGGCTGGGAGAAATGAAAGAATTTGGATCCATGCAGGAGGGATTTGCAGGCAATACAGAATTGTCTCTGTCCTGGATACCATATTATTTTTTAAAGATTTATTTATTTGAGAGGTAGAGTTACAGACAGTGAGAGGGAGAGACAGAGAGAAAGGTCTTCCTTCCATTGGTTCACTCCCCAGATGGCCACAACGGCCGGAGCTGTGCTGATCCGAAGGCAGGAGCCATGTGCTTCTTGCTGGTCTCCCATGCAGGTGCAGCGGCCCAAGCACCTGGGCCATCTTCTACTGCTTTCCCAGGCCATTGCAGAGATCTGGATTGGGAGAGGAGCAGCCAGGACTAGAACCGGCGCCCATATGGGATGCTGGTGCCAGAGGTGGAGGACTAACCCATTGCACCATGGGGCCGGCCCCCTTATTTTTTATTTTGTTTTTAAAGAATTTTTGGATACCATATTATGAACCCCAGTCAATATGCCTGTTCTTCAGATTTTATTTGATCATTCTGAACAGGGGATGGGATCACACATCAACTGTATTACTCATTTTCTTTTTGAGGGTTCCAGGGAGATGCCCACCTAGTTTAATTTATAAAAATTGCACCCTCTGTATGAACTGGAAGCTGACATTTATGAAATACAGTACACAAATTACACAAGCACAAGCTACAGCATGTGGAGATGGGTTGCTAATTGCTGGATTGATCAATTCTGTTTGAATCCAAGGACTTGGTTCTCAGTTGCAGAATACTTGATTTAAAAACAAATTCTTAGGAGACATTTCAAGTTCTAGAGAGGCTCTTGCTGAAGTGAGCAAGTCAAGAACCTGTTTCCTTACTCACCAACCTCCCCTGATTTTCTAGATATCTCTAAGGGTGACCAGGAAACTGCTGTGTTGTGCCGTTGAAAAGCTGAGACTCTCCACAGCAAAAATGTTTCCATTTCTGTTATTTTTCCCCCTCTAACTATGTTGGCATTATCTAGATTCTCTTCCTATTTTAGATTATGGAAATATTAAAAGAAGGCCCTGAAACCATTTTCAGAGATCTGTGTGTACCCAGAAAGAGAGATTTATTGAGTGATCCTATGGGGCATTAAGGGTGCACACCTAGAGGTTTCTCTAGATAGGAAAGTCAATAGGATGCTTCCTTAGCTCCAGACTGCTCTTCTCAGTTCCCTCTCTCTCCCTACCCCCCACTCACTTGATAGATTGGTCACTTAGACACCTTTTGACTCTCACTGAAACGTTCCTGTCCAGAGTCTCAGACTTTCAAGAATTAAAGTGTCCACTAGATAATGGATCTTTTTGATGATAACACACAATGTTGAACTGTACCTTTAGAGTTAGCAGGTATTGTTTCTACTTGGCTTGGTTTCAGTTGGTGGAATTTTATTTTAAACAATTAAATCCATTTATTTAAATTGTTATGTTTGTCCTGTTTATACAACAAGTTCACTTATTTTGTAGGAAATTCACAGAAGTCTAAAAATAATATTGGAATTATTAGTGGATGGGTATGGCATGGTGATTCAATGGGTTATTCCATCACCTGCAATGCCAGCTTCCCATATGAGTGTTGGTTTGAGTCTTGGCTGCTCTGCTTCTGATCCAGCTCCCTGCTAATATGCCTAGAAAAGCAGTGGATGATGGCCCAAGTGCTTGGGCCCCTGTCCCCAGCTCGGGAGACTGGATGGAGTTCCAGGCCCCCGGCTTTGGCTAGCCAGACTGTTGTGGACATCTGGAGAGTGAACCAGCAGATGGAAAATTTCTTTCTCTGTCCCTCTCCCTCTCTCTTCCTGTATTTCTCTCTTTCCCTTACTCTGTAACTCTGCTTTTCCGATAAATACATAAATCTTTAGAATGTAAAAAATGACTAGTAGTCCAGAGTTACCATTAGTGGCAGTTGTTGACCTAGTAGTTAAGATGCTCATATACCATGCTGGCATGCTTGTGTTTGATCTCTGGCTCTGGCTTCTAACTCCAGCTACCTGCTGATAATGCAGATGCTGGGAGGCAGCACTGAGGGCTCCAGTAAAGATTGAGTTCTTCACATTTAAGGAATGGATTAGAGTTCTCTCTCTGCCTTACAAGTAAATTAATATTGTTAAAAAAGAATTAACCTCTGCTGACGACTTCATATATTCCCTTCTAAACTTTTTTGTTTGAGTTTTATGCATATTTATAAAACTGAAATCATGCTGTCTATAATTTCCTGTCCTACATTCTCACTTATTATTGTATCAAAAACTTTCCATGTCAAATAATCTCAACAGACATAGATTTTATTAACTGTATTTATTTCAATTTAGGAAACATTCAAATTATTAACTATATCCTATTTTGGAAATTTAGAATAAAAATCAATATATTAGAATATATATTGATAAACATCTTTAGGTATATATGTTTTATACTCTTGATTATTTTCCTACTTAAAATTCAGTTTTATTTATTTATGCTGTATGTCCTTAGTTTGAAAGATTGCATCAAGGCCGGCGCCGCGGCTCACTAGGCTAATCCTCCGCCTTGCGGCGCTGGCACACCGGGTTCTAATCCCGGTCAGGGCACCGATGCTGTCCCGGTTGCCCCTCTTCCAGGCCAGCTCTCTGCTGTGGCCAAGGAGTGCAGTGGAGGATGGCCCAAGTCCTTGGGCCCTGCACCCCATGGGAGACCAGGAGAAGCACCTGGCTCCTGCCATCGGATCAGCGCGGTGCGCTGGCCGCAGCACACCAGCCGCGGCGGCCATTGGAGGGTGAACCAACGGCAAAAAGGAAGACCTTTCTCTCTGTCTCTCTCTCACTGTCCACTCTGTCAAAAATTAAAAAAAAAAAAAAGATTGCATCAAGACAAATGTAGTAAAATAATATCTCCTAGCTTTTTCACTCTCCACTCCAGCAAAAGTCTCACTCCCTAAAGGCAATTACTTCAACTTTTCAAGTGATTTCTTCTGGATTTCATCTAACATGTCAAAAATAGGCCATTATTTATTTATTTTTAAAAGTTAGGCTCTATTTGTCCACTTTATAGTATAGAGAATGAGGAAGTATTTTAGTTTCACCAATATTCCTGCACTTAACACACACATACACACACACACACCCTCAACAGAGTTATAGCACAATATTTGGTTAAATTAAGATGTAGTTTTTACATTTCAGTCTCTATGTTATTATTGTTTAGCGCTGAGCCCAATAGATTATGATGACTTTTATTTCTTTTTTGCTATATCGCCTTTCCTAGGGTAAACAGTTTCCCCATTTTTTGTTTGCTGCATTTTCTTAACTCCAGTCATTGCTTTTTTTTCTTCCAAACTCTCTGTAAAACTCTTCTTCATATGGTCTGTTGCATTAGACTGTCAGTTTCTCTTTTCCCCCTTGGAGACTTCCCTCCCTCAGTTTTGTATTTTCTGCTCCAATCAAGGGGGGTTACTTTCCAGGCCTACTGTACTACTAGCACTTGGAAACTCTTCTCACCAGTCTCCTAGAGAATTTCCTTCTCTTCTCTAGATTGGTTTTCCTGTTTCATGTATCCCAGCAAATGAGTAGTGATCATTCAACCTTCTTTATCCTTGAGAGATAGGCTCTAAAAGACCTCTTGGATGCTCTACATATAAGGCCGGTACTTTTTTTTGGCAGTGCTGATTTCTCCCTTTGTTTACTCATTTTAGTTGGCCATGTATTATTTTCAGATTTATTTCAGGAAGGAAGTTTTGTGAAACTTTGATTATAACTTGAAAGCACTTTTAGAATTTTGAAGTTCAGTTCACTCTGATTTCTAATCATTTTGTGTATGACCTTCCTTCTCTGCCCAGAAATTTTTACATCTTCTCTTTATCACCAAAGTTCTGAGATTTCATGATACTTTATATATATACACATTTACATATATTTGTACATATGTGTATATATAACTGTATATAATATTTTATAGTTTATATATATATATATAACATTATATATATATCCCATTATTCATACTGGACACTGAATAGGCTTTCAGTGTCCTTCAGTTTTGGAATAATATTTCTTTCTTTCCTCTCTTTCAGAAATTTCTCTATTCATATGTTAGAGATCCTAAACTGAATTTTCCCTTAATTTTCTCATTGATCCTCTTCTATTTTCCATCTTTCTTGTTGTTGTTCAACATTTTGGGATATTCCTTCCCAACTCTTACATGTTTATCATCTAACCTTTCTTACTTTAACAACACATTTATTGTTTCATGTTTTCAACATGCAATTATTTATTGTTATTATTTTAACTTCATTTTTAATGCCTTTTATTCTGGTTTCATGGATGACATATATATATATATTCAATCTTGCTAAGGATATTAACTATGGATCTTTAACAGTTTATTTTTCTGAATTGTTTTTGATTTATTCAATTTCATTTCTTTGTTTACTTTAGACTTTATTCAAATGTTCCTGAACATTTTTTTATCTTTGAAAATAAGATTATAAACTCAGAAATATGGATTAATGCTAGTTTGGCTAGTGTGAGATTCAGCAGCGATCCTCTTGTTTCATTAGAAAAGTTCATAAATATTAGGATCTGTGTGTCCTTTTTCTATTTTATTTCCATAAAAGAGAATACTCTATCATACTGTCTGGGATCAGAAACCTGAATTCCAGAATATTGAGAGTTTTTTTTTTAATATTCTTTTTAAAAAATATATCAATTTGTTTGAAAGATAAAATGAGAGAGAGAGAGAGACAGAGAGAGAGAGAGGGAGAGAGAGAGAGAGAGAGAGAGAGAGAGAGAGAGAAATGATCTTCCACCTGGTGGTTCAGTCCCTAGATGGCCACAAAGACCGGGGCCAGGTGAAAGCCAGGAGTCTGGAACTCCATCCTGATTTCCCATATGGATAGCAGGGATCCTAGTATTTGGGCCATCTTCTGTTGCTTTCCCAAGGTTTATTAACAGGGATCTGGATCAGAAATAGAACAGCTGGGGCTGGAACCAGTGCTTTGACATGGGATGCTGGTGTTGCAAATGGCAGCTTAACTTGCTGTTCCACAGCACTGGTCCCAGGAATATTCTTATCTCAGGCTTTTGTTCTTGCTGTTCTCTTTGCCTAGACTGTCTATTACTCTTGACATTGCCAGAATCTCACCTCTCGGCAAATTTTTGAGAAGCATTCTTTTTCTTAAACCATTCAAGGGAAAATAAATTAAAAGTCACTTGTGTTTTTAGAGAGGTCATGGTCACTTTTTCCAACCTTTAGCTATTGCTTTTTTTGTACTCCATTTGAAACTCTTATTTTGTGGATTTCCAACAGGTAAAAGATAAGGACATTAAAAATTATAAATCTGTTTCTTTGTAGCACTGTATAGTTTTCTCATCAGAGCTATTTTTTTCAATACTTACCATGTAGCTTTTTTCTCAACTTAATGAAGAGCTTTCTTAAAACATTTTTTTCTTTCTAAAAGTTTTTATTAGTATAAAGAGAACAGGTTTCATGTATTTTGTAGGTACAGTTCTGAGAAGATAACCATACTTCCTCCCACAGTCCCTTCCTCCTTCGACCCCCCTAATCCTTTTCTTCTTTCCTTCCTCCCTTCCTAGCTTCCTTCCTTCATTTTATCTTTAATTTTTGCAAAAACATTTTAGTCCACTCTATAATCACAGGTTTAATGCACCACAAACCACACTATACAACAAGTAAAAAGCATAAAGACCACAGTTGTACAGGAGTATAGACAAGGGCTAAAAACAGCAATCAGATCATAAAATGTCTGTTACATTCCTATACTTTTTTATTCTATATCAAATACTACATATAAGAGGAAACATATTATATTTGTCTTTTTGGGACCAGTTTATTTCACTAAACATAATGATTTCCAGTTGTATTCATTTTGTTGCAAAAGACAGGATTTCATTCTTTTATATGGATGAGTAGTATTCTATAGTGTATATACCACATTGTGTTTATCCATTCACCAGTTGATTAGCATCTGGGTTGATCCATGCCTTAGCTATTGTGAATTGAGCTTCAATAAACATGGGGGGGTACAAATAACTCTTTCATATGTTGATTTCATTTTATTTTTGCAAATTCCATGGAATAGAATGGCTGGGTCATATGGTATATATATTTTCTGATCTCTGAGGAGTCTCCATACTGTTTTCCATAATGGTTATACTTGTTAACATTCCTACCAGCAGTGTATTAGGGTATCTTTTTCCCCACATCCTTACCACCATTTATTGTTTTTTTGATTTTTATATGATACCCTTACTGGGGTGAGGTGATACCTCATTGTGGTTTTGATTTGCATTTCCCTGATGACTTGTGATCCTGAGCATTTTTTCATGTAACTGTTGGCCATTTTAGTTTCCTTTCTTGAAAAATGCCTGTTGAAGTCCTTTGCCCTTTTTGTAACTGGATTTTTTGTTTTATTGTTATTGAGTTTCTTGAGCACTTTATAGACCCTGGATATTAATCCTTTATCAGTTGCATGGCTTGCAAATATTTTCTCCTGTTCTGTAGTTGTCTCTTCATTTTTGAGTGTTTTCTTTGCAGTGCAGAAGCTTCTTACCTTGATGTAACTCTGGTTGTCTCTTTTTGCTTTGATTGCCTGTGCTTCTGGGGTCTTTTCCAAGAAGGCTTTGCCTAAGCCAATGTCTTGCAGAGTTTTTCCAATGTTTTCCTCTGGTAATTTTATGGTATCAGGCCATAGATTTAGATCATGGTTCTATTGTGAGTTGATTTTTTTTTTGTATAATGTGTAAGGTAGGGGTCTTGTTTCATACTTCTGTGTGTGTAGCACCATCTGTTGAAGACACGGTCCTTTCTCCAAGAATTTATTTTAGCCTATTTGTCAAAGGTAGTTGGTTATAGCTGTGTGGGTCAGTTTTGGGGCTTTCTATTTTATTCCATTGGTCTACATGTCTATTTTTGTGCCAGTCCCAGGCTGTTTTGATTATTTCTTCCCTGAAGAATTGTGATGCCTTCTGCTTTGCAATATTACACCCAATATGTAAAAAGATTCAGATCATTTTAAAAATTTGCTTGGCTAAATTTTAGTAAGTTAATTCTGTTGTCCAATTTTTGATGTAAATATCTGTTTTTGTCCTCCAAATCCTAAATATAGTTATAATGTTGTAAAGTGTCACACACTAATGACATTATAAAACTGTAGTATGTGTTGTGGACTTAGTAACTCAAATGGACTCTATCTGTGGTTGTTCCTATGTGCTCTTTTTCTTTTTCTCCCTTTAAGGTTCATAATAGCCCTAAATGCCTTGGTTCAGTGTATTCTTGCTATCGGTCAATCAGCTTGTTCTTTTCAAACCAAGAGGAAATACGAATTTATGGTCATGAAATAAAAAAAGATGGAATCAGGTAAGAGGTGATAAATGGTACAGTAAAAAAATGGTACTTCACAGACTAAAAGAATTTCTAAGTATCTCATACTAGAATTGTAGGGATTAGGGAAGAAAAGATTTTTTTTTCTTCAGCAACACATTTAAAATTATATAATATAATTTGGAAAGGATTCTAGAAGTCCTTTCCAAGTCTGTGTGAATAAGGGTTGGGTGTCGCTTGAGATTTTCCATTGAAGTTTTGACAATGATTGGCTTTTACTGCATCATAGAGGAGTGTGTCAACTTCCTGTCTGCCAAGTCTATGACCTCAGAGTTTTAGGGAAGAGGATGTTTATATAATTGGCAGAATGTTTATACATTTTAAAGTAGAAATATTTTGTAATACTCGACATTACAATATAAATTATTATAGAAACACTCAATTTTAAATATTTACTGGTTGAATTATGCCAGAAGAAGTAAAATGTGGGATTGAAGAATTCTATCCATCATTCAGAATTCAATATCAGATGTGTTTGAATCATGGGGATTATTTCCAGTGCAATGACCTTACTGACCTGTGATTATTTTTCTCAATTTGTATTCCACCAGAGGTAGCAGGCAGTATCAGAAAGTGTGTAGGACACAGCACTAGAGGAGCTTTGCCACAATCTGGCAACTCTGAGCAGGCCCTCTTGGGCTTATTTTCTTAATCAGTTGAGTTCTGTATTTCTCATTTTCTTATAAAAGAAAGCTTAAGCATTTGAAGGGAAAGATAATGCATTGACATGTATATTTCCAAGCACCAAATTTGTATAATAATTTTATATTGTTCACACAGCATTTTGGTTAAAACAATGGGGACTTTTAAAAATTCTTAAGCTTTGTAAAAGAAAGATAGATTTTCAAAAATCTTAACCCATTGTTGAGGGCATGATATTTAATTTTAATTCAGAGATAACATTTCTATGAGAATTTCTGTTTGTATGATAGAAAAACTGACTTTCTTAATATTCAGCAATGTTGCTTTTAGTAATACTGCTCCTGGACTAGAGCCTAACTCAGCTAGTACTAGAGAAATATTCACCAAAATAAAATCAAATGTGTGTGGTAAGCACATGAAGACTTATCTATCTGAATTTCAGTTCTTTCAACTGTGAAATAAGGAGTTTGGTACAAACAGACCTCTGACTATTTTTCAGCATTAATCTGTTCATTTATTTTTACATTTTAATGTTTCCTGTCTAGGTTATCTTTGATTTATTGGAGATTACCTAGTTTTCATCTTCTCTGGTATCCTTTATTATAAGGTTCAAGATAATCAGAGTTACCCATCTTTTTTTTTTTTAAAGTGTATTTACTTCAAACATGGAGGAAACAAATGACCAAGAGACAAAAAACTAATTAAACCTCACCTATAACAATGATTATACTTCCATTCAATTAGCATCCTATTATATGAAATATAATTGTAAAGCATGATCCACTTTTTCAACTATAGATTCTACAAGTTTGGAAACACGAAACAAGTATATTTCTTCAAGCCATTTCACACAAACTTTTACTATGAATTCTTCATTTTCATATTTGTAATTTTTGATAATATATTGTGGTACTAGTTAGCTAGAGTCTATTCTCTAGCTCAAAATTGTGGCTATTTTCTCATTTTTATAACTAATTTTCCATAAATTTTTTATGTAAAGCATTTTGTGGAAATGATTACAGATATTTTTAATTGTTTCTTTGGGGGTTATCCCTTTGCTAGCCAATAAGTTTAGTTTTATGATTTTCCTTCTCTATATCAGGTTGTTTCTGAAAAGGAACTCACTAATTTTTGATAGAAATACATGACTATACCTTCTGACCACCTGTCTTGTTCACATCATGGCTTTTAATTTTTGTTTGCCAGTGATACATTAATAGAAATGCTTTTGTTCTCCATTTCTTTAGTTACTAGTATCTGATTTTTTCAGCAACACTGAAGGGTGGAAGAAGGGGAACAACGTTCTTTCAAAAATATTTTATCTGACTCACTGTGCTTTTTAAAATTTTTTTGACAGGCAAAGTTAGACAGTGAGAGAGAGAGAAACAGAGAGAAAGGTCTTCCTTTTTCCACTGGTTCACCCCCCCAAGTGGCCGCTATGGTCAGTGTGTTGCGGCCGGTGCGCTGCGCCGATCCAAAGCCAGGAGGCAGGTGCTTCCTCCTGGTCTCTCATGCGGGTGCAGGGCCCAAGCACTTGGGCCATCCTCCACTGCCTTCCCAGGCCACAGCAGAGAGCTGGCCTGGAAGAGGAGCAACCAGCACAGAACCCGGCGCTCCATCCGGGACTAGAACCTGGGGTGCCGGCACCGCAGGCGGAGGATTAGCCTAGTGAGCCACAGCGCCGGCCTCACTATGCTTTTTTAAAAGATTTATTTATTTATTTGAAAGTCAGAGCTACACAGAGAGAAGGAGAGGTGAGAGAAGTCTTCCATCTGCTGGTTCACTCCCCACTTGACTGCAATGATTGGAGCTGTGCCGATCTGAAGCCAGGAGCTTCTTCTGGGTCTCCCATGTGGGTGCAGTGGTCCAAGGACTAGGGCCATTTTTCACTGCTTTCCCAGGCCACAGCAGAGAACTGGATCAGAAGTAGAGCAGCCAGGACTTGAACTGGTGCCCATATGGGCTGCCGGCACTACAGGCGGCGGCTTTACTTGCTACACCACAGTGCCAGCCCCTCAGTGTGTTTTAAAGTGTCCAACGGCTTAGGTTTCTTTGTTCCCTTTTGTCTTCTACTTCCTTTGTATGTGTGCATGCTTGTGAAAATTAGAAAGTAGACACTGAATCACGAACTTCAGTATTATAAGTGACCATTATTGAAATGGACCAAATTGTGTTCCATTTAGAAGTTATGGCTGTAGGGGCCAGCACTGTGGCTTAATGGGTAAAGCCGCCACCTGCAATGCTGGCATCCCATCTGGGCACCAGTTTGAGTCCTGGCTGCTCTACTTCTGATTCAGCTCTCTGCTAAGGCCTGGGAAAGCAATGGAGGGTAGTCCAAGTGCTTGGGCCCCTGCACCTGCATGTCTGACCCAGAAGACGCTCCTAGCTCCTGCTTCAGATCAGCTCAGCTCCGGTCATTGTGGCCATTTGGGAAGCGAACCAATGCATGAAAAAGCTCTCTGTCTCTCTCTCTCTCTACTCTGCCTTTCAAATAAATAAATAAATCTTAAAAAAAAAGAAATTACAGCTGTTACTTCTTTGCAATACTGTATGATGAAATGTATTGTATCTCTTTTAATGCACTTTGTAACATTAAAAATATAAACCATAATTAATCATCTCTAGACATTTTTCCTTTTAGAAAACAATGACTAATGACAAAGTGACATATTGGGGATAGAAACTATTTCATTATAACTGCATTGAAAATAATATTAAGCAAAATCAAACATGTACAACACATTTGCACATTTTGATCATTGTTTGTTTTGCCATTATCTCAGAATTGTGGAACAGCATTTTTAGATTATCTTTAATTTTCTAGAGATAAAATCTACACATTTAAGCCCTCAGTTTTCTAAATAAGTGATATATTTTTCAAAATTACTGACAATTAGCAAATATGTATTTTTGTTGGCCAAAAAGCATCCAACTATATGTTTAAAATCAGCAAGGGGAAGCTATCATTTTTATTGTCTTTTGGTTTCATTATTGAAGTTTTCAAGATTTCTTATAGAGAAAATATTAAGTGAACAGATCTCTCTGTCCATCTCACTGCATAGGATATTCTATAATTTCAATAATAATTCTCTTTTAATTGTCTCATCCACTTCCAGAAAAAAAATCATGTTTAACTGATCCTTCATCATAATTTGTCAATTACCTTTGTTCTTTTTTTCAAGTTTAACATTGCCTCAGACATTTGGACACGTTGTCATTGAGAAACTAGCTGACTACATTTTAGTGAAAACAACCTTTGGCTTTTCATTGGCCTGGGATGGGATATCTGGAATTTACCTCAAGTTGTCTGGGGAGCATAAGGGGAAACCATGTGGCCTGTGTGGGAACTACAATGACATTCAATCTGATGATTTCATAATCCTACAAGGTAAGTCAGTGGAACTGTAGAAATGTGTGGGTGCTGTCTCTGGTCTTCTTTCACCGATCAATCTCTTTGTACTCAGACTTTTCCATAGGTTTGGGAAAACTTCTTTTTTTCATTTGCCTGCTTTAGTTATTTTAAGTGAAGATTGAACAGAAAAACTTTTTTTATATTATTTTGAAACCGATGAGCAAGTATAAAATTGCCAAACTAAGATATAGCACTTATTCACATGAGAAATATTCATTGAACATTTACTTTGTGTCAATAGCTTGGGGTACATCTGTATTATCTACTGTTTGTAGGAGCTTGGGATACATCCATGAACAAAGAAACACCTTTCTTCTTGGGGTTTATATTCTAGTGATACAAATGTATTTGAGTGATACATGTCTACTTTAAGACAAGAGCTATTGTCCATCCAAATCTTAATAGAAAGAAATTAAATAACTGACAAATAATAGTTTTCAACGGTAATGAAGTGTGAACAGGATCAAAATAAGTTTGGTGACTAGGTTTTATATACCAACCTATCATCTGTTAAGTAAGTTAAGAAACAAATTCCAGCGAATTGTTACAAAAAGCTTTTCTTTCATTTCATTTCCTAGTGTGTGGTGACAACAGAATAAGAGAATAACAAGCCCTGGCCATGATTTAGGTCCATACATAGAGGCACAATAACGAATACTGTTCTTACCACCAGCAGACCTGGCTTTGAATCTTGTTTCAACTCATACAAGTTTTGTAATCTGATCATCTAATGTTTCCAATGCTCAGTTTCTTCAGCTGTGAAACAGGAATATGAATAATCCTAAACTCAGAGTAGTCAGTAAAAATAATATATTTTTATACTATTTATGACTATAGTTAACATGAACATATAGCTATGTTATTCCCAATTCTCGGAATATTCTGTAAAGTGTGTAATGTTTTCTCATTTTTATAATGGGAATACAAGGTAATGGGTTAAATGTTGCAGTTTGTGATACTGTCAGGGTTGTATTATAGATCCAACTGGCTCCCAATCTGGTGCTTATGTTAGGGCACAGACAATTGCTTGAAACTACAAAATTCTATATGATATTTTTTTTGTATTATAAAATTAACAGAGACAAATTGCCCACATATTATGTTTAAGAGATTATAAAATATCTACTTAGAGTGTGGGCTCTGAAGTCAGAATGTGAGGTTCAACTTCTGCAATGCCTCATATTAAATTTAAGAAGTTTTTTTTTTTGACAGGCAGAGTGGATAGTGTGAGAGAGAGAGACAGAGAGAAAGGTCTTCCTTTTTGCCGTTGGTTCACCCTCCAATGGCCGCCGCGGTAGCGCGCTGCGGCCGGCGCACCGCGCTGATCCGATGGCAGGAGCCAGGTGCTTCTCCTGGTCTCCCATGGGGTGCAGGGCCCAAGCACTTGGGCCATCCTCCACTGCACTCCCTGGCCACAGCAGAGAGCTGGCCTGGAAGAGGGGCAACCGGGACAGGATCGGTGCCCCGACCGGGACTAGAACCCGGTGTGCCGGCGCCGCAAGGCGGAGGATTAGCCTAGTGAGCCACGGCGCCGGCAAATTTAAGAAGTTTAATGATGCAAAAATATTATAAAAGGGGTCTTGAAAATGCATATTATGAAAAAATGCACATACTTCAAAATTTTTTAAACCAAAATAAACTTATCTTTTAATATCATATTTCCAAGAAGTTTTTGAAGTTCCCTTATATTTTATAGAATTACAAAGATAATCCTTGTAAAATTTTTGTTGTAGCACCTGATACACAGATATTAATGTAATTTATTTAATGTGTAATTATCTCTGAGTATTCTTCATTAAGCCCACAGTGGACATTAAATAAAAACATTTACAAATGTCCTCACATAGGTTTGAGAAGACTTATTAGCATGCAAATATTTTTCCCAAGCTGAATAATGAGTGCATCATCAGCATTAGTTTACTGGTAGCTAGAGGTAGAAAGCAGGGCTCCCAGAAAGCAATTTCATCATATATAAAATGGAGATAATAATAATGAGCCCGAGACTTCCCAGCCCATGAATATCTAATAAGCAAATGTCATCCAAAGTGCTCAAAAGTCAGTAGGCAAAGTACAGACTTAGCATGTTGGGATCATCATGAAATAAGATTTTGAAAACAACTGGGTATTTGAAATGAGAGGGTTCACAAATTTGGAATCTTGAGACAGGGTTAGGAAGCAGGTTTTGGGAGTCAGGAAGAACCAGTCAGATGGCAATTGTTGATTTATTTTTCCTCTGTGCCAAAATTCCATAGAAAAATAATAATATTCATTTTCAGTTCTTAGAGTTGGAAGGTATTGCCTTGGGCAACTTCCTCTGGGATATCCAGGGAACATGGCATAGATGCTAAGGTAGAAAAGAGTATCTGGTATTGTGAGAAGCAAGGAGGCTCCAAACAGGAGTTAATGGCCAGGCTGACTTTGATAACCTGGAATAAAAAGTAATTGTTCAAAGTGAGATATCTGGGCCAGCCCAGTTAGTGGATTAGAAGTGGGGGAAGACTGGAGAAAACAGCTAAACCAAATTTTGACTAAATTGGCAGAAATCAAGAGGAATCCTTGAAAGTTCATAGGAGGAGCCTACAGGGAGATTTCAACTTCTTTACAACTTTATTTTGTGTATTTGTGTTAAGCAAAGTAATTAAAAAAACTGAACTTAAACAGTTTGTAGCTACATGACAAGAAACTACCCTTCTAAGGTGTTTTCAAAAAGTTCATGGAAAATGAGTATTTTGAAAAAATTGCATGGATTTTATTTCTTGAACCAAAATAAAGCTATCTTTTAATTTCTATGAAGTTTTTGAAGTCCTTTGTATTTCCTTTGATATTGTATTAATGCAGATTATGTACAGATGAGCTGTACCACTGTTAGTTTTAAGATATTGTTTTCTTGAAACTCACTTGAAACTTTGTTGATTAGCTAAATCTTTAGAAAGTTAAATGTTTGATTGAATGGTACTGCATGCATAGTTTTTAAACAGTGATTAAAATTGCTTTTCTGTATTCCTACTAGTACTTCGGAGATTACTTCATAAATAAATGAGACTATTCGGAATTTCTATGTGCATGGGAAAATTTTAATTTGCTATTTATTTGAAATTCTGTTGCCACAATTCAAGTCTGCCTCTCACTATGAACCAACAAGGAAGTCCTGATTTACTTTCATTTTTCCCAGCCTAATAGTTGACAGTGCTTTTCTTTCACTCCTAAACATGTCCCAATATAGACAAAAAAATTACACTTAGAACATATTTTATACAGAATATTTTTTTTTGTTATTTTTTTTTAATTAAACTTTTATTTAATGAATATAAATTTCCAAAGTATAGCTTGTGGGTTACAATGGCTTCCCCCCTCCCATAACTTCCCTCCCGCCCGCAACCCTCCCCCCTCCCGCTCCCTTTCCCCTTCCATTCATGTAAAGATTCATTTTCAATTCTCTTTGTATACAGAAGATCAATTTAGTATATATTAGGTAAAGGTTTCAACATTTTGCCCATATAGCAACATCGAGTGAAAAAACTACCATTGGATTATTAATTATAGCATTAAATAGCAATGTACAGCACATTAAAGACAGAGATCCTACATAATTTTTTTTTTCAAAATAATTAATTTTCTATGCCATTTCCATTTTAACACCAGGTTGTTTTTTTTTTTTTTTCATTTCCAATTCTCTTTATATACAGAAGATCACTTCAGTATATAATTAGCAAAGACCTCATCAGTCTGCGCCCACACAGAAACGCAAAGTATAAAAATACTGTTTCAGTACCAGTCATAGCATCACTTGGCTTTAGACGACACATTAGGGACAGATCCCGCATGGGGTGTAAGTACACAGTGATTCCTGTTGCTGACTTAACAATTTGACACTCCTGTTCATGGCGTCAGTAATCTCCCTAGGCTCTAGTCATGAGTTGCCAGGGCTATGGAAGCCTTTAGAGTTCGCTGACTTTGGTCTTATTCAGATAGGGTCATAGTCAAAGTGGAGGTTCTCTCCTCCCTTCGGAGAAGGGTATCTCCTTCTTTGATGGCCCCGTTCTTTCCACTGGGATCTCACTCACAGAGATCATTCATTTAGGTCTTTTTTTTTTTTTTTCCCATGATATCTTGGCTTTCCATGCCTGCTATACTCTCATGGGCTCTTCAGCCAGATCTGAATGCCTTGAGGGCTGATTCTGAGGCCGGAGTGTTGTTTAGGACATCTGCCATCCTATGAGTCTGCTGTGTATCCCACTTCCCATGTTGGATCTTTCTCTCCCTTTTTGATTCTATCAGTTAGTATTAGCAGATACTTGTCTTGTTTGTGTGATCTCTTTGACTCTTAGACCTATCAGAGCTATCAATTGTGAGCTGAAATTGATCACTTGGACTAGTGCGATGGCATTGGTACATGCCATCTTGATGGAATTGTGTTGGAATCCCCTGCACATTTCTAACTCCACCATTTGCGGCCAGTCCGATTGAGCATGTTCCAAATTGTTCATCTCCTCCCTCTCTTTTTCCATTCTTAGATTTAACAGGGATCACTTTTCAGTTAAAATTTAAACACCTGAGAATAATTGTGTGTTAATTACTGAGTTCAACCAATAGTACTAGAACAACAACAACAACAACAAATACTAAAAAGGATAAAGTATTACATTGTACATCTAAAGTCAGGACAGGAGCTGATCAGTTCATTGTTGCTTATAGTGTCCATTTCACTTAACAGGTTTCCTCTTTGGCGCTCAGTTGTCACCGATCAGGGAAAACAAATGATATTTTTCTCTTTGGGACTGGCTTAATTCGCTCAGCATGATGTTTTCCAGATTGCTCCATCTTGTTGCAAATGACTGGGTTTCGTTGTTTCTTACTGCTGTATAGTATTCTATGGAGTACATGTCCCATAATTTCTTTATCCAGTCTACTGTTGATGGGCATTTGGGTTGGTTCCAGGTCTTAGCTATTGTGAATTGAGCTGCAAGAAACATTAATGTGCAGATGGCTTTTTTATTTGTCAAATTAAATTCCTTTGGGTAAATTCCAAGGAGTGGGATGGCTGGGTTGTATGGTAGGGTTATGTTCAGGTTTCTGAGGAATCTCCAGACAGACTTCCATAGTGGCTTAACCAGTTTGCATTCCCACCAACAGTGGGTTAGTGTCCCTTTTTCCCCACATCCTCTCCAGCATCTGTTGTTGGTAGATTTCTGAATGTGAGCTATTCTCACCGGGGTGAGATGGAACCTCATTGTGGTTTTGATTTGCATTTCTCTGATTGCTAGTGATCTTGAACATTTTTTCATGTGTCTGTTGGCCATTTGGGTTTCCTCTTTCGAAAAATGTCTATTGAGGTCCTTGGCCCATTTCTTAAGTGGGTTGTTTGTTTTGTTGTTGTGGATTTTCTTGATTTCTTTGTAGATTCTGGTTATCAATCCTTTATCTGTAGTATAGTTTGCGAATATTTTTTCCCATTCTGTTGGTTGCCTCTTCACTTTCCTGACTGTTTCTTTTGAAGTACAGAAACTTCTCAATTTGATGCAATCCCAAATGTTAATTTTGGTTTTGACTGCCTTTGCTGTTGGAGTATTTTCCAGGAAGTCTTTGCCTGTGCCTATATCTTGCAGGGTTTCTCCAATGCTCTCTAATAATTTGATGGTTTCGGGTCGTAGATTTAAGTCTTTAATCCATGTTGAGTGAATTTTTGTGTAAGGTGATAGGTATGGGTCTTGCTTCAAGCTTCTGCATGTGGAAATCCAATTTTCCCAGCACCATTTATTGAATAGACTGTCCTTATTCCAGGGATTAGATTTGGATCTTTGGTCAAATATAAGTTGGCTGTAGGTGTTTGGATTGATTTCTGGTGTTTCTATTCTGTTCCATTGGTCTATCCATCTGTTTCTGTACCAGTACCATGCTGTTTTGATAACAACTGCCCTGTAGTATGTCCTAAAATCAGGTATTGTGATTCCTCCGGCTTTGTTTTTGTTGTACAGGATTGCTTTGGCTATTCGACGTCTTCTGTGTCTCCATATGAATTTCAGCATCATTTTTTCTATATCTGAGAAGAAGGTCTTCGGGATCTTGATGGGTATTGCATTGAATGTATAAATTGCTTTTGGGAGGATAGACATTTTGATGATATTGATTCTTCCAATCCATGAGCATGGAAGATTTCTCCATTTTTTGGTATCCTCTTCTATTTCTTTCTTTAAGGTTTTGTAGTTTTCATCGTAGAGATCTTTAACGTCTTTGGTTAAGTTTATTCCAAGGTATTTGATTGTTTTTGTAGCTATTGTGAATGGGATTGATTTTAGAAGTTCTTCCTCAGCCGTGGCATTGCCTGTGTATACAAAGGCTGTTGATTTTTGTGGATTGATTTTATATCCTGCTACTTTGCCAAACTCTTCGATGAGTTCCAGCAGTCTCTTAGTAGAGTTCTTTGGGTCCCCTAAATAAAGAATCATATCATCTGCAAAGAGGGATAGTTTGAGTTCGTCCTTCCCGATTTGTATCCCTTTAATTTCTTTTTCTTGCCTAATAGCTCTGGCCAAAACTTCCAGAACTATATTGAATAGCAGTGGTGAGAGAGGGCATCCCTGTCTGGTACCAGATTTCAGTGGAAATGCTTCCAACTTTTCCCCATTCAATAGGATGTTGGCCGTGGGTTTTTCATATATTGCTTTGATTGTATTAAGGAATGTTCCTTCCATACCCAGTTTGCTTAGAGTTTTCATCATGAAAGGGTGTTGTATTTTATCAAATGCTTTCTCTGCGTCTATTGAGAGAATCATATGGTTTTTCTTCTGCAGTCTGTTAATGTAGTGTATTACGTTGATTGTTTTGCGAATGTTGAACCATCCCTGCATACCTGGGATGAATCCCACTTGGTCTGGGTGGATGATCTTTCTGATGTGTTGTTGCATTCTATTGGCCAGAATTTTATTGAGTATTTTTGCATCTATGTTCATCAGGGATATTGGTCTGTAATTCTCTTTCAATGTTGCGTCTCTTTCTGGCTTAGGAATTAAGGTGATGGTGGCTTCATAGAAGGAATTTGGGAGGATTCCCTCTTTTTCGATTGCTCTGAATAGTTTGAGAAGAATTGGAGTTAGTTCTTCTCTAAATGTCTGGTAGAACTCAGCAGTGAATCCATCTGGTCCTGGGCTTTTCTTTGTTGGGAGGGCCTTTATTACTGTTTCAATTTCTGTGTCAGTTATTGGTCTGTTTAGGTTTTCTATGTCTTCCTGGCTCAATTTAGGGAGGTTGTATGTGTCCAAGAATCTGTCCATTTCTGATAGATTTCCCTGTTTGCTGGCATACAAGTCCTTGTAGTAATTTCTGATGATTCTTTTTATTTCTGTGGCGTCTGTTGTTACGTTTCCCATTTCATCTCTGATCCTATTGATTTGGGTCTTTTCTCTTCTTTTTTTAGTTAGTTGGGCCAATGGGGTGTCAATTTTGTTAATTTTTTCAAAAAACCAGCTCCTCGTTTGGCTGATTTTTTGTAATTTTTTTTGGATTCAATCCTGTTGATTTCTTCTCTGATTTTAATTATTTCTCTTCTCCTACTGGGTTTGGGTTTGGTTTGCTGCAGATTTTCTAGATCCTTGAGATGACTTGAAAGCTCATCTATTTGGTGCCTTTCCAATTTCTTGATGTAGGCACCTATTGATATAAACTTTCCTCTTAACACTGCTTTTGTTGTATCCCATAGGTTTTGGTATGTTGTGCTGTTATCCTCATTTACTTCCAGAAAATTTTTGATTTCTCTTTTAATTTCTTCTATGACCCGTTGTTCATTCAGGAGCATATTGTTCAATCTCCATGTGTTTACACGTGCTCTAGGGATTCCTGAGTTGCCAATTTCCAATTTCATTCCTTTGTGGTCTGAGAAGCTGCATGGTATGATTCTAATTCTTTTGAATTTGCTGAGACTTGCTTTATGGCCTAGTATGTGGTCAATCCTAGAGAGGGTTCCATGTACTGCTGAGAAGAATGTAAAGTCCTTAGATGTAGGATGAAATGTTCTGTAGATGTCTGTTAGATCCATTTGGGCTATAGTGTCATTTAAATCTACTGTCTCCTTGTTGATCTTCTGTCCTGTTGATCTGTCTATCTCTGAGAGTGGAGTATTGAAGTCCCCCAGTACTATTGTATTGGGGTCTAAGTCTCCCTTTAAGTCCCTTAACAAGTCTTTTAAATAAGCTGGTGCCCTGTAATTAGGTGCATATACGTTGATAATCGTTATATCTTCTCGTTGAATGGATCCCTTAATCATTATATAGTGCCCCTCTTTGTCTCTCCTAACAGTTTTTGTAGTAAAGTTTATGTTGTCCGATATTAAGATGGCTACGCCCGCTCTCTTTTCATTTCTGTTGGCGTGGTATATCTTTTTCCAGCCTTTCACTCTCAGCTTGTATGGATCATTGTTGGATAGATGGGTTTCTTGTAAGCAGCAAAAGGATGGGTTTTGTTCCTTAATCCAATCAGCCAATCGGTGTCTTTTAACTGGACAATTCAAGCCATTAACATTCAATGTGACTATTGAGAAGGACTAACTTTGCCCTGCCATTTGCCAAAGATATTTTCTAATATCTGGTTTGAGATTCCTGTGATCTTTTGCTCTGAGGTTTCCTTCCTTTACCTTCTTTCATATTGGTGACCGTGTTTCTGTGTTTCTGTATGTAACACGTCTTTAAGCATCTTTTGCAGGGCTGGACGAGTGGCGACAAATTCTTTCAATTTCTGTTTGCTGTGAAAGGTCTTAATTTCACCTTCATTCACAAATGAGAGCTTTGCAGGATATAATATTCTGGGCTGGCAGTTTTTCTCTCTTAGTACCTGGGCTATATCTCGCCATTCTCTCCTGGCTTGTAGGGTTTCTGATGAGAAATCAGCTGTAAGTCTAATTGGAGATCCTCTGAGAGTAATCTGTCGTTTCTCTCTTGCACATTTTAGGATCTTTTCTTTGTGTTTCACTGTGGTGAGTTTGATTACGACGTGTCGTGGTGAGGATCTCTTTTGATCATGTTTATTAGGGGTTCTCTGAGCTTCCTGTACTAGGATGTCTCTGTCCTTCTCCAAACTTGGGAAATTTTCTGCTAGTATCTCACTAAAAAGGCCTTCTAATCCTTTCTCCCTTTCCATGCCTTCAGGAACTCCTAGAACCCGAATGTTGGGTTTTTTAATAGTATCCTGTAGATTCCTGACAGTATTTTTTAGATTTCTGATTTCTTCTTCTTTTCTTTGATTTGACTGTTTCCTTTCCTGTTCTCTGTCTTCTAATTCCGATATTCTCTCCTCTGCTTCATCCATTCTGTTTTTAAGGCTCTCTAATGTGTTTGCCATTTGATCTATTGAGTTCTTCATTTCATTGAGGTTTTTTTTCACTATCGCAATTTCCTGTTCCACTAGTTGTTTCATTTCATTTTGATTCCTCCTTAATATTTCATTTTCACGGGAGAGATTTTCTATCTTGTCCATTAAGGATTTCTGTAGTTCAAGAATTTGTTTTTGAGAACTTCTTAATGTTCTTGTGAATTTTTTGAAATCTGCTTCTTGCATTTGCTCTATCTCTTCATCTTCATAATCTTGCATTGTCATGTCTTGTTCACTTGGGGGCGTCATAGTGCCTTCCTTGTTCTTGGTAGCTCCGCTTCTATGTTTCTTGCTTGGCATGTTAGAGATAATTTGTGGTGTTTTTGTTTTTGTTTTTTTTTCTCTCGTTATACTATGCCTCTAAGTGAGCTGTCTGTTTTGTTGGAGCCTTAGGGGCTGTGATGGGTGTGGTCAGAGGGCTATGCTTGTTTCTTGAGGTTTAAGGCTGTGTAAAGAGCGACTCTCCCAGATTATTTGCTCCTTGCTGGGATGCTCTCTCTCTCTCTCTCTCTTTTTTTTTTTTTGTTTTGACTTAGTTGGGAGTGGGGTTGAGGGTAGTTGAAATCTAGCCTCTGTGAGTATTCGTTTGATCTACCCCTGGGACCATACACAGCGTTTATGCAGCCCTCAATGTGTTCTCCAGTTTCGCTAAAGATACTGAGTTTGGCTGAGCTTTACATATGTAAGATCGCGGTGCTCTTTGTTTTGCTTGGTGAGTGAAGGGAGAGGCCTCTGTTCCCCCTCCCCCCAATGTCTCGGACTTCTCAGGTCTTTTGTCTTTCTTACCCTCCTCCGTTCCCGCTTGGCAAGTTAGAGATAATTTGTGGTGTTTTTGTTTTTGTTTTTGTTTTTTTTTCTCTCGTTATACTATGCCTCTAAGTGAGCTGTCTGTTTTGTTGGAGCCTTAGGGGCTGTGATGGGTATGGCCAGAGAGCTATGCTTGTTTCTTGAGGTTTAAGGCTGTGTAAAGAGCGACTCTCCCAGATTATTTGCTCCTTGCTGGGACGCTCTCTCTTTCTCTCTCTCTCTCTTTTTTTTTTTTTTTTTTGACTCAGTTGGGAGTGGAGTTGAGGGTAGTTGAAATCTAGCCTCTGTGAGTATTCGTTTGATTTACCCCTGGGACCACACAAAGAGTTTATGCAGCCCTCAATGTGTTCTCCAGTTTCGCTAAAGATACTGAGTTTGGCTGAGCTTTACATATGTAAAATCGCGGTGCTCTTTGTTTTGCTTGGTGAGTGAAGGGAGAGGCCTCTGTTCCCCCTCCCCCCAATGTCTCGGACTTCTCAGGTCTTTTGTCTTTCTTACCCTCCTCCGTTCCCGCGCTGGCGAGATTCTGTGGCTCTGCCTCCTCTCCCGCCGCTGCCGCTCGGCTTGTCTCGGTTGGTTTTCCACGCGGTGGGTTCCCTGTAAGTCCTCTGTGTTTCCTCCACAAGATCCGGAAGCGATTCCTCTGCAGTTTTTTTCTTGAGTTTTTTCCTGATGCTACAGTAATTCCGCTTTTATGAAAGTTTATTTTCCCAAACTAAGGCACACGTCCTCACTATCCGCCATCTTGGCTCCGCCCTTATACAGAATATTTTAAGTTTAGTTTAGCAGGGCCCCAGGCCACAAATAGATATGGATTTGAAGTCTCGCAATAAATAATTTCTATGACTTTCATATTAATTCAACATAGTAAAAATAGCTAAATATAGGTTTCCAAACCTGAAATTAAAATGAACTCTAAAGGATTGCTCAGGTTATTTAGTTGCATTAAAATTTATACATAAATATTGAAATAAATAGGCCTTGAGGAAGTATTTTAGATTATTCAGATTTTTACAGATGATGCTTTGAAATGAAATGTGACTACACATTTACTTTAAAAAGACATCAGTTTTCCCATTTTTATGTAACTATCTTAGACCAGACCCATGCTTTGTTCAGTGAGTAATATATTCAACAATGTCATAGATAATGAAGTTGACCAGAGAAATTTTAAAACTTTAGAATTATAATAATCTACTTAATAAATGGAGCCATATGCTACATGATGACCTTTTGGTCAATTGTGGACCATATATATGAAGGTGGCTCCTAAGATTGTACCACTTAGTGATGTCACGGCTATCTTAGTTTGTCTAAGTTCACTCTGTGACATTCATGAGTGAACATCTCTCAGAATTTATCGATTCATTAAGGGATACATGACTGTATTGTAAATTCTCCCATATTTACTTGCTCACTATTTAGCAAATGTATTTTGAGTGCCTTCTGTATGCCAGATAACAAGACAAAGGCACTGCAATAGAACAGCGAAGACAAGCTCTCTCACTTCATGTCATGTATATTGTAGCGGGGTGGAGTGAGATGGGGAGTGGGGGAATGCAGATTCCAGGTCATGTGAAGTCTTCCAGGCTACAGTGAAGTTTGGGGTTTTACACTTAAAGAGCAAAGCAAATCAGTGTCCAAAATCTTTTCAACTTTGGGTAGTAGCACACAGACATCACATTCCTGTCCTAAAGATGATCTGACAGAATGATGGGACATTAGGCATAAGATTTTTGATGCTAACTTTTTGATGAGATTTTTGAGTAGCATATTGCCATCAGTGGCAGCCCTATGACCGTGGGAATCTGAGTGGTAGAGAATCCGGAACTGAATTCTGAAGTCCACCTGTCCTAGATAGATCCTTGCTTGGTTCTGCCAAGTTCTTGAAATTTGAGATGCAACCTTTGTCTTAATATGGGTCAGGATCAATGTCATTATCAGGCCCTGAGCTTGTATGCACGTCAGGTAGTAAGACAGTTTAAACCTGATTTGGAACTTAGAGTCTGGAGTGCTCACTTCCAAATGTCAGAGTTGCTAAATCTTACCTGCAAATCATTCTGGCATTGTCTTAGGATTTTCAGCAATGGGCTTTTTCCTGAACGTGTGTAGAAATACTGTTCATGCTTAGATGAAATGGATTAACTTAGCTTTCTCTTCTTTAGCTGTCTTTTCCAGTCTTTCATTATCTATATACATGTCTTCTGAAATGTATTTGTAATTATTATAGACTCTCAAAAAATAGAAATAGAATTTTAATAGGATTCTGACTAATGCCAAATATCATGAGAGAGCTGTCTGAAAATTTCCATACTTTTCAAATAAGTGAGACTATTCAGAATTAATGTGTCTGTTAGTTTTGTACATGTTTTCCTCCTCTCCATAGCACAAACTAAGTGTTGACTATTTAACACTTTACTGTTGTACTGTGTGTTGTACCGGCTCACTTTCAGCCCTTCACATGTGGTTTCAATACAGTTTGCTTTTTTTCTGCGATAGTATTAGCTTTTATTTGGTACTTCCACTTTGTTCAATTTATTATGCTAAAATAAAGTTATTGTCTAATATCATATTGTCTAACTTCACAATGTTATTGAGTTTAACTTTTTTTGACTTCTTATATGATTTATTTATTTGTTATTTATTTTTTTCACTTTTATTTAATAAATATAAATTTCCAAAGTACAACTTATTGATTACAATAGCGTTTTCCGCCCCCCATAACTTCCCTCCCACCCGCAACCCTCCATCTCCCGCTCCTTCTGGCATTCCATTCACATCAAGATTAATTTTCAAAAAAGAAGATTCATTTTCAATTATCTTTATATACAGGAGATCAATTTAGTATATATTAAGTAAAGATTTCAACAGTTTGCACCCACACAGAAACACAAAGTGTAAAATACTGTTTCAATACTAGTTATAGCATTAATTCACATTGAACAACACATTAAGGACAGAGATCCTACATGAGGAGTAAGTGCACAGTGACTCCTTTTGTTGACTTAGCAAATTGACACTCTTGTTTATGGAGTCAGTAATTTCCCTAGGCTCTTGTCATGAGTTGCCAAGGCTGTGGAAGCCTTTTGAGTTCACCGACTTTAATCTTATTTAGACAAGGTCATAGTCAAAGTGGAAGTTCTCTCCTCCCTTCAGAGAAAGGTACCTCCTACTTTGATGGCCCATTCTTTCCACTGGGATCTCATGCGCAGAGATCTTTCATTTAGGGTTTTTTTTTTTTTTTCCAGAGTGTCTTGGCTTTCCATGCCTAAAATACTCTCATTCATGAGCTCTTCAGCCAGATCCGAATGCCTTAAGGGCTGATTCTGAGGCCAGAATGCTGTTTCGGACATCTGCCCTTCTATGAGTTTGCTGTGTATCCTGCTTCCCATGTTGGATTGTTCTCTCCCTTTTTAATTATATCAGTTAGTATTAGCAGACACTAGGACAACTTAATGCTTTATCCCTTTTAGTATTTTTTTTCTACTTAATACTATTGGTTGAACTCTGTAATTAACACACAATTATTCTTAGGTGTTTAAATTTAACTGAAAAGTGATCTCTGTTAAAAATAAGAGTAGGAATAAGAGGGGGAGAAGATGTACAATTTGGGACAAGCTCAAGCTGACTTGCCCCAAATGGTAGAGTTAGAAACATGCCTGGGGATTTCAATTCAATCCCATCAAGGTGGCATGTACCAATGCCATCTCACTAGTCCAAGTGATCAATTTCAGTTCACAATTGATCATAATGATAGGTCTGAGTTTAACATTTTAACCAAGAAATTTATATTGAAAAACTGTTTGTATCTCCAGAAAATAAGTTACATTTCTTTGTATTTGTATTGTGCTCGTGTGAAATAGAAGACTACACAGAAGACATTGCTACGTTTGCGAATAGTTGGTCAGTGCAAACACCAGATGACACTAAATGTATACCCACACCATCAGATTTTCCAAATCCATGCTCCAGTGGAATGCCAGCTTTTGAGGTAAATTTGATGTGAAAGATTTGGACCTGTTAGATATAATACATGCATTATTTGTATCTTTAGCATTAAGCATTTTTTAGGGCAAATACAATATATCTAAAAGTATTAAACCCAGGAAATGTAATTGCAGTAGGGAATAATTTTAACATTATTTAAAAAATAGTGAATGTAATGAGTTTCTTCATTGGTACTTAACATGAAAATACGTAGTTAGAATTGGTTGTCAAAATTTGTAAGTATGAATTACCTTCTCTTACCTGGTAAGAAGAGAGCTTTACAAATAGTGAAGAAAAAAAAAAAAAAGAAAAAGAAAAAAGAGAGAGTGAGAGAATACCTATATCATGTTCTGGAGTACAGGCATCTGTTTATTTTTTTTTTTAATAGGCAATCTTCTTCAAGTGCCAGATACTGTTGCAGTTCCCTTTTCTGAGCTGCCATGAATATATTGATCCATACCTATATATTGCCAGCTGTGTTAATGATCTTTGCAAGTAAGTGAAATGATGAATATTTGCAAAAAATTTTTCTTAAGGCAAAAGGACAGTGAAAGCCACTTCTGCAACTTAACCATTTTACAGTTTCCAAAACATAACAGGGTCCAAAATTTAGCTGTCAGCTATTAGTATGTATAAATTACAAACGATTTACATCCTAAATGTTTTACTTAAGCACCATGAACAGAATACATTAGTTCTTAAACATTTTTCTGTTATTGACCCCTTTTGGAAGTCTAGAGCTCTTTGTAGTTCCTTTTTCAAAATAATGCCTGAAATGCATAAAATTAAGCAATAGGGTTACAAGTCAAACTATAAAACAGTAAAAACATGAATTTTTGATAAATTGGTCATTTATATACTTTTCAAATCTAATAATTACTGCAATTTGACATAGTGAAAAATGTAAGCAATATTTTGTGATAGCTCCAAAAATTTTAATGGGAAATAAACTGAAAAAAATGAGATTTGATACATGTTGGTGACAGTCATCAACAGTGCCAACAATGTTGTGATGTGTTGCTAATGTGTGTAATTGAAAGCAGGAAATGTTAAGTTTCGATTGGAGATTACTAAAAGTGAAGATAATAATTGTCCTATCCAAGGTCACAGAGTCCCTTATTTTATTCCAGGTAAAAGACAACCAGAATAGGTTTTTTTTTTTTTTTCAGTCACTATGTTCAATGAGACTATCATACTCTGTTCATCTTTGTAGAACTAACTGTAGATTACCTGTTGTTGATGTGTGATCTGTTTTTTTTTTTTTAAAAACAATTACCAACTGTATGTGACAAACCACCTTGAATGTTTATGATTACCTCAAGGAACTTAATATGTTTACATATTTTATGAATTACTAGAAGTTAATGATACATGGAACTCTTTTGATAGTATCAGGCTAGTTTTTGGTTGACTAAAACTACTTAACTGACATCTTGGGTGACTTGTTAAGAGGTTCAGGTTTATCAAAGATGATAACAAAGAGAAAAAGTTATGATAGTATAAGATTATGTTATCTGAGAACTACTTCTCTGTAGTTAAATTTAAATTATAACAAGAGTAATCAATAAAATATTTTCCAAGTATTGTTTACTTGTGACATCTATTAATTTTGGGTAGAATGCGGTTATACCTTGATTTGTATGTATTGTCTCTAAATTTCATAGATCCCCAACCTTAAAATATTGGGTAGTCATCTTACTATATATTTTTAAAAATTCTTTCCTTATTTTATCTATTTGGAAAAGATACCTGTTACATCTATTTGTTCTTTGTTTCTTTTTTGACACCTGTAGGTAAGCCATGGTTCTTATTTAGACGTATGTATGAAATTTAAAAATTTGTTCTTATTCCATAGTGATTTATTCTTGGAGTATTCTCCAGGAGTGTTTTCAACTGTGTTATCATTAGTGTCTATACTATCCATTTTTCAAGCAGGGAAATGAAATATCATTTGGTAGACTCAGGAAAGTCAGTCTTCATTTACTAGCTTAGGATATTTTTTGGCTGCTTCAACAGCCACAGTAACATTGGCTCAAATTAAAGTTTCTATTTCTGACATAGAAAAATCCAAACTAACAAGTGATCTTGGATTGAGAAGTGATCTGGATCCTCCCTGAGTTTTTCAGTGACTCAGTGGCATTGCTGCTGCATAACCCCCTTGGCCTGGAGTATTAGTCTCAATTTCCTGGCAAAAACTGGGTCACTACCACCATGCCCACATTTTAGCTCTTAGAAAGGGTGACAGGAAGTAGAGGTTGGTATCATCTGAAGTGGAAAGTTCACAAACCTCCATTTTTAACCCTTTGGCCAGAACTTAGTAACATGGTCACAGTGAGATGTTGTCTTTGGGTGGCCAATTATATGCCCAGCAAAATCCTTTTTTTCATTAAAAAATACTTATTATTTACTTGAAAGGCAGAGTGACAGGGAGAGACATAGATCTTCCACCTGCTGATTCACTCCCCAAATGCCCATACATACAGGCTGAAACCAGGAACTCCCTCTGGGTTTCTCAACTTTAAGTTCTTGAGCTATCATCTGATGCCTCCCAAGCACATTAGCAGGAAGCCGTATCAGAAGTGAAGTAGTGCCCAGCAAAATCTGAAGAGTTCTAATACTGAAAAGAAGGGAGAAAAGCAGTTCTGTCCCACCCACTTCATTCTAAGTTTAATCATTTAGGAATTAACATTTTTTAAAGATTTATTTTATTTATTTGAACAGCAGAGTTACAGAGAGAGAGAAGAAGAGAGAGATAGAATCTTCCTTCCACTGGTTTAATCTCCAAATGGCAGAAACAACCAAGGCTGGGCCAAGTTGACACCAGTAGCCAGGAACTTCTTTAGGATCTCTTAGGAGGTTGCAGGGGCCCAGAGATTTGAGCCATCCTCTGTTGCTTTCCAAGGCACATTAGCAGGGAGCTGGGTAGGAAATGGAGCAACTGGGACAAAAACTGGTGCCCATATGGGATGCCAGCATTGCAGGTGGAGGCTTTAACTGCAGCACCACAACACTGGCCCTCAAACCAGCATTTTTGTCTTTTGAAATACAATATATTTAGGCTTTGACATTTGAAACTTTGATGCTTCCTCCAGGGCAAATAAAAAAAGCAGGACAGAAATCAGGTAATATCTTAAGCGATATGTTGAGGGTAGATATGCTAGGTATGTGGTCAAAGCATGGCATTTCATACAAGAAAGACATATTATTGCTCAAATAAGAAGCTGCCAGAATTAATCTTTCACTTTGGTTATTTCATCAGAAGTAGACCTATATTCTTTCTTCTATTCTATAGGAAATGAATGATTGCCTTAATTTACTGTATTAGGGAATGACATCATAGGGATCCTATCATAAGAAGGAAAATATGAATTGGCTGAAAAAATAATTTCCCACTGGGATTATGATAGTTTATTGAATTCAATTCAGTACATGCATTTTGAGCATCTGTTCTGAGCTGAGCATTGTGGTGTACCTTGGAGAAGAGGAATCAAGTTAGGCATGGCCTCTGTTCTAGTAATCCATGTTCTAATTGGGCAGAGAATCAGGTCTCCAGCAGTGACACAATGCTCTAAATGCAAATTGCTATGAACTGGGAGGAGGAAACTACTAGCTTTAACAGTGACAGCCTACAAAGGCTCCATAGAGAAGAGAATTTTTGAGTTGGAATTGAAGAGTGATGCAATGCCAGTCTTTGATATTATGCCCTCCTATCTCTGCATCAAGGAATGTCAAATTTATCATCAGGGAAGTAATTTTAATTTTGCCAAAGCAAATAGATTAAGAAAATACTACTTTTTAATGCTCACTTTCCTTTTTAAAGTTATCATCCAAAATAAAGAAAACAAAGTTCTGTTTAGTAAATTAGGATACTAATTACTTTCTTGCCGAATTCTACTGCATTTTTTTCATGGTGCCATGAGTTAATGTGCCTATAGTAAAATAAACATTTACTATAAAGTATTTTAATATCGATTTGGAAAACCAATAGTCACTTTGTTAACCTTCAAAACCACCATGAATTATAGGAAAGCATGTACATGTTTTAAGGTGAATCATAAGCTTAATATCTTCCCAATAATCCACCTATTTTTGTTCTACACTGTTTTCCAGAGACTGTTCTTCAAAGGTTTAGAAAGTTCTCTGAATTCTGAAGTTTGTATGAGTATTCTCAGTTCTTTTTTCCTTCTTATGATCAGTTAATTGATCTAGATAAATTGCATGACTCCAGTTACAGAGGCAGAGGATAAATGCAATTTGATATGGTAGCTTTTGTAATAGAGATGGTAGCTTTTGCAATAAATTGCTTTTGCAATGGTAAGGCTCGCAAAACACAACATTCTTAAGGTATTATCCTGTAAGATATTTCACAATTCAATTTTGAGCTTGGATTGGATCAAAAAACAAGTCCATTGCCTTATTATAATCCTGTTTATTTTATCAATGACTAGGTAATCTGCTTTTGGAATTGGCATTCACATAAGCAACTATTGTTTGTGGGAGCTTCTCAGGTGATTATAAGAAAAATAATTAGAGATTATTTACTCTTGGCAATGTTATAAAAGTAACTGGCTTTAGTGAAGCTTGAAATATTTAAAAATCTTGTTCTAAATCTAAATGCTATTTATTCAGTCATTCAAAAATGTTTTGAAATCTTATTATAAGCACTGTTGAGGAATCATCAAAATACTTCCGAGTGCTACAGAGTTTTGGCACTGGTTTTAGTCTGATATGTGGGCAATAAGAGTGTGATATCATGGAATCAGTTCTCATATTTGATGTTTTTGTTGGAATATAATTTTTTCTGTTTTCATAGCATGTATTGTTTTCTAAAAGGTCTGAGATACTATGAATATAAACAAAAAGTACATGAAAGCATTTGGGGAAGTATTTCATAATTTAGAAGTATTTTTCAGTATAGCTGTCTCTTAACTCAAAAGACACATGACAAAATTATTGAGAGATATTGATGAAGACAGTTTATCTAGGTCTGATAGGCTTGGTTCCCATGTTTATGTACTTTTTTGCATTATTTTTGCATTATTATTCTGAATTAACTTAATACTGGAATATTCACCATACAGTCAGCATTCTTAGGAATCGGAAGCTCAAAGGCAGAGTTTGTGTCAGTATTTGCTATGTGATTCTGGCTCCATCTTCTCACTTTCCAGAACTGATGATGATGAAACCTATTGTCGGGCAGCCACTGAATATGCCAGAGCCTGTTCGCATGCTGGCTATCCTATTCAGGACTGGAGAGATGACTTTCCAGCATGCAGTACGTTTTGTTTTTTGCAAGTCCTGTGTGTTTGCATTGATTTTAATCTTGTCTTGGAACTCAACAGTTACCCTAGTGCTTAAAAGTAATGATTTGCAAGAATTTTTTTTTACCGATATGATTATATTTGTACACTTGCATACTTTTAGAAACACTAACTTTTGAAAGACAGATGAATAAAATTGACTTATAGCTCCAATTTTCCCATTTCAGTTGATAAATGTGATGATAGTTTTGTCCATCGGGATTGTATCAGTTGTTGCCCACCTACCTGCACATTTGAGAAGCAATGTCTTGGAAGCAATCTCCATTGTCTCGATGGATGTTACTGCCCAGATGGTAAGTAGTTTGTAAAAACCATGGCTGAACTGATGTATACTTGCACTCAGTGATCTGAGGATTGTGTCTTGGTCTTGCTACAGTTCTGGAGTTATCAACAGCAATTCTTTGATTCCTTATATTTAATTATTTTCATATTTCTGTTTTGTAAAAGGATCAATGCAAATTTGAAAAGAAATATTCACATTTTTCTAGTACAAGATTGCAATGAAAAATAGCATATTATAGGATCAAGGTGAGATTTAAAATTAGAAACAACTCTGCTACACTGATTACATTTATAAAGAATACTGAGAATTTACTTAAACACTTTGATTTTTACAGATGAAAAAGAATAGAATTCCAGAGATGTTAAGACACATACTTAATGGATCATATAGTTAATATGAATGAAGCTTATTTGGAACCAAATCTTTTGTCTTCAGTGTATTGTTCTGTGTCATTGTAGCAAAACAGTACTAGTCTTGAATGCTTTGTTAACAGTCAATAACAAGATAAAAAGTTTGCACTAGACTATAAATCCATGCACCACAATGCTTTTTTCTACAATGTCTTACTATAAAAGAAGGTCAGCTGAATGAACCAGTGTGTTGAGTGACAAGGTTGATTTAGGTTCTGGTTAAACTTCCTTCACTTGTCAGAGAGAAGTAATGAACACAATCCTGTGTTGGCCTGTTGAGTGCCCTGCAGCACTGTTGCCTGTGTGTCGATAGCATAAATCTCTGTCATTTTGGAGTGAACAGATACAAAACCAACAATATTCTTTCTCCCAGTTGACTTGTCCTTATTCTGTATAGTGAACCTTGAGTTTTTGATGGAAAGTCATGGGATAAAAAAGTTTAAAACTACTGAAGTAGACTGTTAACACATAGCTGTTGACTGTGCTGTCAGCAATTTTCTTAAAAGTAAAGGAATTTGAATTTCCAGTGCTTAGCACAAGCAAGTATTTAACAAAAATAGAGTGAATTATTATATTCAAAGGATGCAATCTTTATTATTTCTATTGAGAAATTATTACACATTTTTCTTAAATAGGCCTCATAATGGAAAATGGAACTTGCATCTCATTGGAAAATTGTCCGTGTACTTTTCATGGATTAGCTTATTCAGTTGGTTCAAAAATT